>NW_016808004.1:4993773-5000260 GCF_001698545.2 Rhinopithecus bieti
CTGGGACTACAGGCGCCAGCCACCTCGCCCGGCTAGCTTTTTGTATTTTTTAGTAGAGACGGGGTTTCACCGTGTTAGCCAGGATGGTCTCGAACTCCTGACCTCGTGATCCACCCGTCTCGGCCTCCCAAAGTGCTGGGATTACAGGCTTGAGCCACCGCGCCCGGCCCTCTTTCTGTTTTTTTTTAAACACATGGAAGTGCACTAAACACACTGTTATTCAACTCACTTTTCGTTGAATCACAAATCCTGTACATCTTTCCACGTCTCTACGTAGAGATCTTTTTCATCCCTTTCCTTTTAAAATGTAAATCTATGTTAAAAGATTTATGTTAAATTCATGGGATTTAATATTCACAAGGCACAAAAGAGCATGTAATGAAAGCCGCCTCATCCCATGGCCTGACCCCGCCCCCAGTTATGTTCTGTAGAGAAAAGCATAGTCAGTTCCTTGTGGATTCTTACAGAGAGAGGTTTTGTATACACAAGCAGATATGTAGATACATCCTCTCCTTCCTTCTCATGCCCAGGGTTCTGCACCTTGATTTATTTTTATGGAACAGTGTTTCTTGGAGACCTATTGGTAAGAGTTTCCTCCCTCTTTTTAATTTAATTTTTTTTGAGACGGAGTCTCGCTCTGTCCCCTAGGATGGAGTGCAGTGGGGCAATCTCGGCTCACTGAAACCTCCTCCCAGGTTCAAGCGATTCTCCTGCCTCAGCCTCCTGAGTAGCTGGGACTACGGCGTGTGCCACCGCACTGGTTTATTTTTGTATTTTTAGTACAGATGGGGTTTCACCATGGCCGCCAGGCTGGTCTCGAACTCCTGACCTCAAGTAATCCACCTGTCTCAGCCTCCCAAAGTGCTGGGATTACAGGCATGAGCCACCATGCCCAGCTTCCTCCGTCTTTTTCTTTTTTTTTTCCACAGATGTGTATATTCCATTGTAAGTGTGTGTCGTAGATTATTTAAGCAGTCCCTTATTTATGCACATTTGGGCTGATTCCAGTTTGGTTTTTTTTTTATTGTGTGTGCTCCAGGAGACAGAATCTTTCATGGTGGAATTCCAGACACGGAGGAAGTATTTGGGATCAGGGGCTTCTGGGTGCTCTTAGGAGCACCTGTGTCCACCTCGAGATCAGGAGTCCTTAAGACAGAAGGAGCCCTTGCCGGGTTGTCACAGGGCAGACCCCGTGCATGTGTGTGTCAGCGTGCTTCCTTCCCATGGCGCCGCAGGCCTCCTTGTGACCTTTGCAGGTTGGTGACTCAGAATGCTGTTCAACATTGATCTCTGCCCTCACTTTTTCTTCTTCTCTTCTCCCTACACCCCTCCACCTGACCAATGGTGCCCAGCTGGACCTCCAGTGAGAATCTCTTGGCTTTAATGAGCTAAAATGGTGGTCTTGAGCTAGGACAGTTAAAGCTTAGGTTCCTTATTTGGTTTATTTGTAGATAGATGGGGAGCTGAGAAGTCTGGCTAAGGTTTTCACTTTGCGATCTTACAGTCAGGGCACAGTGACAGCTCCTGTTCTTCCAGAATTGCAGTTCTGCTTTGACAGTTGACAAATTTTTGTGAAATTGGCAACAACTCAGGCCCAAAGAGACATCTGTAGGTTGGGCTCCTGCCTGATTTTATGTTTACCTCCTTGATTATTTTTGGTGTGTGGGTTTTGAAAAGGGAAATCAAATGCAAACAATCTCATGGATGTATCCTTAAAACAACTTCTTTTGTCAAGTCAGGATTTTTTTTTTTTTTTTTTTTTTTGAGATGGAGTCTCACTCTGTTGCCCAGGCTGGAGTGCAGTGGTGCTATCTCGGCTCACTGCAACCTCTGTCACCTGGGTTCAAGCGATTCTCCTGCCTCAGCCTCCCCGAGTAGCTGGGATTACAGGCACCTGCCACCACGCCTGGCTAATTTTTATAGTTTTAGTGGAGACGGGGTTTCACCATATTGGCCAGGCTAGTCTTGAACTCCTGACCTCGTGATCCACCCGCCTCGGCCTCCCAAAGTGCTGGGTTTACAGACGTGAGCCACTGTGCCTGGCCAAGTCATGAAATGTTTAAGTGAAGTTTCTCTCTGGAATGTGACTTCCACACGCTGGGCCCGAGGAATGGCTTACAGTTGGATTGTAGATTTGAAAGTTCTTGATTTTCCAGGATGTGTGGCACAAGTGAGCACAGTGAAACCCGACATTCCCATTTGACCACTGGCCCTCTTAGGGCCTGACTGTCCCAAGTGCCAGGAACAACCGCATGTCCCACTTAGTGTTCCTTTGAGGGCTGAGCTGTAGGAGCAGCTCAAGAGGGACCCCTAGTGACCGCATGGAGCGCTGTCGCCTCTGCACCCTAGTCCAGGCTGGCTCTAGCATCTGCCTGTCCTGGCAAAGGAAGGTCCTCGGGACTTGGGCCCACAGGACTTGCCAGCAGTGTCACCCCTGCCTCAGGGACAATGGCTTCACATGGCCTCCTCTTCCTAACAGGGCTGGCTTTCCCAGACAAGCTTTCTGCAACAGCCTCAGCTTCCTACACCCCTAAACTCCCCTTCCTCGCACTTTTTTCCTCAGGGGGCCCGACTTTCCCCTCTGCAACTTCTCCGCAGAGGGAGGAGCCTCCACACAGGTTCTGGCCTGGCCTCCCTCCTGACGAGGTCCACCTCTTTCCTTCCCAGGTCCCGTCTCTCTCCTTGGGGACCGTGGGGCACAGGACAGTGGAGGCCTGATCCATATTGCACGTGGTGAGTCTCAACTCAAGCCTTCAATATCCTCCTTGAAAGAGGGGGATGTCAACAGAATGAAAAAATGGGCTGCAGAATGAGAGGAAATATTTGCAAAAGACATAGCTGATAAAGAACTGTTATTCAAAATATAAAAGAATGCTTAAGACAACAATAAGAAAACAGGTAGGTGCTGTAGCTCACACCTGTAATCCCAGCACTTTGGGAGGCTGAGATGGGAGGAATGCTTGAGCCATGAGTTCAAGACCAGCGTAGGCAACATGGTGAGAACTTGTCTCTACAGAAAATACAAGAATTAACTGGCATGGTAGTGCACACCTGTAGTTCCAGCTACTCAGGAGGCTGAGGTGAGAGGATTGCTTGAGCCTGAGAGATTGAGGCTGCAGTGCGCCATAAGTATACCGCTGCACTCTAGCCTGAGTGACAGAGTGAGACACTGTCTCAAAAAGAAAAAAAGAAAAGAAAAGAAAAAAAAAACCCCAAATATCCAAATTTAAAAATGGGCAAAAGATCTGAACAGACACATCAACAAAGAAAATACACAGATGATGGCAAAGTGCATGTAAAAACATGTTCAACATCATATGCCATCAGGGAAATGCAAATTAAGACAACAATGAGATACTACCACACACCTACAAGAATGGCCCAAATCCAGAGCATTGACAACATCAAATGCTGGCAAGGATGTGGAGCAACAGGAACTCTCATTCATTGCTGTGGGAATGCAAAATGGCACAGCCACTTCAGAAGACAGTTTGGCAGTTTCTTACAAAACTAAACATACCTTTACCATACAATCTGGCAGTCCCACTCTTTGGTATTTACCCAAATGAATTGAAAATTTATGTTCACACAAAAACCTGCACACATATGTTTGGAGCAGTTTTATTCATAATGCCAAAACTTGAAAGCAACTAAGATGTCCTTCAGTAGGTGAATGGATAAACTGGAGGTCATCCAGACAATGAAATATCATTCAGTGCTAAAAAAAAATGAGCTCTCTCAACCATGACAAGTCGTAAAGGAAGAATGCCTGTTACTAAGTGAATCTGAAAAGGTTACATACTAGATGATTCCTATTCTATGACATTCTGGAAAAGGCAAAACTATGGAGACAGGAAATGGATTAGTGGCTGCCAGGGGCTGGAAGGGGATGGTGGGGATAATGGATGAATTGTCAGAACATGGGGGAATTTTTAGGGCAGTGATAACATTCTATGTGATTCTATCAATGGTGGTTATGTGCCATTATACATTTCCCCAACCCGTTAGAATGCTCAATACCAAGAGTGAGCCCTCATGGGAATGAGAGACACTGGATGGTGATGATGGGTCCAGGCAGGTTCACTGATTGTGCTAAATGTACCACTCTGGTTGGGGATGGTGATAGTGTGTGTGTGGGAAGGCTGGGCATATGTGGGGCAGGGGGCACACGGGAACTCTGTACTTTCTGCTCCATTTTACTATGAAAATCAAACTGCTCTAAAAAATAAAGTTTATTTTAAAAACTGAAAATGAAAATGAAACAAAAGAAACAAAAGGTTGTATTTTGAACATACAAAGAGATTCACTAACAGAGCTGAAAGAAGAGGACATTTCTTATTCAGCGTAAATTCATGCTTCACTACGGTTCTCACTCCTTACAGTGACTCCAGATTAATATATGCACATGTTTATAGATCTTCTAATGATCTGGCTGGGTATAACTACATTGCAGTACTTTTTTCCCCTTATAACAGCTTTAAGGTGTTAAACAGAAACACTTAAAACATCCTGTAATTTGGGATTTAAAAATTTTTAAAATATTCTGCTGGGCATGGTGGCTCAAGCCTGTAATCCCAGTACTTTGGGAGGCCGAGGTGGGCAGATCACCTGAGGTTAGGAGTTTGAGACCAGCCTGGCCAACCTGGCGAAACCGCATCTCTACTAAAAATACAAAAATTAACTGGATGCAGTTGCAGGCACCTGTAGTCGCGGCTACTTGGGAGGCTGAGGCAGGAGAATCACTTGAACCCTGGAGGTGGAGGTTGCAGTGAGTTGAGATTGCGCCATTGCACTCCAGTGTGGGTGACAAGAGCAAAACTTTGTCTCAAAAAAATTTTATTTTTTTATTTTTTTTTATTTTTAATATTCTGGTGGCCCCACAAATGGAAGTAGTCATGGCCCCTCTCCAGTGTGAAGAGCCCCACCCTTAATCCCTTTCACAGGCCAGAGATGTCTCACCCCTCAGGCCCTCTTCACCCCTCACATGGTCTCCTACTCAATCCCAAGGTGGGACTCTTCCTGTTGTTCCCCTTGGTGACACTTCACGTTGCTTCACCTCAACTCAGCTGGCTCTGTTGGCCCTGAGGCCCCCTGCAGAGCCCCAGCCAGTGTGCAGAGCTTCCTCCTCAGGCACTCCAGGAAGCCCTGGAGTTTCTTTCATGCAGCTTCTCTGTCACACCCTACAACAACTCACTGGTCTGAGCTCACCAAGCCGGGGAAGACAAATGAACAGATCTGGGCTATTCCAACTCGAGCACTCCTGATGTCATTGTGAACCTAGGTTTGTGGCATGAGAGAAAGGGGATACACCATGTGAGATGCAAAAGGTTAAATTAAAAATCCCCAGGGTAGTGAATGTGATTTTTTTTTTTTTTTTTTTTGACAGAGTCTCGCTCTGTCACCCAGGCTGGAATGCAGTGGCACAATCTTGGCTCACTGCGGCCTCTGCCTCTTGGGTTCAAGCAGTTCTCCTGTCTCAGCCTCCCAAGTAGCTGGGACTACAAGCGTGTGCCACCACACCTGGCTAATTTTTGTATTTTTAGCAGAGACGGGGTTTCGCCACGTTGGCCAGGCTGGTCTCGAATTCCTGACCTCAGGTGGTCCACGCGCCTCAGACTCCCAAAGTGCTGGGATTACAGATGTGAGCTGCTGTGCCTGGCTGAACTTGTGTATTTTGTGTTAAGACGTTAGGTGTATTTTTTCCTGGCTGTTCAATAGGAGGCCTGAAAACAAGGCCAAAGGTAAGCACCCTTATGTTTTAATTGTGTTCTCTAAACACCATTTCCCACTGAAAGAAACCAGGGTTGGCAGAGAAATGGCTGATTCCAGGTCTGGGGCAGAAGAGGAACAAGATGAGGACATCTAGTAGTACTAGAAAGCAAGGACAGTATCCAGGTGATATAGGTTGGATGTCTGTCCCTGCCCAAATCTCATGTTGCAATGTAATTCCCAGTGTTGGAGGTGGGGCCTGGAGGGAGGTGTCTGAATCATGAGGCTGGATCCCTCATGAATGGCTTGGGCCATCCCCTTCGTAATAAGTGAGCTCTTCCCCCAAGTTTATGCATGATCTGGTTGTTTAAAAGCACCTCCTCCCCCATTCTCTCTCTTTCTCTCTCTCTCTCTCTCGCTCTTGCTCTCTCTCTTGCCTGCTTTCCTTCTCCTTCCACTATGACTGGAAGGATCCTGAGGCCTCCCCAGAAGCCAAGCAGATGTTGGCACCATGCTTCTTGTATAGAATTGTGAGCCAGTTTAAAACCCTTTTCTTTTCTTTCAATGTATTTGTTGAATACATTTTCTTTTCTTTTCTTTTTTTCTTTCTTTCTTTCTTTTCTTTTTTTTTTTTTGAAATGGAGTCTTGCTCTGTCATCCAGGCTGGAGTGCAGTGGCTGGATCTCAGCTCACTGCAAGCTCCGCCTCCCGGGTTCACGCCATTCTCCTGCCTCAGCCTCCCGAGTAGCTGGGACTACAGGCGCCCACCACCTCACCC
>NW_016808004.1:5000633-5029325 GCF_001698545.2 Rhinopithecus bieti
CCGTGCTCAGCCTCTTTTTTTTTTTTGAGACGGAGTTTTACTCTGTCGCCCAGGCTGGAGTGCAGTGGTGCAATCTTGGCTCACTGCAACCTCCACCTTCCAGGTTCAAGTGATTCTCCTGCCTCAGCCTCCCAAGTAGCTGGGATTATAGGCACCTGCCACCATGCTGGGCTGGTTTTTGTATTTTTAGTAGAGACAAGGTTTCACCATGTTGGCCAGGCTGGTCTCGAACTCCTGACTTCAGGTGATCCACCTAGCTTAGCCTCCCAAAGTGCTGAGATTACAGGTGTGAGCCACCATGCCCAGCAAAACCCTTTTCTTAATAAATTACCCAGTCTCAGGTAATTCTTTTTTTTTTTTTTTTTCTTTGAGATGGAGTCTCTCTCTTTTGCCCAGGCTGAAGTGCAGTGGCGTAATCTCGGCTCACTGCAACTTCTGCCTCCCAGATTCAAATGATTCTCCCTGCCTTGGCCTCCTGAGTAGCTGAGATTATAGGCATGCACCACCATACCCAGCTAATTTTTTGTATTTTTAGTAGACCTGGGGTTTCGCCATGCTGGCCAGGCTGCTCTTGAACTCCTGACCTCAGGTGATCCACCTGCCTCGGCCTCCCAAAGTGCTGGGATTACAGGTGTGAGCCATGGCTTCCAGCCAATTGCTGCTGATATTATAAAAAGAGAGACAGGCAGCCATGATATGCCTTCTGATGAAAGAATGATTGCCACCTAGACAGAATCTTGCCAAAAAAAAAAATCAGATCTGAATCCAATCAAGCATCTGTAGATCTAACTACCGATTTCAGGAAATGGGAAGGAGAAGGAATGTGGGGTCCCGTTACTCTCAGATTTCCGTGTGGGTATGAGTCCCTGGTGGGCTTACTGGGTGAAGAGTCTGGTCCAGCAGGTCTGGGTGGGGCTTGAGACATACTGCATTGCTAGCAGGCTCCCTGGGGAGACCATGCTGCTGGCCCACAGACCTACTCACCCTGAGTCATGAGTTGTTAGATGACGCCATCACGGTCAAATGGCAAAACCACACCAGGATAAGCTCTAGGGGATGAACAACATGGTTTTCTTCAACAAATACATTGAAATAAAGGAAGGAGACTGAGCACAGTGGCTCATGCCTGTCATCCCATCACTTGTGAGGCCGAGACAGGTGGATCACTTGAGCTCAGTAGTTCACGACCAGCCTGGGCAACATGGCAAAACCGTGCCTGTTATCTAAGCTACTGGGGAGCCTGAGGCATGAGAATCACTTGAACCTGGGAGGTGGAGGTTGCAGTGAGCCGAGATCACATCATTGCACTCCAGCCTGGATGACAGAGTGAGACTTTGTTTCAAAAAAAAAAAAAAAAAAGAATGAAGGAAAGAAAGGAAGGAGATTAAAACAGTCTTAAGATACTTCAACCAGTTGCAGCGGGGGTCCTTGTTTGAATCATGATTCCAAAAAAAGTGACACAAAAAGTGACAAAAAAAAAAAGTAAGATAATTGGAAATTTGAATACTGACCAGGTTGGTTAGCTAGGGCAAAGTACCATGAACTGCGTGGCTTGGAATAACAAAAATTTATTTTCTCCCTGTTCTGGGGGCCAGAAGTTAGATATCAGCTGTTGGCAGGGCCACACTTCCTCGAAAGACGCTTGGGAAGGTCCCTCCTTGCCTCCCCAGCTTCTGGTGGCCGCAGATGTTCCGTAGCATGTGGCAGCATCGCTTCTCGTGTCACTTTGCTAGTCTTCCCTCTGTGCATGTCTGTTTCTGTCTAAATTTCTCTTTTTGATAAGGACACTAATCATATTGCATCAGGGCCCACCCTAATGACCTCATTTAAACTGGATTACCTCTGTACAGACTCTTTCTTCAAATAAGGTCACATTCTGAGGTCCGGGGGTGGGACTGCAGCATTGCTTTCTGTTGGGGGGTGGGGATGTGGGGACACAATTTAACCCATTACACCAGATTTCTGAGACTGTCAAGGAGATAGCACTAATTTTCTAAGGTGTCATAATGGTATTATGGTTATGTTTAAAAAGTTTCTTTTTTCTTTTAGATAAACATCCAAAAAACTTACAAATGAAATGTTATGATATATGCAGTTTGCTGTAGAATGATACGGGGGCAGCAAATGTGCAGCAGTAATAGATGAAGTGACCCTGCCTCGTGCCCATAATTGTTGAACCCAGGGGAACCTGGTATATGGGGTCAGGATATTATTCTGTTTACTTTTATAAAAGTTTGATGTTTTTTATAAAGAAGGTTAAAAAAAATAAAAAATGAACAGCA
The DNA here is from genome assembly GCF_001698545.2 of Rhinopithecus bieti. NCBI lineage: Eukaryota > Metazoa > Chordata > Mammalia > Primates > Cercopithecidae > Rhinopithecus > Rhinopithecus bieti. Next base: position 5,002,916 of record NW_016808004.1, read on the forward strand.
AACAACAAAAACAAGAAACTTTCCACATAACTAACTTGGCCCCTCCCTTGACCCTCCTTGTACCCCTGGAGAGGGTCCCCACGGGCCTCCCCTCTGCACAGCAGCCTGGCTAGGGCTTCCCTCCTAAGTCCCCCACCCCAGGCTTCCTTGTGCCCAGAAACTTCCCCTGCGCCCCGTTGCCACCAGAACTCCCTCCACGTGGTGTCCCCGCTCCCAGCCCGCTCTGGCCTGCACAGGAAGAGCCAGCGCAGTCTTTGCCCTCATGGGGGCAGCCACCGCTCAGGGAAGAGATGCCCGGCCCCGGCACAGCTGCAGGCTGGAGCCCTGCCCTAGTGGGTACTGCCGTGAGCCACTCTGCTATGTCATTGGGCAGCCTCATGGCCTTTGAAGGGACAGTGACTGGGATGTGCTTCTCTTGAGAAGGAAAATTCAGCCTGACTCCACTTTGGTCAGCTCTCCTCGCCTGGCTCTTTGAGGTGCTCTGGGTCAGGCCTCAGAGGCACAGCATTAAGGCCCAGAGATGCCCTGGGAGGAAGGCCCCATCAGCAGAGGGAAGGAGACTACCAGCCGAGTGCCCCCTAAGAACCCCTGTGATCTCTGTCCAAGGGCTCTTCCCCCCAGGGGGAGAGAGCCTTCTAGAACCATACACAATGAGGACAAGACAAACAGCCTTGTGACCAATGATGAGAACTTGCAAGCGTTTACACCGCATAGATCAGCACCTTTAAGAGAAAAACTTAACAATGAAGCAAGTCTTCGGTAAAATGTTCCCCTGACCTCTTTCGGGTCAGACACGGCACCTCCTAGGCCTTTCTCCAAGGGCATCCTCCGAGGCTGACCCCTTCCCCACCATGATCCTACAGGGCTGGAAGGGTGGAGGGGAAGAAGTGTGGGGAAAAAGGATATAGCAAGGGTCTCATGCACTCCATCCATTGATGTGAATACCCCCACCTCCCTGTCCTCCATAAATAGGAAACCATCCAGGCAGATGTTTTTTCTGCAAGTGTAGACTGCGAACTACATGCTGCGGCCTGAAGAATCCCACCAGCTAGTGACGCCCCGAGCACACCCTCTTCTCTCACCAGGGGTTACCACTCTGTCTACGCCCTGGAATCACCTCAGAGAGTTTCCAAATGCCCCTCCCCAGCCAGAGGAGATCAGAATCATTTTCTAGTTTCCCCAAGTGACGGCAAGTTGCGGCCAGGGTGGGCAATCAGGAAGGTCTCTGCCCAGTGTGAGATGAAGTGCCAGAAGGTGATGGAAGGCAGGTGCCAAGGCACGTTTCCGGTGGATGGAGACTAGTAATAAAATGACAGGGCCAACGCTGGGGTAAAGGGTCTTGGATTGGGGGAGGATGAAACCAGGGTAGAGAACTTGAATAATGGATGATGTTCAAAAGCACCCACTCTGCAGGGGCCTCTTTCAGGCCGCTCTTTTTTGGCGTGACTTTGGCTCCAAAATGGCCCAGGCGGAAGAGCCACAGAGATGCGGAGGCCACTGCAACCTGCAAGGTGGGCGTTTCCAGGCAGAGGAAGCAAGAACAGTTGGTGGGTGGGCCAACAAGGACCTTGCATCCCGTCTCAGCGTCTGTGGACTTTGCCTCATTTATGAATTTTAAGCAGGATCAGACTTGTGCTTTAAAAAAATTGCTGCCATCTGAAGCGGGGATGGGTTGGGGAGAGACTGGAGTCAGGAAAACCAAGTGAGGAGGCTGTTGCCTTGTTGGGAAATAACACCACCATGCACTGCAGCAGGGGCTGGAGGTTTGGCACGGAGTGGCTAAGGTGGGAAATGTGGATGGGATGCAGAGATGGGGAGATCCCCCTTCCCCGGAAGGCATCTGGATGTCCCCACAGCTCTACAGCTCTGGCAAGGAAGGTCAGCCCCTTTTTCTAAGATGGTCCTCGCTCCCAACCTCTTTCTTCAAGGCTCAGTGCCTCCATGCTCCTTGCCACCATTCATGCTGGTGGAGGAGGCTGCTTGTGGGTTGCTCTGAATATGTCAACTCTTCCTAGGGGAGGTGAGAAACCTCCTGCACACAGGCTATGTTGCCGCCACTTTGTGTCACCAGAAACCACATCAGAAAATTCCCAAGATTTGATCAACATCAAATTGATGACACTTTGACCTGCAACCTGCCTTGGTATGTAAATATATCTGTTCTTTCAGATCAGATCGACGGGCTTCTATTTCTCCTGCACAATCAAATTGGTTTGATTTGCTGTTTCAGAAACCGTGTTCTTCACACTTGAGCCCCACACATCTAGTAATCCCTGTGCTTAAGAGAGAAAGCGAGTCCAGAAACATGAGTAAAGCCCAAATGGCCAAAGCCAGGATTCCTCTTAGGGAGGGAATCCCTATTACTCAAGAAACCACCTTCCTGAAGTATGCTGGAAGGGGATGAGTTGTGGTTTGGAAGGAGACGGGAAAACAGAGCTAAGCTGTCACGTGAAGAAATAAGCTGTGATTTGATGGCGGGGTGCCATGGCTCACGCCTGTAGTCCCAGCTGCTTGGGAGGCTGAGGCAGGCAGATCGCTTGAGCCCAGGAGTTCAAGACCAGCCTGGGCAACAGGGCAAAACCCCATCTCTACAAAAAAACACAAAAATTAGCCAGGTGTGGTGGCGCGCGCCTGTAATCCCATCTGCTCAGGACGCTGAGGCAGGAGTATTGCTTGAGTCCGGGAGGCGGAGGTTGCAGTGAACTGAGATCGCGCCACTGAACTCCAGCCTGGGCAACAGAGTAAGTCTCTGTCTTAAAAAAAAAAAAAGTAAAAAAGAAAGAAGCTGTGATTTGGTAAGGCAGAGAGCTGAAGAGAGGGGAAGGCGGGGGAGGAAGGGGGCACCAGGCCATGGAAAAGGGAGCCACGAAGGAATCTTGGTGATGGGGTTATTGCTGGGCTCCTAATTACTTTTGTGAAAGGAAAATAAGAACTTGGAATCCCAATTCTCTCCGCCAAAAGAAAAAAAATTAAGCTGAAAGCTGAGTTATGCAAGAAGCTGCCTTTCCTTTTGTTCCTAAGCAGATAGTGACAGATAAAAAGTTGAAGATCTCCACAGGTAGCTCCTCCCCATTCACCTTATCTTATAGTGAGCACCAGGCCAATTCATTATTGACTATGCCCCTAACTGCTTCTTTTCTCTTGCAACATTTGGACTCAGTAAAGAGACCACACCTTCCCTCTGTCCCCTCCAGCCGGCTTTTCCTCTTTAAATATTGAAGCCCTCAAAATCATCTTTGGAAAAAGGCATAGACTTGTCTCCCAGGCACACATCCTTAACCCTGGCAAAATAAACTTCTAAACTGATTGAGACCTGACCCAGATCCTTTCTGGTTTACACTTTATAAATCACTGTGAGTTAGGGTGTTCCTATTTGATGAAAGTTTACACTGCTGTCATTAAAGTGCCCCCAATCATCAGTAAAATCCGCTCAGGTGTCTTAGGTGAACCATCTTAGGAGCACAGGGTGGATTAAGGAGAAGTGGTGCAGTTCTACCTTCATGTTGGTGCAGAGACGAAGGACACGGTGGATGAGCGAAAACGTGGGTCCAGACGGAGTCACAGGTGATCAGAAGAGCAGCCACCAGGGCACCAGGAGAAATCTTGGAGAGAACCCTGGACAGGCCACAGGATGAAGGCTCGGTGGCATGGCCCAATATTGAGCTTCCAAGGTCAGGGCAACCCCAAGGAACACCTGGGTTTTATGTAGATATATGCAGAAGCCACCACATACACCTGCTGACCAGGATAAAACTACCCTGTTTCAAGGTACATATTAAATAAACTCAGCTCAAGGATAATTTCTGTAGTAGGACTCAGGACTTTTTTTTTGGTTTTAAGAGACTGACTCAACCCAAACTGACATAAGGAGGGAAAAATAATTTATTGGTTCTTTCATTTAGAAAGTCAGGGGTAGTTGCAGGTATGGCAGACTCAGGGGCTCATTGGGTCAGCAGGACTCCATGTTTCTCAGATCTGGGCTTCCTTCTGAATTCTTTCTTGTTGGCTCCATTCTCAGGCAGCCTGTCCCCTCCTGGTGGCAGGTGGTGATAATGAAATGCAGAATTTTGATGTGTCCAGAGGAAATTAAACCACACATATGCACACACTTGCGTGCGCACGCGTGCCCACACACACACACACACACACACACACACACACACACACACAGAAATATTGCTGAATAATGCCAACAGAAACTTGTTCACAGGGTGTAACTGGAGAGAGTTTCCATGAACAGAAATGGGGCTTGCCTTTGGAGAGAGTTCTCTTGTTTTAAGAGAAGAGAAAAACCGGCAGTAAACTCGAAGCAAGAGGAAATGTAAGCAGGTAGGAGGTCCTTTGGGTCAGAGTCTGCCTGGTCTAAGCCTGGCAGGACAACCTGCTTGCTTCTCAGCCTCCCTTGCAGCTAGGTTGGTCATGTGACCCTGTTCTGGCCAATGAGGCACAAGCAGAAGCCAACTTGGAGGAATCCAGGCAGACTTTTTGCTGTTCTTGGAAAGGAGGACAGTAGCTGAGGCCTGGGCCGAACCTTCCCCTCTTGTCCTTGAGCACTTGAACTAGGTTCACCAATGCTGCTTCTCTCCTCTTGGACCAAAGCCATGCCACAGAGTCCCAGCTTAGGAAAAGGTTTAGTTCTTGCTAAAGCACGCCTATCTATCATCTATCTATCTATCTATCTATCTATCTATCTATCTATCTATGATACAGATGTAGATATATAATAGATATACACAACATATACATATATACACACATATATGCATGTATTCTTAATTCTTAATTGGCGTGGTTTAGCAAGAACTAAACCTATATATGCAACTCTCTCTCTCATATGTATATATATGCAACACATACACACACACACACACACACACACACACACACACACACACACACATATATATATATATATGCAGAGAGAGAAAGTCTTGCTCTGTTGCTCAGGCTGGAGGGCAGTGGTGCCATCATAGCTCACTGCAGCCTCGAACTCCTGGGCTTAAGCAATCCTCTTTTTTTTTGAGATGGAGTTTTGCCCTTGTTGCCCAGGCTGGAGTCCAATGGCATGATCTTGGCTCACTGCAACCTCCACCTCCTGGGTTCAAGCGATTCTCCTGCCTCAGACTCTTGAGTAGCTGGGATTACAGGCACCAGCCACCATGCCCAGCTAATTTTTGTATTTCTAGTAGAGATGGGATTTTACCATGTTGGCCAGGCTGGTCTCAAACTCCTGACCTCAGGTGATTCACCCACCTTGGTCTCCCAAAGTGTTGGGATTATAGGCATGAGCCACCGCGCCTGGCGTCAAGCAATCCTCTTGCTCAGCCTCCCAAAGCACTGAGATTAGAGGTGTGATCCACCACAGCCAGCCAAGAATATATATATATTCTTCAATTACAAAAGCAATATGTACTCAATGTAAAAAGTTAAAATAATACCAAAGTATGTATAATAAGTGCAGTTCCCTCACCTCCCCTTGTCTCCCTAAATCCTGACACAGTAGCCACAGTTCATGCAGAGGTAGCCACTGTTCATGGTTTTGGGAGAATCCTCCAGACCTTTCCTTGTGCTATATACATACATACATACATACATATATATATCTCCACATACGTATATATGCATATGTACATGCCATCCTGCAGCTTTCCCCACTGAAGTCCGTGATGTCCACCCACATGAACATATCTAGATCGGCCTCATTCTTTTGTGTGGCTCCAGATGGCCCCATGCTGGGTAGGTATTCCTCTGTGAGTGGACACTGAGGGCATAATTTCTTCCACGAGAATACTAGTATTTGCAACTTCATTGTCTTATTTTTCCAAGAAAAAAGAAGCCACTGTGATTGTTCTCATCAATGACATGTAGTGCATGGCCGCTGTGTACAGGACGCTGTACTTTACTTAGGGGTGTGGGACAGAACGGGACGGGATGCCCACTCCCGAGGGCCTGGCTGAGTGGTGGGGAGAAGTATCTCAAAAGGTAAGGTCACTGCCTGAGGACTGAGTGAGGTTGCCTGGGAGGAGAGGTGTTTGCTGGGGTGGGCCTCACAGCAGGAGAGGTCTTCGGTGTTGGCTCTGGAACCCTGGGGATGAGTCTGTGGAGGGAGGGGTGGCGGGGTGGGGGTGCCCCAGGTCAGGGAACAGGGTGGCCAGAGATGCCCAGGCAGGAAGAATGAGCAGACCTGGTTCTTCAGGTGTACCTAGGAAGCACCGTTTTTTCTGACAAAGGTGAAATAAAGGTGCCAGAACTCATTATCTGGCTTTTCTCCACGCTGCAAGGCCCATCCTTGCTTGTGTGACGGTATTCTCTCTCTCTCTCTCTCTCTCTCTTTTTTTTTTTAATAAAAATAACTATGAAGGGTTCAAGGCGCCTTTCTTTCACGACATCCCAGCTCTTAGGTCCCAGCGGTGCATCGGTGGCAAAGAATGTCCCCTGTCACCACGGCTGCTTGCCTTTATTTGAAGTGTCTGGCAGAGCTATCTCCCTGTGACATGCTTCTTTCAGAGCGAATTATTCATCCCCCCGCGGCCCCCACCTCTCCCGGCCTTGGGCTCTGTTCATCCCCGCAGGTGTGAAGACAGGCCCGGCCTTTGTGTGCGAGGAGCTTGCCCCCTCCTTGGCTCCCCTCTTGGATCCCCTCCAGGCCTGTCAAGGCTTTCCTCGCTCGCTCCGGGCCCTGCGGTGTGTGCGGGGCTGATGTCTCCTGTCATCCAGGGAGGGTTGTGCAGCCTCCAGCCCTCCTCTAATCTCCCCCTCTACAAAGGGCAGCCCTGTCACTCAGGGGGACAGCGGGGAACCTGGATCCGGGGCCACACAGTGAAGCATCCACCCTGCCTGAGTAGGAGGAAGCAGCCTAGCAAAGGTGGCTGTTGAGGCAGAGGGCAGGTGGGCAGGGGCCTGGGTAAAGAGAGTGAGAGCTCAGCCATCTTAAGCCACTGAAGTCAGGTAGCCAAGCTTATTTTAGTGGAGTACGCAAGTGGCATAGGCCAGGCACAGTGGCTCATCTATAATCCCAGCACTTTGGGAGGCTGAGGAGGGAGGATGGCTTGAGGCCAGAATTTCAAGACTAGCCTGGGCAACATGGCGAAACCCTGTCTCTACAAAAAATAAAAAAACAAGCCGGATGTGGTGGCGCTCACCTATAGTCCCAGCTGCTCAGGAGGCTGAGGTGGGAGGATCACTTGAGGTCAGGAGGTGGAAGCTGCAGTGAGCTATGATTGCACCTCTGCACTCCAGTCTGGGTGACAGAGTAAGACCCTGTCTCCAGCAAATAAAGAAATAAAACAAATGGCACAGAGCAAGCTGGCCAATTCTGGTAGTGCTGGCTAATGGTCAGTGCAGAGGGGGCAGTCTCAGTGGCTGTCTTGGGGCCATCCTACAAAAATGAAGGAGGCACCTATAGAAATAGGGTCAGCTTCCCCATCCTCCACCAGACTCCAGAATTCTTCCTCGGCCTCCTGCATCAGTAGTGATGAAAAACTGATGCAGTGAGGCGGGGTGGAGTGAGCAAGCCAAGACCAGCCTGGTGCCCAGGGCCAGGAGCCTGCTCTTTTGAGCCTCTGTCCCCTGTGTGTCCACAGGAAGCACAGTGCCTGCTGCCTGGGGCGGGGGGGGAGCTGAAGACACAGGATGGGTCCCGGTGGTGGAGGTGCCCGGGCAGCACCTGCATACAGCAGGTGTTCACTGTTGGTGTTGGCATGGTGGCACAGAGCAGAGGTGGAAAGCAATGTGCTGCCTGCACACAGGCTTTTGTGACCTACCCCATGTCTAGAAATGTATCTTCTGAGTTATTAACAAGGAAAAATGTGGCCACGCAGGGCCCACCTTACTTCAAGGCAATAGCAGGCTGGGTAGAGCAGCGCTGCCCGTGGAGATGGCACAGGGTCCCCTCTGCCTGCACCCCAGGGTTCTCCTCCACCTCCCACTGCTTCCCCTCTATACACTGGCTGGCGGCACTCAGTCACATACTTTTGCTGACTTCTGAGACATTGAAGATTGAGAGCTCTGGGACCTGGAGCAGACTCGGGTTTGCATCCCACTACTTCATTCATGACCTGTGTAGCCAGCCTTGCTGAGCCTCAGTGACTTCTTCTGTACAATGGGACTCACGATCCTCACCAAATGAAAAGAGCAAGCATACATCACCTGCCCTTGAACCTGAAACAGAGAGCGGATTCCCAACCACAGAGAAGACACATTGCTGAGGCTGCCTTGCCATGGCTCACCGCTGACAGCACAGTGTGCACCCCGCAGAGCTCAGCTTTCCCGTGGGTGGGCAGCGTGACCCAGGCAAGCAGGCAGGGCTGCCAGGGCCTCAGCCAGCAGGGAGCTGGCCCAGCAGGCAGCGGGCAGGGGCTGTGGCCAAGGGTCTCTGGAGGAGGCTGCGTCTCTGCAGAGGGGACCCCTCCTGAAACACCCTCCAAGCTGGAAGCTGGCCCCTCAGAGGGGAAAACAGGTGCTGTGGGCGACTCTGAGCTCCCCACTGTAAATTAATCCACCCGAGCAATTGGGAACAGAAAGTGCTTCCTGTCCCGGCCTGAGACAATGGACAATAAACGCAGCCAGCCTGCTGGGCCCCGGCCCCTGACCCCAAGGCTTCAGGAAGAGGCTCCCACACACACACACCTGCGGTGTGCGAAGCTCACATTGTTCTGGGCTCACAGCCTGAGCAAGGCCCCTTGCTCTCAGGAGCCTCCAGCTCTTTCTGGACCTGAGCCCCGGGAGCCTTCACTCCGCCCAGATGTGCTTCCTGTGGAAGGAGACCCGCAGATGACACAGGTGAGCAAGCGTCCTTGGGTTCGGGTTCGTTTAATGCATATTCTTGAAGCCCCTACCACGCACGGAGCCTGCACACTAGCGGCACATTACAAAGCCTTTCCAGAAAGGCTGTGGTCTCACACTGAGCACCAGACAGTGCCTGGACCTGCCCCTCTCCACCGAGCACACAGACAGGGCCACATACATCCTGCTGGGGAAGGCCCGGTGGAGGCGGCTCCTTGGAGTGAAAGGCCCTGAGATACCAGAGGCTCCTGGGACATGAGGCTCCTTCTGGATTTCTGAGGCTGATAACCGAATACTCTTGACTTGAGTAGATGATGAGCTTGTGGAGCATGGTATGCATGTGTGCACCACCATGAAGGTAGTAATCATTCTTGCTTGCTGGGGCCATGTGTGTGTCCACATTTTGTCTTTTAATTTTTTTTTGAGACGGAGTCTTGCTCTGTTGCCCAGGCTGGGGTGCAGTGGCGTGATCTTGGCTCACTGCAACCTCTGCCTTCTGGGTTCAAGCAATTCTCCTGCCTCAGCCTCCTGAGTAGCTGGGATTACAGGCATGCGCCTCCACGCCTGGCTAATTTTTGTATTTTTAGTAGAGACGGGGTTTCACCATGTTGGCCAGGCTGGTGTCGAACTACTGACCTCATGATCAGCTCGCCTCGGCCTCCTAAAGTGCTGGGATTACAGGCGTGAGCCACTGTACCTGGCCTCTCATCTTTTACTTAATTTTTTGAGTTGGGGTCTCACTCTGCCACTCTGGTTGGAGTGCAGTGGTGCTGTCATAGCTCACTGCAGCCTCAACCTCCTGGGCTAAAGCAATCCTCCCACTTCAGCCTCCTGAGTAGCTGGGACTACAGGCATGCACCGCCATTCCTGGCTAGGTTTTAAAAATTTTTGTAGAGATGGGGTCTTGCTATGTTACCCAGGCTGGTCTGAAACTCCTGGGCTCAAGCAATCCTTGCACCTCAGCCTCCCAAAGTGCTGGGATTACAGGCATGAGCCACCACACCCGCCTCAATGTCTTTTAATGTCATTAAAAGACACTCATTTTGTCTTTTTTTTGAGATGGAGTCTTGCTCTGTTGCCCAGGCTGGAGTGCAGTGGTGTGATCTTGGTTCACTGCAAGCTCTGCCTCCCGGTTCACGCCATTCTCCTGCCTCAGCCCCCTGAGTAGCTGGGACTACAGGCACCCGCCACCACGCCCGTCTAATTTTGTTTTTGTATTTTTTAGTAGAGACAGGGTTTCACCATGTTAGCTAGGATGGTCTCGATCTCCTGACCTCATGATCTTCCCGCCTCAGCCTCCCAAAGTGCTGGGATTACAGGCTTGAGCCACCACACCCGGCCTCATTTTGTCTTTTAATGATTAATGGACTAGCACAGTCTTAGAGAAGGAAAGAGCAGAGGTTCTATGTCCAGTCAATGGGGAACTGGGAAATTCATTCCGAAAGGCTTTGGGCAGGAACCGGGCCCAGGTCACTTTTTGAAAGGGTGGATCTCCCATTTTCCTGCAGAAAATCTGAGCAGCAGGTGAGTCCGAAGGACTGCCCGGAACCCCAGAGCATGGCAGTGGGTGAGCAGACCTCCCTGTCCTGGGCATCCCTGTGGCCATGGAGCTTCTGGGTGAACAGCTGCTCTGAGACAAGTCTGGTGAAGAACACAGCAGGACTCCTGAACATCCTTCGTTAAAATAAACATTTATCTATGGAAACCAGAACTGTCCTTGGCGCGTGGCTCGTGGACGTGCTGGGCAGCTGGGTGGGGAGGGTGCACAGGTGGAGCCTCAGCTCTGTTTCTTTCTCTGGGTGGTGTCCCCACTGCCGGGCTTCTCCCGCTCTCAGTTCTCTGGGGAGGTCCCCTGTGAAGGGCCTGTCTTTCCTGTCCCCTCCCTTGGATCATTAATGAACCACTCTCTCTCTCTTTTTCCTTTTCAGCGATTGGGCTGTTGGAATCAAAGAGGCCCTCCGGTGACTCAGGCGTTTCCCATTGCCCTATTCTAGCATCCTCTACTCTTAGCACTGAGAGTTTTTCACGTCCTATTTGGAACTGATAGGAAACCCTTTCATTGTTTCGCTACATGGATATTAGCACTGATGAAGGAAGCGCTCCATCAGATAGTCGTCCGCTGCAGTGAGCTGGTTTCCAGCACGAGCCTGCCTAGACTCAGCGTCTCCTGCCTCCAGAGACCCCCCAGAATCTCAGCCCCTAGGAACCCTGGGTCAGGGTGGACAGAGGCTTCTAGGCATTGTGGGGTCTCTGGCACCAGAGACACTCAGGGGTCTGGGGACTGAGTTTGGCCCCTGTACCCACCCACTACCATTTGACATGGTGAGAGAGAGATGACGAGCTCAGGTAGGGGATGGCTTCTGCAGTGCCCACAATGTGCCAGGACTCTGCTCTGCCACTGCGGACCTTTCCTCACCCCTCGCTCCCAGGCATCAAGTTCTGGTTTCCGGTTGTGTTCCTTGAAGCCCTCGGGCTCCCTGGTGACAGTCACAGAGCCTCTGAGCAACTTCCCTTTCAGCTATTTTCCATGACCTAGTCCTGGGTAAGGCTTCATTTGAACGAAGGGTTCTGCTGCTAAAAAAAAAAAAAAAAAGTTGAAAAAACCATCACCTGATCACAACTTTCTAAGGTAGATATTTTGTTTTGCAATGAGATATTTGCAGTGGTTTCACTAAAGCCTGATCTTCCCACCCGACTCTTTGCCTGTGAGATGAGGACGTTTCAATCACAATCAATATGCCCTGAATGAACCGGCATCACCCTCCTCCCCCTAGTGAGAGATAAGGACCTCAGGCTCAGAGAGGTTATGTGATTTTTCTCAAAGCCACACAGCAAAATTTGGAACCACAGGTGAGCCTTACTTCTCTTCCTGGGCGAGCCTGCGGTCAGGGCCAAGGGTTTTTGATGATAAGAGTGAGGTGGAGCCAGCTCTAGATTGGGGGTGGCAGAGGGAAAAGGAGGAGGGGGGTTCCTGAAGCACCATTCTGCTTTCTGTGAGAAGGGATTTCCCCTCAACAACTTCTGTCCCATTTTTCAGAGCTAAAGTGACAAGCCACATCCACGTCCCTGGGTAAAGGTGCTCCCCTTGCAGGAAACACATGTGCACTTGGGATGGAGCCCTCTGTGTGAGAGCAGCTTGCTCACCTCTCAGCGGGCGCCAGCTGGGTGGGTCTCTCCCAGCTCTCGAATCCTAACTGCAACCACCATTTATTCAGCACCTGTTATGCACCAGGCACTTTATGTATATTGTTGCTAACCCTCAAAACAAGCCCTTCCCAACATAAGCGTTTTTGTGCCCAACCCATAGGTCTGAAACTGAGACCCAGAGAGGCTGAATGACTTGCTCACAGTCACACAGCAGGCAGTAGCAGGCAGTGGGGAAGTCGGCTCTATGGATTGTACACCTGGGCTCCTCCAGGCCTCTGCGCTGCCAGGCCTGACGCCCTAGCATGTTGGGTGTTCAGAGGTGCCTGGGGAGCTTGTTAAAAGTGTAGATTCCAGGCCTCCTTACCCTTAAAGATTGTGACTCAGTAGCCCAGGGCAGGACCCAGGCATCTTCATTTTGACAGGCCGTCCCAGTGGCTGCCATGCACAGGCAGGTTTTAGGAACATCATGGGTTGATGATTCCTGGTCTCCTCAGCCCTCTTGGCCTGGCTGCAGAGAGCTGACTTTCCAGCGAGGTCAGCCGAGATGATGCTGCTGGGAGAGCAGTCTCCTCTGCCGTCTCAGGAGGGACTCCTCAGAAGAAGGATGAGTCTGAGGGCTCCAGTTGTCTTGGCCTGAGACAACCCAAGGTCTTTTAACAGGAAAAAACCTCACCCATTCCCAGTGTTGATTTCATACCTTTATTTTATATATCTATTTTTATTGTGGTGAAATACCTATAACAATAAAATTGCCGGGTGTGGTGGCTCACGCCTGTAATCCCAGCACTTTGGGAGGCCGAGATGGGTGGATCATGAGGTCAGGAGATCCAGACCATCCTGGCCAACATGGTGAAAACCCGTCTCTACTAAAAATACAAAACATTAGCCAGATGTGGTGGCACACACCCATAGTCCCAGCTACTCAGGAGGCAGGAGAATGTGTTGAACCTGGGAGGTGGAGGCTGCAGTGAGCCGGTATTGCACCACTGCACTCCAGCCTAGGTGACAGAGTGAGACTCCATCTCAAACAAAACAAAACAGATCAAAAAACCAAACCAAACCAAACCAAAACAATATCATTTACCACCATAGCCATTTAAGGTGTAGAGTTCATTGGCACGAAATATAATTACCTTGCTGTGCAACACTCACCACTATTCATCTCCAGAATGTTTTTCATTGTCCCAAACTGAAATTCTGTACCCATTGTACACTAACTCCCCATTCTCCCTCCTCCAGCCCCTGGCAACCACCTTCTACTTCTCTGTGTCTGTGAATGTGACTGCTGGGGATCTCATATGAATAGAATCGCATAGGACTTGACTTTGTGTGCCTGGCTTATTTCACTCAGCATCATGTCCTCCGGGGTCACCGATGTGGCAGCACAGTTTAGAACCTCCCTTTTTAAGGGTGAGTAATAGTCCATTGTGGGACAGGCTGCATTCATTTATCTATTCATCTGTAGATAGACATTTGAGTTTCTCCCGCCTTTTGGCTACTATGACTTTGGCTTATTTTAACATTATATAAATATGAGGCCAGGTGTGGTAGCTCACACCTATAATTCCAGCACTTTGGGAGGCTGAGGTGGGAGGATCGCTTGAGCCTAGGAGGTTGAGGCCGCAGTAAGCTGAGATCAAGTCACTGCACTCCAGCCTGGGCCACAGAGAAAGACCCTGTCTCTAAAAAGTCAATCAACCAATCAATCAATCATTCAATCAATCTGTGCTCACCTAAAACTAAACATTGGTACTTTCTACTTCTACAACAAGATGAAAATGAAAGATAAGTTAAATCCAATCAAAATTACAAGACAAATAAAATTCAAGTGAATAGTATTAGTCTATGCCAATGGATGATGCTATCTTGCTTGAAACAGGAATGTGGTGCTGATGGCCTCAGTGCAGCTTCCGTGGAATCTGGCACATTCTCTAACCACTGTGACAACTCAATTTCCTCCTCCTTCTCTCTGTTTGAACTACTGCAAAGCCTCAGTGTTTTAAAACACATCCAAGTGCCATTGCCCTTCTCTTGTCATGAACGCGTCCTTTTCATCTGACATCCACCTTTCTTTCCTTAGTATCCTGTGGACATTAAAGTTTGATCAGGCCATGATCAAACTGAACGTTGGGACTGGAATTTTGCAGCTGTCCTTGGTTAAAAGGTCACTATGCAAATAATCATGGGAAATGATGTCCTAAAGTTAAAAACTCTTGGTGAACTAGCAGTCTGAAGACCATGACCACTGGCCCCAGCTTCAGAGGCAGTGGTCCAACCTCCTCTTCAGGTCTCTTCCACCTGCCTGTGGAGTTCTCTGTTGTCTGAAGTTACTCTCTGGTCGCCCAGGTTAGCAGGAGTCTTCAAGGCTGTGCTGACTGACTGCAGATAGCCTCTCAACCTATTTCCAAATCCGAGTCCCCACGAGGCACCTGTTGGATTCTTCTCCACTTTTATTTATTTTTTTAAAGACAGGGTCTTGATCTGCCCCTAGGCTGGAGTGTAGCGGTGCAATCATGGCTTGCTGCAGGCTCAACTTCCTGGGCTCAAGCCATCCTCCTGCCTCAGCCTTCCGAGTCACTGGAGGCCACAGGTGTGCACCACCATGCCTGACTATTTATTTATTTATTTTTGTAGAGATGGGGTCTCACTTTATTGCCTAGGCTGGCCAACTCGTGCCCTTAATCGATCCTCTCACCTCAGCTCCCCAAAGTGTTGGGATGACAAGCATGAGTCACCGCACCCCGTGGCTTTTTCACTTTTAATTCCCAATGCATTGCCATGCAGAGAGGCTGGGCAAGATCTGAGATCGGAAAAAGGAAAAATCCCCTCCCCAGATTATGGACCCTGCACCACGCCTTTGGCATTTGGGACCTCTCTTTCCCCATTTCTTTCTTCTTTTCTCCCCCAGGCATGGGCCTTGCAGAACTTTTATTATTATTTATTTATTTACTTTGAGATGGAGTCTCGCTCTGTCGTCCAGGCTGGAGTGCAATGTCATGATCTTGGCTCACTGCAACCTTCATCTCCCGGGTTCAAGGGATTCTCCTGTCTCAGCCTCCCAACTAGCTGGGATTATAGGCGCCTGCCACCACGCCCAGATAATTTTTTGTATTTTTAGTAGAGATGGGGTTTCACTATGTTGGCCAGGCTGGTCTCAAACTCCTGACCTCATGATCCGCCCACTTCGGCCTCCCAAAGTGCTAGGATTACAGACGTGAGCCACTGTGCCGGCTTGAACTATTATTTTTAACAATACGAGTCACCATTATTGAGCACCAACTATGTGCCAGACTGTGCTAAGTTGTTAAAACAATTTTTTTAGAGATGGGGTCTTGCTATGTTGTCCAGGCTGGTCTCAAACTCCTAGCCTCAAGTGATCCCTCTGCCTCAGCCTCCCACAGTACTGGGATTACAGGCGTGAGCCACGCTTCTGGTCTATACTAAGTTCTTGACACCTACTATCTCTGTGTCCTCAGTGGGCCCCAGGAAGGACCGTAGTGCTTCTGCTCCCCACATGGGGACCTTCAGAGAAGTCCAGTAGCTCTCCTGGGACCACACATGCAGGAAGCAGCAAGGCCAGGTCTGGCTCACCCCTCTGAGGATCCACACTGTCCCAACGTAGGGTTCATTCTTTGGGTAAAATCTTGGGCCAGGTGCTGTCTGGGTCTATCAGTGGGAGAGACTGACTTTGAAGCTGTTCCCAGGCTGCCCCTGCCCCAGCGCGGGAAGTTGGCCGTTCTCTTCTGGGCTGGTGCTTCCTGAGGCAGCCAGCGCTGGAGACAACAAACGTCTTTCTCCCAACATCAGTTTTTCCCTTCATTGTTTAATGCCTGCGGTTCTAACCTGACTCTGTTCTGTTCGCTTTCACTGTAAATGTGTGGGGGCCCTTCAGGTGGGATGGGCAAACCAGGCTTCGGGGGCTAGCTGGGACACCCACAGCCATTTATAACATTGTTTATGTGGGAAAGCGGTTTCGTCATCCAAACAACAGCCTTACAAAAGAATGTTAGGAACACAATTAGTTTGTAAATTGGTCACTTCCTGTCTTTGTTGGGGTGGAGTGAGGATGGGCACAGTAGTTAGTTTAAAATACTAAATGAGATAGTACATGAAAAAAAAAAAAAGCCCAAAACACAGTGATTAGGGCACTGGACCCTCTCAAAAAATATGTAGTTGCCATGACATTCTTATTATTGTTATCATCGTTTCACATGAGGGTAAAATCTGTGTGGCTCAGGAAGGCAGAACAGAGACCAGTGAGTTGCAGGTGGTGAACTTCTCGAGTAAAGGGCTTCCTAATCCATCAAGTCCATTCACAGTGGAGCAGACTGGCAGTGAGCCCTCCCATCCCTGAGGGTGTTTAAGCAGAGGCTTGGCCTGGGCAACAGGACCCTTGAAACTTCTATCCAAATGTCAAGTTCTAGCTCCTCTCCCTCCCTCAGCAAGCCCTCAGCTGGGGCCATGCTGCCCCCCGCCCCCCACAGCCAGCACACATCGCTGCTTTGGTTTTGCAAAATGGACCAAGCACCTGCAATGGACTTGCCGGACAGCAGAGTGCAATTGCCAAGGGCAAGGACTCTGGAGCCTGGAGGTCCTGGGTTCAAATTTTGACTTTGCCGCTGCCCAGGAGTTTAAACACAGGCAGAGGACTAACAGTTTCTGGGCCTGTCAAATGGAGCGAGTAGCACCGATCAGCTGGGTTCTCAGGAGGATTAAATTAGGTAAAATATGTAAAGTGCCTAGTTTGGAACAAGACTCTAGTTCCATCACTTGCCAGCAACACAAGTCACTCAGTTTCTCTGAGTGTCACTAACTTCAGCTCTGAAGCCGGGTGGTGACATCTTCTGAGCACAAGGTTATGGTCATCGTGACGCTGGCAGTCACTCTGGGAAATACCAGGCATGGGGTGGACCCTTGGCAGGTGGCGATTATCCCTGCCTTAGCTAAATCCATCCCATGTGCCATGAAGCCTTCCTCAGTTTTTCTTTCTAATAACAGCTAACACTGAGCATGTGCCATGTGCCAGGCATGGTGCTAAGCAATTTGAATACAGTAACTCACATCATTCTCAGTACAGCCTTGTGGAATGGGCAGTGTCACCGCAGCCACAGCACGAAACAGGCAGGGGAGGAGTGCAGAGGCGTGCGAAGGGACTCACTCAGATTCACACAACCTGAGGTGAGAGGATCGATTGAGGCCAGGAGTTGGCCAGCCTAGGCAACAAAGTGAGACCCCATCTCTACAAAAATAAATAAATAAATGGTCAGGCATGGTGGTGCACGAGGTGAGAGTTCTGATTTTTGCAAAGACGCTAGGTGGTTTGTAGCAACCCTTCCACTGAGGATGCCCAGAGGAGCTGCACAAAACACATGCAACGGAAACGCGGGGAAAGGTGAGCTCAGCATTTGGGATCACTTTTTCCTTGAGGGCGCTTGCCAGCATCAGAAGAGGTGGCTGAGGGCTGAGCGGGGCTTTTGCAGATTGTGAGGGTAACGGAGAGAAGGTGGTGGGAGCTGGTTCCTGGCTTGCATTTTTGGTTGGGACCGTGCAGCAGTACACCGGGACATATGGGTGGACTGGAGGAGACCTACACCAGTCCTGGCAAGACCTGCTTGCTCAGTTTCAGATAATATCAAACTCTACAGCTGGATTTAGGATTGCTTGTGCCCTCGGCACCTGGAAGAAGCCATTTGAATACCTTTCTGGAGGAAGATAGCAGCATTCTAGGTCTCATTATTTCCATTAACAATGTTTAAAATTTTAATGTCAAGCACACAATAATAGCAGCTAGGCACAAGCAGAGACAAGAGTACACGAACGAACGCCAGGAGAGATAACAGATAACAGAAAACAGACAAGAAGAAACGGATGCTTCTCACTTTGGAAAATCGAAAAAGAAAAAAAAAGAGTGAGAAATGGACAAATCCACAATTGTAGTAGGAGATTTTTATATACTTCTTGCCTCTCTCACTAACTCATAGAACAAGCAGAAATATATGAGCAGGATATACAGATTTAAATAACATGATCAGCCAACTTCAGACAGATACAACAACTACTTAGGTTTCACATTTTTTTCAAGCCCACATTGGAAATTTACCAAAATGGATTCATACTGGGAAACAAGTCTCAAAAATGTTTCAAAGAATTGAAATTATACAAAATATATTCTCTGGCCATGATGTAATTAAGTTAGAAATACTCATTAAAAATATAACCAAGTCTTCAAATGTTTGGAAAGTAAGCAGTATTCTTTTTTTCTTTCTTTCTTTTTTTTGATATGGAGTTTCACTCTCGTTGCCCAGGCTGGAGCACAATGGTGCAATCTCGGCTCACTGCAACCTCTGCCTCCTGGGTTCAAGTGGTTCTCCTGCCACAGCCTCCTGAGTAGCTGGGATTACAGGCATGTGCCACCATGCCTGGCTAATTTTGTATTTTTAGTAGAGACGGGTTTTCTCCATGTTGGTCAGGCTGGTCTTGAACTCCCGACCTCAGGTGATCTGCCTGCCTCGGCCTCCCAAAGTGCTGAGATTACAGGCGTGAGCCACCACGCCCGACTGAACAGTACTCTTAAAAAAACTCTCAGGCCTGAGAAAAAGCATGATGGCAATTAAAATTATGTTTTGAACAAACGATAATTAAAATATTAAATGTACAAATGTTGGAATGCAGTTAAAGCCATGCTTAGAGGGACAGTTATAGCCTGATTGCATATGTTAGAATTGAGGAGAGATTAAAAATAAATGAGCCAGGCAGTTGTTTCTCCCTGTATTGCTCCGGTTTGAAAGTTGTACTCGGGATCTTGACTTTACAGAGTGTGAAGTTATGCTATTTTTTGCATCTTGCCTGATCTATGTTTAACATTTTTGTGTGGCAAAATGTTACATCCATCACAGCAGAAGTCCTCAGCTAATTTGACATGTCAACAGCATTTAACATGGTTGGTCACTCTTCATGCTTGTAATTCTTTTTTTGTAACTCTCTGTTTGCTTGGTTTCCAGGCAGTGGGGAGCAGGACAAACTCATAATAGTTTGCAAGAGTTGACTATGTGCAAAGCTCCTGACTCCCTGTTCTGTGACGTCATGTTGGTAGCCTGAAATGGACCACAGTGAGAGTATTTACACCGTGGAAATTGGCAAACTCGACAAATCAGTGCGTTTATTTCTTTATTTTCAGAGGGCAGGTTTACCAGCACACCCTGTATCTCCTCTCCTTTGCTGGTGTCTCTGAATCTGCCTTCAAAGCTGGTTCTTTCTCATCTCTGGGCTGCTGGAGTTTGGAAGGCCCTGGGACTCAGTCCTCCAACCTTTTCTATCTGCCCACTCCCTTGGTGACCTCACTCAGTCTCATGTCTTTAAGCACCGTCTTCACACTGATGACTTCCAAATGGATTATCTTCAGCCCCAATTTCTCCCCTGACTCCAGGCTCATAAATCCAACTGTCGACTCCAGCATTGTCAGGTTAGATTTGCAGTGCCTGTTAGAAACCCAGGTGGACATGGGGTGTGAAAGAGAACGCTCAGGGTGACTCTGAGGCTTTGGCCTGAATGATGGGAAGGATGGAGTACCTGTCAACCAAGGTAGGAGACCTGAGGGAGGAGCAGGTTGGGAAGGTTGGGGAGAGAAGCAGCTGTCTCCCCAAGAGAGGTCAAAATACACAGAAGCAGTGAGGTTTAAGTATATGATTTAAAGTTGAAAGTGTGGGAGGGGTGCTTACAAGGGTTTCAGGTGGGATACCAGTGGGCAGGGATGCTAGTTTAAATGTGTCTTAGCATAAGATTTAAAGAATGATAGTGAAGTAAATGCTTTCTTTTAAAGTACTTTCATTTAAAAAAGCAAATCAATTAAAAGAATAAGTAGTAAGTAAACGGTAATACAGGTAGGCACTAGACGGATGAAGCAAAAATTGCAAAGGTGGCACGAGAAAGACTGAGGGTTGATAACTCTGAAATGGAGGAACTAAATACATTAAATAAAACTGGAGGAGGTGCAGGTACGGCAGCTAGGTTTTAGCTGACTGTCCAGCTCGGCTGTCCTGGTAGGCAGTCAACAGAGCATGATTTAAGTTGATACATGAAATAATGGTAGTTTTAG
Source organism: Rhinopithecus bieti (assembly GCF_001698545.2). Classification (NCBI taxonomy): domain Eukaryota; kingdom Metazoa; phylum Chordata; class Mammalia; order Primates; family Cercopithecidae; genus Rhinopithecus; species Rhinopithecus bieti. Next base: position 5,022,942 of record NW_016808004.1, read on the forward strand.
GCTTAGTATTTAAATATATGGAGATGACTATAATAAAAAACTAAAATCAGAACTAATTAAGGTTGTCGGCTCCCAGGGAGAGGGATCGGGGCCAATGCTTTTTATTATAAACCCTGTGCTACTTGGTACTTTAAAAATTATTATTAATATACTTTATTGTTTAGAACAGTTTTAGATTGATGGAAAAATTGAGCACTTGGTACAGGGAGTTACCTTATACCTCCTCCCCTTCCCCTACTATCAACCAGGTAACTCTGAGAAACTGTCACAGCCCAGAGGAGCCTCAAGCACGACTAATCATAATGTGTATCTTGGAGGCAGTCCCAGGACAGAAGAAGGACATCAGGTGAAAACTAAGGAAAAGTAAATAAAATATGGATTTTAGTTAATAGCTCATTAATAGTAACAAATGCACCATGCTAACTAACATAAAATATTAATAACAGAGGGCGCTGGCTATATATCCCCTGGCTGTGGGATATACAGGAGCTCTGTGTGCGAGCTTTGCAGTTTTTCTGTAAGATGTTAATAAGTGCTGGGGAGGAAGCCCACAGAGGTAAGTGTCTTTCTCATCACATCGTATCCGAGGTGTGCACTGGCACATGACTTACCGCTGTGATGCTGGCCTTGACCGCCTGGCATAGGTCGTATCTGTCAGGTTGCTGTCCTGAAAGATTATCCCTTCCCCCTTTCCATCCTGAACTCTTTCAAGGATGTCACTCTGGGTAGCCCACACTCAAGGGGTGGGGTTCTATCCTTGCTTTAGAATGGGGTAGCTTCATAATTTATTTGAAATTCTTCCCTATAAGAGATTTTTTCCTATTTATGAATGTATTCAATCATTTATTGATATCAGTGTGGACTCAGACTCTCACCTGGGCAGGAGTGTAGTGATGCAATCAGAGGTCGCTGCATCCTTGAACTCCTGGGCTCAAGTGAGCCTCCCACCTCAGCCTCCTGAGTGGCTGGGACTACAGGTGCCTGCCACAATGCCCGGCTAGATATTTATTTTATACTTTGGGCTACTTGACAGTTTTTTATTGTGGTAAAATGTATAGAACACATTTATGATTTTAACCATTATTTCACTTTAATTAATAAATTAATTTTTTAATAGACATGGGGTCTTACTATGTTGCCCAGGCTGATCTCAAACTCCTGGGCTCAAGTGATCCTACTGCCTCAGCCTCCGAAAGTGCTAGGATTACAGGCACGAGCTGCCATGTCCAGCCTGATTTTAACCAGTTCAGAGGCATTTAGTGAACTCATAGAGTTGCATTACCATGCCCACCATCTACCCACAGAACTATTTCATCTTCCCAAACTGAAGCTCTGTCCCCAGTCAACTCTAACTCCCCATTCCCTCCCCAACTCCTAGCAACCACCTGTCTACTTTCTAGGCTTCTGGACTTTTGAATCATGTAACTACATTAATGAAGATCTTGATGTTGGTTGAATTTTCCAGAAAACAAACTCTGGGGCGTGTCCTGGGGTGTGTTCTTGGGGACAGTGCCTCTGAGGAAGCAAAGGTAGTAGCATGGGCACAGACCTTAGTGGATCCTAGGGGAACTCTGGAGCTGGGCTTTTGGGTCCCCACTGGGACCAGTCATTCCATGCCAGCTGCACCCACAGGGAAGTGGGGAGAGGCAGCTGCATTCAGCTGACAGCAGTTCCTGGAGGGGGACACAGCCGAGAGTCAGGCCACCAGCCCTGCTGCCGCTGGGGACCAGGCCTCCGTCCTGGGGGGCTCCAGGTGCCGCAGTGTGTGCCACACTTCTCTCTGTGTGTGGTGTTCTGCAGTTTCGCTGCGACGCATCCAGGTGTTGCTTTAGTTTTATTTATGGGGTTTGAGATTTTTGCTTCTCCATTTGGAGAATTTATATTTTCAATAGAGTCTGACTGGACAGTCTTAGCCATTATTTTTTCAAGTGTATACTCTCCCCTGGCCTCTCAGTTCCCCTAATCGGGAATCCTGGTCGATGCGGGGAGAGCATTTTCCTTTTATTCTCCGACGTGGGGTCTCTTTTCCACAGTTTCCATCTCCTCGTCGCGCTGGGCCTGTTTCTGTGTGCCGCATTTGGAGTTTTCAGCTGCCCTTCACTTATGTTTAGATAACTTCTTATTTTAGAGCAATTCTAGATTTACAGAAAAGTTGCTGACATGGTACAGAGAGTTCCCATAGACGCCACACTCAGTTTCCCCTGGTGTTAATGTCTTTTCTTACTGTGGTGTGGTTGTCACCGTTAGCCAGCCAAGGCTGATGCAGTGTAACTGAAGTCCGTGCCTCATTCAGGCTTCTCCATTTTACTCAGTGGCCCCAGGATCCCGTGCAGGACTCCCCATCGCATTTAGTCTTCCCCTTAGGCTCCTCTCTTGGCTGTGACAGTTTCTCAGACTTTCCGTGTTTTGGATGGCCTTGACAGTTTGGGGCAGTGCAGTCAGGCATTCTGTAGTATGTCCCTTTATCAGGATTTGGTGTTTTTCTCCTGGTTAGACCGGGATTGTTTGTTGGGGGAGGATGCCCACAGAGGTAAGTGCCCTGCCCATCACATCCTAGCAAGGGCACCTGCTGTCAACATGACTCAGCGGCGCGGGTGAGCCCGCCTTGGTCAGATTTCTTGTTTACAAAGTTGCTCTTTTCTCTGCTTCCGTGCTATGCTCCCTGGAAGGAAGTCTCCATGTGCAGATCACACTGAGAGGAGGTGGGGAGACGGAGGATGGGGTTGGGCTCCACCTTCTTGTTGCCTCTGCCACTTTTGGCTCTAATGAATTTTCTTTTCTTTTCTTTCTTTTTTTTTTTTTGCAAGCCCTGCTGTGTATTTAAAAAGATACTTAATATACTTTAACTATTTCTAGAAAATACAAGGCCACTCATGACTGTGTGACCTGGGCAGGCTACTTAACCTCTGTGTCTCAGTTTCCTTATCTGGGAAACAGGGAGGCTGATATTCCCACCACACAGGGCTATTGCCGGCAGGCACATAGAACGTTCAAAACGGTGTCTGGTTGTAGTAAGTGCTATGTAAATGGCAGCTGTCATTAGAACGATGACTGCATATTGCCCACTATCCTTTTGCCAGAAATGGAATCCCCATATACTTTTTTGATTTAACATCATTTATTTATTTGAGACGGAGTCTCACTCTGTCACCTGGGCTAGAGTGCAGTGACACGATCTCGGCTCACTGCAACTTCCGCCTCCCGGGTTCAAGTGATTGTCCTGCCTCAGCCTCCCAAGTAACTGGGATTACAGGTGCCTGCCACTACGCCCAACTAATTTAAAAAATTTTTTTAGTAGAGACAGGATTTCACCATGTTGGCCAGGTTGGTCTCGAACTCCTGACCTCATGATTCGCCCACCTTGGCCTCCCAATGTGCTGGGATTATAGGCGTGAGCCATGGGGCCTGGTCAATTTAACATTATTTTTAAAAGGATGGTGACGGCTGGTGCGGTGGCTCATGCCTGTAATCCCAGCACTTTGGGAGGCTGAAGCGGGTGGATCACGAGGTCAGTAAGTCGAGACCATCCTGGCTAACATGGCGAAACCCTGTCTTTACTAAAAATACAAAAAATTAGCTGGGCATGGTGGCAGGCGCCTGTAGTCCCAGCTACTAGGGAGGCTGAGGCAGGAGAATGGTGTGAACCTGGGGGGCGGAGTTTGCAGTGAGCCGAGATTGCACCACTGCACTCCAGCCTGGGTGACAGAGCGAGACTCCGTCTCAAAAAAAAAAAAAAAAAAAAAGGATGGTGACACCCCAGGATTGTGTGGCTAAACACAGAAGCCTGTGGCAACAGCAACACGGCAGCAGCCATGATGAGGCAGAGGAGTCAACGCCACCCAGGAAGCATCAGGAAGTCCACATCAGGGGAGTGAGATGGACAGGTTGGGCAGGTGGTCAAACAGTAGCCCGTTAGCCAGGTGCAGCCCAGATGGGCATGCTAGACAGGATCCCATGCCAGGAGGGGGCCAGCGGGAACCAGTGGGTCTCTTGAACACCGGACTGAATTTCTTTTGGGTGCCAGAGATCAAGGCAGGTGGAACATTCTAGAGACCTGAGACCTAGTTGGCTGCCCTCACACTGGACAGACAAGGAAGTTGCCCTGTAACCCTCACCAGAAGCCTGGAGATAATTTTTGAGGCCTGCCTGGAGTTTGAAGAACGCTCCTGGTATTGTGGGCTGAGCTCTCATTGGTTCTAGCACTGAGCACAGCTGTGTGCGGGCGGCTGGGGGCTCATTGCGTAGTGGAGCCAGGTGGGGCAGGGCCTTGGGTGACCCACAGCATCAATGCCAGATAGCTGCTGTGTAGATTGTCCCAGCGTCTCTCCCCAGCCTTCTGCTCCCTTGGTACCTTTCACTGTACAGGCTGACAGCCAAATACTTCCCAGACTTCACTATAGCTAGGGGTGGCATGTGACTCATTTTTGGCCCATGATATATTAGCAGATATCTTCTGGGCATAGCTTTTAAAAAGCCTTTCTTTCCTGACAGAAAGAGAGGGACTCAGCTGGTGCAACTCCTCCCGTTTCCTCTTTCTCCTTGCTTTGAACATGGATCTAATGGTGGGAGCTAAGGCAGTCATCTTGTGACCATGAGGAAAGAGACTGACAGCAATTTCAGCCCGGCATGCCTCAGCCACTGAACAGCACCTTAGATTTTTCACGTGAGAAAAATAAATTCCTGTTTGTTTAAATCACTAAAGTAGTTTTTTGGTTTTTTTTTTTTTTGACTGAAAACTATCTTAACTGTACCCTAGTCTGTAGTCAACCTGGCCACCACGATGACCCTCCTAACACACAGATAGGCATGATGTGCTCCCTCTTCTGCTCAAAATCCTTCCTTTGGAAGACGTCATTGTCCTCTATCAGACTGGCAAGGATACTCCCTGCTTGTAGACGGTATAGAGAAGCAATTCCTAGCATTCACAGCTGGTGGTACAACCCTTTGGGGAAATAACTGGCAATAGCTTTGCAAATTAAGGATGCTCGTAACCTTCTTGCCACTAACCCCATGGAATTGGCAGAGCAAAGGCTTCCTCACATGGGGCCCCAGCCCAGGGCTGCACCTCACATCGACTGGGGAAACTGGGCATGCAGAGCTGTGGGCCTGTCCCCACCAAGGCCTGCACTGTTGTGACCGGTGGCCATGGGTTTCCACCCAGCTGGACGGGGCTGCAGCTGGGCCCTCCTGATGGTAATAAAGAGCCTGGCGACCTGCTCACTGCCACAGCCCTGCGGCAGGAAGCATTCCAGGAGCACCTGTTTCCTGAGGACCCTGTCAGGGGCTCCCGGGCACCATCTGGGCCCTGGCCCACATGTTGTTTGCATTAGGACTTTAGAAAAACAATTCAACTTTGACTAATGGCACTTTACGTTTTTCAGGCGCATCCCAGTCTCACCCCTGCCCCACTCTCTAGTTCCTCACCAGCTTTTCTCAGGAGGTTTCTAGACTGTCACACACACAAGATACACTCTCATACACACACACACACACAATCTACACACCGACACAGTCTTACAACTCACACACCACATCCACACACTCACCCTCAGTACACACTCAGATGCACGTTCCTACAGACACACTCTCATACTCTAACACACATGCACACCACACCGGCACGCAGTTTTGGGGAACAATCTACTTTCCTCTAAAAAGTGGGCCTTAAGAATGTGTGTGGTTCAGTGTCTGTGACCGTCGGCCCTGGGCCAAGATGCCAGGGTCTCACCCAGTTGTCAGTGACCTGGCGCTGGGCACCGTGTCCACCTCTCCCTGCTGCCTTCGCCCTCTTGTTGGAGAGGGCAAGGCGGCTGCTGCTGGCACCTGCATGTAGGTGAGGAGTTAGAGCAGTGCCCAGTGCAGATTAAGTGCTGGATGTGGTTGTTTTAAAAAATTCCAACCAAAGCAACAGCACAAGGCAGTACTGAAATTAAAGTGCTTTCGCTTCAGATTGTTCTGGTTCCGTCATTCCGCTTCAGTTCTCCAAAGATGAAAGGCTCTTTTCTCAGGGATGTTTTACTTTACTGCACTGAAGTGGGAGTCTCTGGCCTTCTTTAGAGCTGGCAGCTGAAGCCCAGAGAGGTTAAGCGGCTCTCCTGATGTCACATGGTCTGCCAGGGCTGGGGCAGGGGCTGGGGTAGGGGAGGTCTTTAGAGTATCCATTGGGGCCATCCAGAGACCACTCCCGCTCAGTGTCCAGTAGGTTGCCATTGAGGGCTGGGTGGGAGGGAGAGGAGGGAACTTGGTGGGGTGGTCTCTGCTGCAGACAGCCTGCACGGCTGCAGGAAATGGGTGGCTTCCGCGAAGCCCCCCAGTTGGAGTTGACACAGCCTGTCCAGCTGGACCTGGCCCAGTTTCCAGGCGGCTCCAGGGGCGGGGGCCGCT
>NW_016808004.1:5029755-5055052 GCF_001698545.2 Rhinopithecus bieti
GGGGGGTGCCTGGGGGAGGGTGGCGGGCATGTGGGGCAATGCCCAGCGCCGCAGCCGCTGCGGGCTTCCTGAGGCCTGGCTCTGGCCTGCCCCTGGGCTCCCCCCCGCCCCCCGCACAGGTCCGGTGGCTCTAGCAGCGCTGCCATCTGAGAACAAAGCGTCCTGCAGGAATTCCGGCCGGGTAAGGCGATGCATTGTGGAGCCGGGCGCCCTGCCCGGCCACTCCCCACCCCCACCCGGGGGCTTGGAGTCACCCCCAGCGCTGAGGATGGCAAGAAACCCCGTCCTCGGCCCGTCCCCGAATGCCACAGCTGCGTGGATGATCAGGTCACCTCTCCCCTTCCTGTCCTCAAAAGTGCCTGCCGCGGACGCACCCCGAGGGGGCTGACGGGGCGCTTCCTGGCGGGGCGGCCGCGGGCCAGGCCGAGCCCCAGCCTGTTACAGGAGCGAAGGCTTCCTTCCTGAAAAACACGCCGGGTGCCCCAGCCTGCGCCGGTCTCTTCGCAGAGCCCAGGGCCGCCGCACTCACTCCCGGCCGCCTGAGGCAGGGCGCACAGGATCGAGGTGGGGTACCGCCCGGCCCGCGCCCTGGGACGGCAGCCCCGCCTCGGCTCTAGACCCCCGGCCTGGTTTTCTCTTGCGTAGATGAGGCTCTTTCCCATGCCCCTTCTGCGGCTGGCTCTGCGCTGAAAGCATCCTGAATCCGGCCCCTGAGCCCAATACCCTGGCCTCTGGGTCCCCGTCCCCGCTGCCCGTCCCGGGTCTTCTGTCTTCCGCCCAGGCCACAGCCTCCCCTCCACACGCAGCCGACAGGGTCCCGTTCACACCACGCCTCCCCTCTACGCGAGCCCTCCCAAGGATGCCAGCCCTCCCCGCCCCTGTGACCGCATTCCCTCACCGGCCACGGTGCCCCTAACCCCCAGGCTCCTCAAACCCGCAGGCCCTTCTAGCTGTGCAAGGCTGCGTCCCCAGGAGTGATTCCTTGGTCCTTAAGTGCTGCCTCTAATTAAACCTTCCCCTGCCCTCCGCGGTCTCGGGGTCTTGGGAGGCACTCCCTGCTTCCACACCGTGGCTTATTTTGCCTGCTTCATTGGGGACGCTGGGACGCTTAGAACAAGGATGAGGAGTGCCCGTCCTGCAGTTGTCGGTATGGGCTGAGGAGCCACGAGTAAAGTGCTCAGTCTGACAGGAGCTCGGGGCCTCCGTGGCTGCTAATTCCTAGCAGCAGTGGCGCTGTGGTGTAGGTGCCCCTTTGCTGTAAGTCTCTGGTGGACCAGCATCCACTTCCTCTTCTTTTGACATTCACCTTCATTTGCTCACCCACTCTTAACCTGTGTGATTTGACTGCGGCTGACCCCATCATGCCCTAGTAGGGGGTGACCTCAGCCACACCTAGTCAGTCCTTGCATTCCTTTGCCCACAGCAGCTGACTTGGAGATGAGTATGACCATAGTCAACCAGAGCCATTCCCTGTTTCTCCATGGCCTCGGGGCTGAGCAGAGGTAAGGTCTGAACTGCTGCAACCATCCTGCCACCAGGAGGAGAGTGCGGTTATCTGAGGAGGTGGGCTGAGCTCCAAGACAGAAACCAGTGCTGGGTGACCAGTTGTGTTTAGGCCCCAGTGACTGGGGGTCAACCCGTGTCTGGGTTTTTCGGCTACCTATGTCAATAATGCTAATTTCAGTTAAGACAGTTCTGTTAGGTCACTGTCGCCTGCCACCAGAAAAGTCCTGTTTGACCTAGAATCTAACCTAGAATCCTTACCTTCTCTCCCTCTTATCTGGGTGGACCTGCTTGGTTTCCTCTGGTCTGGTGTTTGGAAACCAGTGGTTCCCTCTGGTTCCCTCTCCTGTGACTCGCTTTTCATGCTTTTTGTCTGGTCCCTGGTGGTTGGTGTGTGTGGTTCCTGCCTTTTTGGAAAACCAGAACTTAGGACATCTGAGTTTTAACACATTATTTACTCGTTTGTCAAATTAGAGGCAAGGCCTTGTTAGTGGACACAAGGTGTTCCACTGGAGTGTTCTGGCTGAACAGAGGCTCTGGTCATCAGGGAGCTTCTATGACCTCTCCAGCTTCTCTGGGAGCCTGTTCCTCCCTTCCTCTCTTGCTTACTCAGCTTCAAGCCACACAGCCACACCGGGGCATGTAGCTGTGTCTGCTCCCTGGACAAAGCGAGTTCCTTACCACACCAAAGGCTTTGCCCTCTGTTCCCTCTGCCTGGACTGTGCTGTCAGTTGCCCACAGTGGTCTCCTTTTGCTCTTCATTCACTTCTTTTTTTTTTTGAGACAGAGTTTCACTCTTGTCACCCAATCTGGAGTGCAGTGTCTCAATCTCTGCTCACTGCAACCTCTGTCTCCCGGTTCAAGCGATTCTCCTGCCTCAGCCTCCTGAGTAGCTGGGATTACAGGTGCCTGTCACCATGCTCTGCTAATTTTTTTTTTTTTTGATTTTTAGTAGAGATGGGGTTTCGCCATGTTGGCCAGGCTGGTCTTGAACTCCTGACCTTAGGTGACCCACCCGCCTTGGCCTCCCAAAGTGCTGGGATTACAGGCGTGAGCCACTGTACCCAACCTCTTCATTCACTTCTGAACTTCATTGTCCCTTCTTCTGAGAGGCCTTCTCTGACCATTCATCCCTTTCTATTCCAATCTTCCTCAAACCTGTCTGCAGTAGTTGTTCCAAATAATTTTGGAAATTATTTTATCCGCTGGGTCATCTGTATCCCTTGCTGGAAGAGAAGTCCTATGAGGCCTGGGGGTGTGTCTGTCTCCCCCTTGCATGCCTGATGCCCAGGTCACCCTACATACTCACATGCATGGCCTTATTTACCTCCTTAGATACATGGAATCTCCTTGGTCCCATCCACCTGGGTTGAGACCTCAAGGTCGTTCTTCATGGCCTCAGGCAGGCAGTGGCCGAGTCTGGCTTATTCCTCAACCCCATCCTTCCTGCTGCTCCATCCAGCGTCCTTGCCCTAGTTCCTGCTCTCATCACATCATGCAGTAACTCTGAACTAGGCCCCCACCCCTGCCTCTACCCCACCCTCCTCCATCTTTGGTTAGGTGATTACACTCATGCCAGTGGCTTCATCTGGAACATTCTTTGGTGCCCTCTTTGTCTGATGTATTGGTTGTAGGAAACAGAAGTCACTCTAGGTGTTTTAAGTGGGAGGAGATTTAATATAGGGACTTGGGTGCTTCAATACCTGTGGAGAGGCTGGTGGACTGTGTTGAGGCTGAAGATGGTCCTAGAAAAACACTGCGGAACTGGCTTGTCAGAGGAGCTGCCGCCAGACCTCTGCTGTAGTTGGGGAGTAGGGAGTCTTGAGATCATTGTGGGAACTGCTGGTTTGAGGACGTAGCATCTGAGGCTAGGTGCAGTGGCTCAGGCCTGTAATCCCAGCACTTTGGGAGGCTGAGGTGGGAAGATCCCTTGAGCCCAAGAGTTTGAGACCTGTTTGGGCAACATAGTGAAACCCTGTTTCTACAGAAAATTAAAAAAAGAAAAAAATTAGTCGGGTGTGGTGACACATACACCTGTGGTCCCAGCTACTTGGGAGGCTGAGGCAGGAGGATTTCTTGAGCCTGAGAGGTCAAAGCTGCCGTGAGCTTTGATTGCACCACTGCACTCCAGACTGGGTGACAGAGCAAGACACTATCTCAAAAAAGAAAAGAAAAAAAAGAATGTAGCATCTCAGCTGTGATCCAGGGATTAGAAGCCACTTCAACTGCTGCAGCTGCTGTTGGACACCCAAGAAGCTAAAGCCAGGATCCTGGATTGTCTTTGCAGAGAGACCCACCAACTCCATGCCTCACTTACCAGCAGAAAATCCCCCAAAGTCACGTGGAGATGGTGTCTTTCTTCTGTTTGACTTCCAAATCACACAAGTGTATGTTATTGGCAGAACCTAATTTGAACTCAGTTGTAAAGGAGGCTGGGGAATGTAGTTTGTTAGTTTCCCAGCCTCTGCATTAGGGTCTGGGACACAGAAGGAGGTGGGGGCGGATGCTGAGGGCCGGCCACGTGGCTGAGCCCTGACCCTCGTCCTGCAGGTCCAGCCAGGGGAAGCCTTTCCTGGCCCCAGTGGAGGGATTGCCCGATGAGCTCTGTCTTCTCCACAGACTGCTTGCTCTGTGAAGAAGGGACCACACTATGTCTTCTCGTTCCCCTGCGCTGGGAGGGACCCACAGGGGAACGATCTTCAAGCCCACACTGCTGCAGCAGCCCTCCCCTCCATCCTGGGGCGTTTGCTGCCTGCCTTGCCTTCCAACAGCTCCCACAGGCTATCCTGGAGTCTTCCTGCCTCAGCAACAGTTGTCCTTTCTCCTGGGGTTCTTGTGGGCTCGACTTTTATCCCTGGTCTCTTCAGGTGCCTGCTAGGTTGCAGTAAGTCCATCCTACACAGATTTTTAAGGAAGAGCTTTTAAAAAATATTTTGAATCAGGTCAGGTGCGGTAGCTCATGCCTGTAATCCCAGCACTTTGGGAGGCCAAGGTGGGTGGATCACCTGAGGTCGAGACCAGCCTGACCAACATGGAGAAACCCCATCTCTACTAAAAATACAAAAAATTACCCGGGCGTGGTGGTGCATGCCTGTAATCTCAACTTTAGCTACTCGGGAGGTTAAGGCAGGAGAATCACTTGAACCCGGGAGGCACAGGTTGCAGTGAGCCGAGATCGCGCCATTGTACTCCAGCCTGGGCAACAAGAGTGAAACCCTGTCTCAAAAAAAAAAAAAAAAAAAAAAAAAAAAAAAAAAAAAAAAAAAAAAAAAAAAATCTATCTATCTATCTTGAATCTTTCATAAGGCTGGGGGGGAGGATGCCCACTGGAGGGGAGAGCTCGGCTTAAATTCCAAGGAGGACGTGTGAGGAGGGAGACTTCTCAGGGCGCCAGCTGAAGTGACCTGAGCAGTGGCCAGAGCAGCAAGGACCCTGCCTTATGTCCCATGTCAGACATGCTGGCCTCTGTGCTTGTGGTTGCTAAACTGAATGTGATCGCTAAGCACGGATGATGCCCCGTATTGGTGGGCAGGGACCCCCCCCCCCCACACCCACCACATGTTTCTTCCAAGGTCAGTTAGAAACGACACGGCCTCCACCTGCCTCTCTGATCAGCCCTGGCTGGCCAGATAGATCTAACAGATGGATCTTTTGGCCTGAGGTCGAGGAGTTCCTGTTTCCCACTGTGATGATGTCAGCGAGTTGGGTGCCGGTAAGATGGAGGAAGGGGCTGTGGGGGTGGGGCGGAGGCTGCCCCTATGGCGGGGCCAGTGCCCTCCCCCGCCCCCTCTGTGGCTTACCCCACTCTCCCTCTCACTCACCCAGTCCTGGTGGTGCTGTGTGCCCGCACACCCTCAACTCATCCCTATCAGCCAGCATTCTTGGGTTGTAGACAACAGAACACCAGCTTCAAACTGGCTTCAGTGGACCTTGTTTTCTGGGGGTAGCACTTGCTTCAGGTGCAGGTGAATCCAGGCACTCAGACAGATCCAAGGAGCCAGTCTCTCCCGTCTCTTGGTCTGCTCTCTTCTCTGTTGGATCCACTCTCAGTACAGTTCTTCCTGCAGGGGGACAAGTGGCCTCCAGCTGCTTTAGGGCCCTCATTCTCCCAGGTGTAAATCTTTGTCCAGGTATTGCCTGCCAGAGTCCTGATATTTACCCCAGCTGGGCCAGCTGGGATGGCATTTCTACCCTAGGCCAGTCACTGTGGGGTGGGGCACAGGATCTGAAGGTGGCAGGACCTTCATGAATAAGGAGTGGGCAGCCTGGAGATTAGCAGTGGTTTTGGAGTGAACGCACTCACGGACGAGTGGATGAATGAGTGAATCAACCACTCCGCCATGAGAGAGAAACGCTTCTACGCTGCTTATCCCACTTGCACTCTGGATTTCTGTCCTGTGAGTTCACTTGCGTGGGGAGGGAGCCCCTCCTGGCTAGATGCCATGGGGGCTACAGAAGTCTGAGAGAGGGCCCCCCATGGAGCAGCTCCATCCCCACCCATCAGTGGGATTCTCTGCCCAGCGACCTCTTTAAACTGCCCCCCTCGTTTGTCCCCTCCTATTCCAAGTATCCTTCTGACTGAAAGTACAGGTCATACAGTGGGACCCCCAGCCCCAAGCACAGGCTGTAGGTGCGGTGGCCAGGCTCAAAGGAGTCCCTAGGGTACCTCCTCCAAGTTCATCCCACCCTCCCCTCTTTGTCCACAGCCACCCACCCTAGAGGCCTGTTGAGGAGCGGCCTACACCTCCTTCTCTGGCCTCCCGCCCCCACCCCCATGCCCTGGTATGTGGCAGGAAGTGCCAAGGATTCCCCATCTGTGAGAGGGGAGGCCAGTGCCCTGCCCCGAGAGGTCCACTGGCCTCCCCAGGCCCCTCCGCGCTGCCTTTCCAGAAACTCCCCAGCCTCTTCCTGCCTGGCTTCCTGCCCAAGCCCTTCCTGGAAACCAGGCCCACCCTGCCCCCAGCCCAGGGCGCCAGTATTTCCATGGGGTGATTCACACAGCCCTCCCCAGGCAGAGCGCCTCCTTCTACTCACGATACTGAAAGTTTGGAAAACAACCTGGGGGTGGGAAGGAGAGTCCGTCCAGCCACGGTCCCAACCCCACCAGACGACCCTGCAGTCACCATAGAGTGTGAAAGACAAGAAAATGGAAATAACAGGGCGTGAAAAGCAAGAAAACAGGAGATTTTCTATTGAAGCATTCATCTAAAAAAATAAATTAATGCAGCTTTATTAAGACATGAAATGCAAATAGTGTTGCAAAGTATGTCATTTATAAAGAAATGGATGGTTATGGAGGTGCTTCCCTGTTCTTTTCCTGATAGGGTGCATGGTCCACAAAGGCCATCAGCCTGAGGCTGCTCTGCTCAATCTCACCCCTGGAGCCTGTGTCCCCTGTGGGGAGTCCTGGGCCACCTTGGAGGGAGGATGGACCAGAGGACCAGACTGTGGGTGTCAAGGAAGGAGGGAGGGGTGGCCTCGGCTGCTGAGGAACTGCCACGTTATGTGTGGGTTGGGAGGGTGGTCAGATAAGGAGGTGATTGGACAGGACTGGCAGGGTGATAGCAGATGACTGAAGTGATGGGTGTGGAGGATTTTATTTCTTACTCGATGAGAAATGGGCACAGTTTATGCCTTGCAAAAAGTGATCCTGTTGGATACAATAAATTGTAAAAGTGAAGTCAGGGTTCCACTTGAGTGTGTGTGACAGAAACCCAGCTCACCTTCAGGATACAAGAGAAATTATTGGTTTATGTACTTCAAAGCTCTACCAGCTTCAGGAATGGCTGGCTCTAGGACTTCTGTGTTGGCTTCTTTCTCTGGAAACTTTCTCCTTGTGCTAACAGGATAGTTCCCAAAGGCTTCAGGCTCATAATTAACCAGCTCAATAATTCCAGTGGAAAGAAAACTTCCCTTTCCCATATGGGCCAGAAAAAAATCACCAGACTGCCTGACTATTGGCTCAAACTGGGTGTATGCCCATCCCTGAAATAATCACAATGACTGTGATTGGCCCTGCATAGGCCACAGGTTGGATTCTGGTGCCTCTGTGAGAGGTTACGCCAACCCTCGTAAAATATCCTAAGGAATTTCCCTTAGGAAAAGTCTGTTCTTCAGGGAAGGGGAAATATAATCAGGGCAGCTGGTGTCCCCCACATTAATATAGCCGATTCCAGGGACATCCAGTTGGAAATACAGGGTCATCTTTCAAGTGATCACACACTTGTTTTTCCTCTAGGTTTGGAGGGAAGAATGCATCCCTCTTACCCAGTGACATGTTTGTGGGCAGCAGGACAGGGTGTGGGTAGGACCTCTGCAGAGAGCCAGGTACAGGCTCGGGGGCAGCTCTCCATGGTGTGGAGTGAAGTGAAGGGCAGAGAATACCTTGGGTGCCTAGGGAGCAGGGCAGAATCATCCTCCCTTGACAACCACTGAGATTGGAAGATGACAGGCAGTGCAGCTGTGCAACCCAAAGGGAAGGTTTCCCTACCATTTAGATCTGTATTCAACCCCCAGCTTGGTCACTATTACAGGTGATGTTGGTAAGTGATGTCACCTCTCTGAGCATTGCTTTTTATCCCAAGTGGAATGGAACTACCCCTCTCTGCCCTGGTGGTTTTGAGGATTAAACAAGATGGTCTCTCTAACTGCAGAACACTGTCCCTGGCTCATGGTGGGACTGGTGACAATTGTGATTATTGTAGGCTCTGAGTCTGCACAGCGTGTGCCAGGAAGGGTCTGGCCGGTCATGGGGCCCACCTTGCTCCTGTTGAGACTGATTTGGGCCTTAGTCATGGCTGGCCTGAGTCAGCAGGTGGGAGGTCCCTGCTGACATGACTTAAATTAGCTGGAGTTTGAGGCCTCTAGATAGGAGCAGGCAACAGGGAAGTCCTGCCTGTCTCCTTCCTTGTTGCTGCAGGGCTCACTTCCCTCCTCATGAAGCTCCTCAGCATGGGCGGACATGTTGCACTGGTGCTCAGCATCCATGTCACCACCTTTTGGGGTCCTGCCTGTACTGCAGAGGCTGGAAGGATACAAAGTACCTTTGCTGGACTCCCTTGCAGCTAGGGCTCTGGAAATTACTGAGATTTGAGCAATCAAATGCTCATCTACCACCTAACCATAAATCCCTGGGGTGAGGAGTTCAGACAATGTTTTCTGGACCAGAGCTTTGGGTAACACATTGGGGAGGGAAGCATGGGCATCTTGAAAGGCTGTGCCATGACTATTCTTTGCAGGCCAGTGATGATAGTGGGAGATGTCCCCATTGAAATGCACTCCCTGAATAAATTGTAACAATGGCCATGCATGCTTCTCTCATCCACTGCACTCTGCAGCTCTTCCCAGGTGGACTGTATTGCTCCACACCTTGTCTCTGGGTTTGAACATATGACCTACTTTGGAACAATGGAACAGTAGGGAAGGTAATGCAGGGCAAGGCTTGGAAAGTCCTTGTGCATTGGGGCTTGCTTGCCCTTCCCTTTCCTTCTGCCTTTGGTGCCCAGCCCCAGTGAAGTCTGGCTAGACTGCTGGATGATGAGAGGCATGTGTGTCCAGTGCCCCTGCACTCTGGCCAGCAGCCAGCTAATTGCCAGATATGTGAGTGAGGTTGTCCTAGATTGTTCAGCCACCAACTGCCTACAGGCACATGAAAGTGCTCAGAAGGAATCAGCCCAGGTTACCCAGAACACAAGAACTGTTCAGCACAAGAACTGAACACAAGAACTGTTCTTGTGTCCACAGAACTGTGAGAAAAATTGAAAGTTTAGTGTTTAAGCCACTAAGTTTTGGGAAACTTAACCGATTTGAGGAAGCAGGAGAGTATGGGAGGCAGCCCCTTACTGCCAGAGATAAGGTGGGCTGGAGCAATAATCAGGATGGCTTCGCTGGCAGAGATCTTCAGTGGTGGTTAATTGATCATGAAGTCCTTGAACTAAGTACATGGCAGCCTACTAAAGTCTGACCTGATCTGCATGCCTCACAATTTGCTATGCCATGTTTTCATTTGCATTTGTTCAAATGTTTTCTAATTTCACTTGCAGTTTTTCTCTTTGACTCATGGGTTATTTAGAAGTGTGTTATTTAGTTGGGGACTGACTTCCAATTTAATTCTGTTGTTGTCAGAAGAGATACTTTGTATGACTTTCACCCTTTAAAATACATTAACACTTGCATTATGGTGCAGAATACAGTCTGTTTTGGTCAACGCTCTATGTATACTTGAAAGATATGTATTCAGATGTTGGGTAGAGTGTTCTATAAATAGTAATTAGGCTAAGTTGGTTGATAATGTTGTTCATGTCTTCTATACCAGAGATTGGCAGGCTGGGGGTGGTGGTTCATGCCTGTAATCCCAGCATTTTGGGAGGCCGAGGCAGGCGGATCACCTGAGGGCAGGAGTTCGAGACCACCCTGACCAACATGGTAAAACCTTGTTTCTACTAAAAATACAAAAATCAGCTGCGCATGGTGGTGCACACTTGTAGTCCCAGCTACTCAGGAGGCTGAGGCAGGAGAATCACTTGAACCCGGCAGGCGGAGGTTGCAATGAGCCAAGATTGTGCCACTGCACTCACACCTGGGTGGTAGCACAAGACTCTGTCTCAAAAAAAAAAAAAAAGAAAAAAAGATTGGCAAACTTTTTTTTGAAGAGCCAGATTATAAATATTTCTGTCAGTGGAGGCCATACCATCTCTGTTGCAACTCAACTACTCAACTCTGCCATTATAGCATGAAGGCAGTCACCAACAGTGTGTAAAAAAGTGTTTGTGGTTGTTTTCCAATAAAACTTTGTTTACAAAAACAGCTAATCTGTTTTCAGACCTCTGTTCTATAAGTTTATTGATTTTCTGTCTTCTTGTTCTGTCAGTTATTGAGAGAATGTATTGAAATCTCCAGCCATAACTGTGGATTTGTCTGTTTTCCTTTTAGTTTTTGCTTCATGTATTTTGAAGCTATGTCATTAGGTGCATTAATATTTAGGATTTTTATGTTTTCTTGACCAAGTAACTCTTTATCATTATGAAATGTCCTCTTTATTCCTGGCAATAGTTCTTGTTCTGAAATCTATTTTATATGATATTAGTATAGTATCCCAGCTTTTCAAAAAGAGTGACTTACTTCATGGTGTGTGTGTGTGTATTATATATGGAATATATATAATATATATGGAATATATATAATATGGAATATATTATATATGGAATATGTACATTATATATGGAATATATAATATATGAAATTATATAATAATGAAATACATATATATTTATATATAATATGTAAATTATATTATAATTTTATATATTATATATATTTATTAAATACATAAATACATATTATATATTATATATAAATTAATATAATAATTAAATATATAATTAAATATATATAAAATATATAATATCTAACAAATGGAAATTATATATATATTTACACTCCACTTAAAAAATTTTAACCTATCTGTAGCTTTTATATTTAAAATGGGTTTCTTGTAGACTGCATATAGTTAGGTTTCATTTTAAAAAGATGTGGCTGTGTGTGGTGGCTCACATCTGTAATCCCAGCACTCTGGGGCGCCCGAGGCAGGTGGATCACCTGAGGTTAGGAGTTCGCGACCAGCCTGGCCAACATGGTGAAACCCCATCTGTACTAAAAATACAAAATATTAGCCAGGCATAATGGTGGATGCCTGTAATTTCAGCTACAGGCATCCCCATTGCACTCCAGCCTGGGCAACAAGAGTGAAACTCCATGTCAAAAAAAAAAAAAAAATTCCATCTGATAATCTGTGTCTTTTAGTTAGAATGTTAGGACATTTACATTTACTGTGATGATTGATATGGCTGAATTTAAATCTAGCATATTGCTAGTTGCTTTCTATGCCATCTGTTCTTTGTTTTTCCTTCTTTTCCTGCTTTATTTTTCTTCTGCAATGTCTAATATGCTGTTAATCCCATCCATTGTAGTTTTTATTTGTAGAAGTTTAAGTTTTGACTTTTTTATATGTTCAATTTCTCTTTTCACCATGTTCATGTTTTCTTTTCCCTTCTTGAACATGTTGAGCATTTTTATAATAGTTGTCTTAATGCCATAATCTAATAAATCTATCATTTGCATCATTTGTTGATCTGTTTCTATTGATTAATTTTTCTCCTTATATTTTCCTGTTTCTTTTCCTGTTTCTTTGCATGTCTGATAATTTTTGATTGAACAGCAGACATTGTAAGTGTTTCGATCCTGGCTGCTGGATTTTGTCTGTTTGTGCTTTGTTCTGGGATAGCGTTTGATTCTTTTGTGACTTGCTTTTAAGCATTGACCCAGAATAGCCTTTAATCTAGGACTAATTTGGCCCCATTGTTGAGTTAAGAGAACTTTCCATTCTGGCCAATGGGAACATGAATGCTTCCTGGCCCTATGTCAACCCTAGGGATTGTTCTGTCTGCTACTTTTCAGCGGTTCTTTACCTAGCCTCACAAGTTTCTTCACATACATGCAATGATCAATATTCCACTGACTAACTGAGGAGAGCCCCATGCAGAATTTCAGTACCACCTACCCCCTCTTTGCAGCTCTCTTTCTGGTACTCTGCCCTGTTATTTCTATCTACCTTGTCTTTTCTGAACACTGTCTCTGTAAACCAGGGAGACCACAAGAGTCTGTTTAAGCCTCCCAGCACTGCAGCCTGAAACTCCCTCCAGGGATGAGACAGCACAGCAATGGGGCTCACCTCTTTCATTTTCATTCCCTCAGAGATCATCATCCTGCACCGTCAGTAAAATCTGAAAGCCATTGTTTTGCATATTTTGTTTTGTTTTGTTTAGTTTAGTTGTTTAAGATGGGAGGGTAAATCTACTCCCTGTTATACCATCATGACCAGAAGCAGAAGTCATATAATTTGATCTGTCTAAACACCAACAAAAAAGGTTCTTTAGGTCAGGTGACTAGAGCCCTGAATTGAATTGCCATAATAGAGAGTCACAGTCCCTTATCCAGTTCCCAGACCAGAGCTAGTTCCCAGACGGGTATCCCTTGAATAAAGGGGGCGCTGGAATCCCTGAGGAATTACCTTGTGACACTGCCCCCAAGCCAGACCCAAGAGACTCAGGCATGGTATTCCTTTTAGAAGTGCTGAGAAAAGTTACTCTTTGTCTGCTGGGATTGCTCAGCTAGGAAGGGGTAAGGATAGAGATGCTGTGGCTGTTGTGGGGTGGGTCAAGACATATGGAGGAAACAAGAACCAAGAAATGGACACAGCCTGGTTCCTGAAGCCATCTTTTGAGCCCCCCCCCACCCACACCAGCCTTGTGGGTCATAGTTGTTCAGTCTCATGAGCCAATGTATTGCCTGTTTTGCTTAAGTCGCTTTGAGGTGGGTTTCTGTGTTGGGTTGAGACCTGAGAAATTTGTATCAGGGCATGAAAGGAACTTCTTGGGAGAGGAAGCACTCCCAGGGTCTGGATCACATGAAATAGCCCAGGGAAAATCCAGGCAATGTGAGTCTGCAGATTCCAATTGGGAATACCAACTAGGGATGCCAAGGAGCTCACCTAGCCCCAAGAAGATGAGGGGGGCAAACCAGGCATCCCAATTCCAGAGCTCAACCATTGCCAGGATCTTAGCTGAAGCCCCTCTGGGACTTTCATGTCCTTTTTCTTGTCTCTACAAGCATATGTGACATCTGACTTGTGACAGGTCTGGGGCTAGTGCTCCAGTGGGGAGGTATATTTAGCTTTTCTTGCATTGCTGTAAAGAAATACCTGAGACTGGGTCATTTATAAAGAAAAGAGGTTTAATTGGTTCATAGCTCTGCAGGCTGTACAAGCATGGTGCCAGCATCTGCTTGGCTTCTGGGGAGGCCTCAAGAAGCTTACAGTCATGGTGGAAGGTGAAGCAAGATCAAGTACCTCATATAGCAAAAGCAGGAGCAAAAGAGAGTGGGAGCAGGGAGGTGCCACACACTTAAACAACTAGATCTTGTGAGAACTTACTATAGCGAGGACAGCACCAAGCCATGAGGGGTCCACCCCCATGACCCAAACTCCTTCCACCAGGCCCCATCTCCAACATTGGGATTACAATTCAACATGAGATTTGGAGGGGATAAATATCCAAACTATATCAGGAGGGGAACGGGATGCACAGGGGGTTCTGCATTCCTTGAGGGTAAGGTCCAACCAGGAGGCTGGGAGCTGATTTTCTACACAGGCTACCCTGCCTCTTCTCCACCCTGTCATACTCTGGGTGGTGTCCTTAGATATGTGCATCTCCCCTCCCAGCCCCCAGGCTTCTCAGATATCACTGAGCCCCAATTGCACTGAATCCAGTATCCCCCTCACCATGTACCTCCCTCACCCAGCCCTCTATCCATCCAGGAGCCATTCAGGGATGCATCCTTAGTTCTAGGCCCTGGACCAAGCTCTGGGGCTACAGTATTGCCAGATATGTCCTTTCTTTCTACAAGTGGAGGTGAAATTCAGTCAGTCCTGGAAAGCCCCAGCATGGCTCCACGTGGATGCATTGCCAAGAAGAAGCAGAAATGTGTGTGAGTTCTTACCCACTAGAATGGCTACAGGAAATTAGACAGAACAAAATTATTGTTGAGGGTGTAGAGAGATGGGAATGCTATACACTGCTGGTGGGAATGTAAGGTGGTATAGCTGCTTTGGAAAATAATTTGGTGGCTGGCCGGGTGTGTAATGGTGGCATGCTTCACGCCTGTAATCCCGGTGCTTTGAGATGCTGAGGTAGGAGGATCGCTCGAGGCCAGGAGTTCAAGACCAGCCTGGGCAACATAGCGAGACCTTATCTTAAAAAGGAAGCAAAAATAATTTAGTGGTTTCTCAAACAGTTAAATGTAACACAACCATGTGACCCAGCAATTCCACTCCTAGGTGGAATAAAATGAAAATAAGAGAAATGAAAGCATATGTCCACACAGAAACTTGTACATGAATGTTCTTAGCAGCATTATTAATAATAGTCAAAGAGTAGAAACAACCCAAATGCTCATCAACTGACTAACAGATAAACAGTATGTGGCATAATGGAACATTATGCAGTTATGAAAAGGAATGAAGCCCGTTTACATGCTCCAACATGATGAACCTTGAAAACATTAAACTAAGTGAAAGAAGTCAGTCACAAAAGGCCACATATTGTATTTGGTACCACAAACTGTTGAATCCTATACTTGAAATGGGTGAGTTTTATGACATGTAAAATACACCTCAGTAGTTTTTTCCTTTTTAAAAAAGTGTGTTAGGAGACTGAGGAGGAGTAAGGTGGGTGGACAGTGGAGATGGAAAACTCTCATTCTTGAGGTTTATCTTTCTTAATAATTCTGAAATCTGCCCAATTCTCTCCATCCCTACTGCCACTGCCCTGGACCAAGCTGCCATCATCTGTCTGTCTGTTTCTCTGACCACTGCCACAGTGTCCTCACTGACCTCCCCATACCTGCTCCTTTGCTCTCTCCATTTACTGGCCACACCACAGTCAGGTGGGGGTCTTTTTTGCAATGTGGCTTTGATTGGGTCACTGCTGCTTAGAAAAAAGCATAGGCACAAATCTCTGAGCTAGGCAAGGATTCGTAGATATGACACCAAAAGCACAAGCAACCAAAGGGGAGGAAAGCTAGATAAACTGTACTTCGTCAGCATTTAAAACTTTGTGTTTCAAAAACACTATCAATAAAATGAAAAGACAAGCCACGGAATGGGATAAAATATTTGCAAGTCATATCTCTGATGATGGTCTAGTGTCTAGAATATATAAAGGATTCCTTAAACTCAACAATAAGAAGACAAATAATCCAATTTTTTAAATGGACAAAAGATTTGAATGGGCGTTTCTCCAAAGAAGATAGACAAATGGCAACAAACACATGAAATAATGCTCAGCATCAGTAAAATTATGTGCATCAGAAAATGCACATCAAAGACACAGTGAGACACCACTTTACACCTGCTAGGGTGGCTGTAATAAAGATGAATGATAGCAATGGTGAGGATGTTGAAGCATTGGAACCCTCTCGCATTGCTTCTGGGGAATTTAAGATGGTGCAGCCATTTTTGGAAGCAAATAGACAGTTTCTCAAAAAGTTAAACATAAAACTACCAAATGATCTATCTTCTGCTCCTAGGTATATATCCAAGAGAACTGAAAACAAATGTTCAAAGGAAATCTTATGTTCAAAGCAGCATTATTCTTAATAGCTAAAAGCTATAAACAACCCAAAATGTTCACCAATTGATGAATGGATGGGCAAAGTATGGAATGTCGATGCCATGTAATTTTATTTAGCCATAAAAGAGTGAAAAGTGATATGTAAATTATATCTTTTCGGAGCACAAATATTTTAATTGTCTAAAATGATATTTTCTTTAAGAGTTTTCTTCAATTCAAAGCTCACTTTTTCAAGTGTCACATCCGTCAACCTTTTAAGAGACATAAAAGTATGAGAAGATATCACCAGAAGCTACATAAACATTTCAGCTAAAGGCAAAGAGAAAGTTAAGTGTGTTTTCACAAGGAAACCCAAAGAGGACAACCGGAAGGAAATAAGTTCAGCATGGTCATACCAACCTGGGAAAAAGAACTAGAGTGGAAACCCAAGCTGCCGAGAAGGCGGGAGAAGGAAAGAAAACTTGATTCAAACAGATCGCACAAGGAAACCCAGTACAAATCCTGGCTTTGACATTATCTCAGTAACCCTTATTTTTTGTCATAGGTGACTCTAATACTAGACCTATTGTTGCAAAACCAGTCCAAATCCTACCAGCTAAAAAGAAATCTCTCATTGACTTGTTGGGTAGGTGGTAACCATGTCCTCCCACACCAAGAGATCAGTTCTGCAAGAGGGCTCCATTGCATCTTGATGGTGCTGTTGGTAGGACGTCCAGTGATGTTCTGCTGCCTGAGATACAAGGTGGGAGGAGAGTGCACTTCATTTATTACTCAATCAACATGTTGGCCTTGAAGAAGCAACACAGGTAGAAAACCTGTCAGGTGGCTAGTCCAATGAAGCAGAACATTAAAGAGACACTGAAGTACAGGGCTCAAGTGTTTGTTGATTCATTGGTATCACACATCTCTCTTCTTCATGCAGCAAAAGCATTAACAATAGATTCTGAGAGGTCTTCTAGGCATTGCAGCTCCACCTATAATGGCTTAAGCTTCTCGACTTTTGTAATCTCCTTGTAATTTTTTTTTTTTTGCCTCTACTCCATGCTTCATGTCTAGGATTATGAATTGATCAGGTATCTTCCCTGTTTCTTTACTCTCAAATCATACTTCAAACATGTCATAATCTTCCAGGGTAAAGGTGAATTTCCCTTTGGTTGCATCCTCTTTGGAGTAGAGAATGTGGCCAGCAGAATCTGTGATCCTGAGGTGGCTGTGCAGGCTACCAGCACCCCTGGACTGGTTGGAGATTTTGTACGCACCCATCACTAGCAGGTCCTTGTGGATCTCCTCACAGAGGCACTTTCAGGAGTTAATGAGCAGGTGGAAGGAAATGGCAAGGACCAAGCTGGGGTTGAGCAGAAACAAAAACAGCCATGCCAACATTGTTACTGAAAAAAAAAAAAAGGAGTGAAGAGTGAAGAACCGATGTTTTCTGTGCCATAGATAAACCATAAAATATGTTACACGAAAGAAGCCAGACACAGAAGGCTGTATGTATAATTGCATTTACATGAAATGTCCAGCAAAGGCAAACCCATAGAGACAGAATGTAGATGAGAGCTTTCCAGAGGCTGGGGGATAGGGTGAGTGAGGAGTGACTGCTAAGGGGCACAGATATTCTTTATGGGGTGATAAAATATTCTGAAATTAGAACAGTGGTATTAGATAGGAGTGATGGTTGCAAAACTCTGGATATACTCAAAATGACTGAATCACGAACATTTTTAAGGTGAATTTATGGTAAGTGAATTATACCCCAACAAAAAATATTAACAAGTAATAAGACACTCCAAATTTTAGATATGTACATGACCACCCATTTAGTGACCACATTTCCCAGCCTGTTTGTAATCAGCATGGTCACGTGATTAAGCTCGGGCCAATGAGACTCCAGGAGAAGTGATGAGCCCCAACAAGCTGCCGTCTCTGGAGTCCTCATTCTCCTTCCCCTGGGCTGGAAGGCAAACATGGAGGTGACCATTGTGCCACCAAGGGCACAACCCGAGGATGGCAGAGCAACAAGATGGAAGGATCTTCGGATACTGGGTCTCCAGATACTCTTGTGGAGAAGAGCTGCCCTGCCAGCCCTGGGCTGCTCCTCAGCAGACTGCTTCTCTAGGGGGGAATAAGCCAAAGCCATGAAGAGACTCATTTTTTCCCTCTCCTTCCTGCTTTGACATGTCCCTCCCTGAGGCGATGAGTACAGAAATGACCTGATGACCTGAATAGGGGAGGAGGTAAAAGAGGGCTTGAAGAAAGTCTGTGGGCAAAAAATTGATAATTTAAAAAACATCTTCCCACAGCAGTACTTCTCATGGCTCTTAGGATGAAGCTCAGAATACTAAATATGCCCCTTCCAACTTAGCGCAGGTTCTCCAGGTACTTGCATGGAATGGCCACTTCAGAACACTTTCCACTTTGTCTAATTATACGTTAATTTGTGTTTCCTCTTGGTTGATGTCTGTCTTCTCCATGAGGCTGTGAATCTGAGGAAGTCAGAGACTGTGTCTGTTTAATAGACCATGGCTAGCACTCGGTGCATGATAAATGCATCATACCATTTGTTGTAAAAAAAAAATGAACAAGGGAAGGTGTTGTAAATTAGGGGCTTTTGTTAGTCTGAAGTATTGACTTCAAGTGACAGAATTGCAACTCAAATACACAGGCAAGAACAAATTGGTGTGGCTGATGTAACTGAGAATTATAAGGCACTAGACAGAGACAATAAAACCAGTCTCTCTCCATTACTGTCTCTACTCTCCTCTATGTGGGCTTCTTACAAGGTGGCACAGAAGTCCTTGGTACTCTAAGGCTCTTGTCCCTCCAGTTGACCTACTTTGTGGGAAAAAAGGACTTTTAAATTTCCCAGTGATTCCAGCAAAAGTCCCAGAATTTAATTGGTCGAATGTGTGTCATGTGATCACCAATGATCCAATCACCAAGGCCAAGGACATCTGGTACTGTCTTATTTCTGAAGTGATGTTTGAGCCCACACTGACTCAGGATAGAGGAGATTTGTGAAAGTGAAGATGAGGAAAGGGTTTTTCTCGGCAGTGTTTGAGGATAGGCACAGCGAGAGGGGCAAAAATAAAGCCTATATTAGGGGCATAGGTTCATGAGAAAGGCAGCCTAGAGTCCTGACTAGAACTCAAGATGTGGTGTTAACAGGCCTAGGTGAAGTGAGCAGAGGCTCTGCCACTTACTAGTTAGGGCATCTTGGTTGAGTCTTAACTTTGCCTTGACTTGATTTCCCCATCCATAAAATGGGGATTAAAAAAAATCCTAAGTGAGAGGGGTCTTGTGAGAATTTCATGAGACAAAGTACATGAAAGAACTTTGTAGTCAGGAAAGTGGACAAAGATAGAAGCCAACATGAAGTTGCAAATGTGGGGAATCAGATGGTGAAGTCCTTGAGTGCCATGAGAAGGTGTTAGGAGAAGGAATGTGTTCATTGGTTTCTGTCCATCGCATGTGACAGATGATCAACTATAAGTCTCTTTGTCAATGATAATCATTTTTTCATATAACGTGAAGTCCAGAGGATCGGGCAGCTCCAAGTTTGGATAAGTTAGTGGCTCACAAATGCCAGCAGGAATGGAACCACATGGAGCCAGGTGCCATTCATCTTCCTCTTACAATCCTCAGCATGTTCGTGGTCATGAGTTGACTGCTTTGGATCCATTTGCCGAGAGCAGACAAGACCACATTTGGCGAAGAAGATGTGCACCTTCTCCATGTTCACAGGAAAGCTTTCAACTGGGGTTCTTGTTTGTAAGCAATGCAAACTGACTCCATGTAACTTAAGCTTGTATCATCACCCTAAAAGGAATTTTTGCAATGGTATGTTAATTAAAATTAGATTTTCTGCAAGTAATAGACAATCTCAAAATAATGGTGGTTTAAATAAGATGGGAATGTATTTCTTATTTTTGAGAAGTCCGTGGGTGGACAATCCCGGCTGCTGTGGATTTGCATAGCGCTAGGGACCCAGGCTCTTCCCAGCTCAACACTCTACCCTCCTGGAGGAAGGTCTTCGTCCCATGGCTCAAGATGGCAGCTAGAGTTCTGCCATCATATCTGCATGTCAGGCAACAGGGTGGGGAAAAGGAGAAAGAAGAGAAGGCAAATTCCAAATGAAAATGTATATCCACACAAAGACCTATATGAGAACAGTTAGAGCTGCTTTATTCACACTGCCTAAGACTGAAAGCAACACAATTGTCTGTCAGCTGGTGAATGGATGAACACATTGTGGTTTATCCATGCAATGGAATACTACACAGCAATAAAAGGGATAGAGTTATTGGTACGTGCAACAGTACAAATGAATTAGAAAGCATCATGCAAGGCAGAAGCTGCATGACCTTTATGACCTAGCCTTGAATGTCACATAGCATAATTTCAACCACCATGATAGAACTGGTCAAAAATCTGTCCAGACTCAAGGGGAGGGATCAAAGGGAGACAGTGTCAAGGAATTTGCATGTATGTTTAAAAATTACCACAGTGTTATCTTGGATCAGAGGTAGAGATGGCTAGTTAATGGTGTTCGATGATGCTGAGTGGACAAATAGATTGAGGCAAAGGGAGAAGTGACTAGATTCAACAACTAATCCATCCCCATGGAATTCTCTCAAGAGCTTAAGTGGGAGGTGGGAAAGTCAGTGTAGGCTGCAGAAATGCAGCACACCTAAGGTAGATGGCCTAGCAGAATAGAAATCTCCTGCAGACTCCTCTTAGGAACTTCTGAAAATAGTTGTCTACACTCCTGTCTTCTCCTTCTTTAACTGCCTGCCCACTCCCTCAGCCTTGGCCACCTGGATTCTGCTCCCACTGCCACTGAAATTTCTCTGGAACGTACTCCTCTCCTCTGCTTGGGCCACCTGAAGCACTCGATGTGTGGATCCCACCCTTCTCCTTTGATTTCTTCTACTGGTTGTACTCTCCTAAATTCCTCCTGATTTCATGCCTACTCCTTCTCTGATGCCAACTGTCTCTTCTATCACCTTGCAGTCAGTGTTTTCCAATGATCTTCTCTGGTTCCTCTTCTGTCTCGGCCTTCTCTTGTCCATCGCCTGGCTTCAGTCTTTACCTCTTTGTTGATAATTTTCAAATCTTGGTCTGAAGTGCCAGAGATAAGCCTTTGTTGATAATTTTCAAATCTTGGTCTGAAGTGTAGGCTCCTCTCCTGTACTTCAGACCTAGATACTGCATTATTTCCTGAACAGTATAATGCCACACAGGCATCTCAAATTTGGAATACCCAGAGCTGAACTCATGATCTCTCCTTCTCATCATGCTTGCTTCCTCTTTCCGGGTCCCTGTCTCTGTGAAGGGTCCCACCAACTATGAAACTATCAGATAAAAATCTTCACATCATCCTGTTATCTTTCTTCTTCCTATATCCAATCAATCAGTAGGGTCTCTTGGTTTCATCTCCTAAGTGTTTCTTCTGCTCATCTCCCTCTCCATCTTCACTGTTAGCCACTTCAGTTCTTACTTCCATCAATGGTAGATTATGTTTTCCAGACCAACCCTTCCTCTGAGAATAACAAGAAAATCTGGACTAAATATTTTTTTAATTCTCTTTGAAGAGCTACTATAGCAATGGGAGATTGCAGGGCTAAGATAATTGGAGTTAAGTTAGTAAAAATCTGTGTAGTCCCAGCTACTCAGGAGGCTGAGGCAGGAGAATTGCTTGAACTCGGGAGGCGGAGGTTGCAGTGAGCCAAGATGGTGCCACTGCACTCCAGCCTGGCAACAGAGCGAGATCTGAAGTTGATGGTAAGCCAGATCAACCACTAAGGAGAGAAGGGACACCCAGAGATGGGTGTCTGGCATTTGGTACCATTTCCCTCTCAAGGCTGATTCTGAAAGGCTTAAAAGTTAAGAAGTAAACTGAACTCTTTTTTTTTTTTTTGAGACAGTTTGGCTGTGCACCCAGGCTGGAGTACAATGGCATGATCTCGGCTCACTGCAACCTTCGCGTCCCGAGTTCAAGTAATTCTCCTGCCTCAGCCTCCCAAGTAGCTTGGGTTACAGGCACACGCCACCATGCTTGGCTAATTTTTTTATTTTTTCAGTAGAGACGGGGTTTCACCATGTTGGCCAGGCTGATCTCGAACTCCTGACCTCCAGTGATCAGCCCGCCTGGGCCTCCCAAAGTGCTGGGATTACAGGCGTGAGCCACCACTCCCGGCCGTAAACTGAACTCTTGACAGACTCACGGGCCTGAGAAGATAAGAAAAGGAGGTCAGAAACTCCCCAGAAGCAGGGGCCTTGATAAAATCCCCAGGTTAAGACCCCAAAGGGCACTACACCCTGGAAGCAAGTTTGTACTTCTGGCCTGACAGCATGAGGAGCTCTGTGGACCCAGCCGCATTCAAAACTGGTAAAAAGTTATTCTAAAACAATCATTCTGTAAATGGTCCTAAGAACATACGCAAATGAAGAAATATTTATTCAAGCAAATATCCTAAAACTCAGTAGTGGTCTGTGGTATTTGGACCAAGACCCTCTTTCCCATTGCTCCCAGTCCAGTGAGATAGTGAAACCCTGCACCGTGCTAGTACAGTCAAGGACACAGGACTCCTTTCCCCGCCACTCTGCAGCTTTCTGTTGAAGGGCTATCCTCCTGGGAGGGGCAGATCTTCAGATTTTTCTCATTCTGCCCATAGCTACCTGTTGCTGAGGCTAAATTCTGGGCAAGTGCATCTCAGAAGTAGAGGCTCCCTTATGCCCAGCACCCCCAACTTTTAGGACAAAGGCTCAGTACAGGGCACAGTACCACCGAGAATCCTGGGTCCCCTGCTGCTCACCGCCTGTCCTGTGGGATGAAGGATCCATGCTGGGAAAGGTAAGCTGAGGAGAACTGACACTGCTGCCGTCCCCTCTCCACTGAGTGCTCAGCTCCTAAAACTGGGGTGTCACTCAGAGGAGAGCATGCCATTATTCCTGCCCCAAGCACCAGAGCCGTGGCTCAGGAATTTTGCCCAAAGAGAGAAGCAAGCCATAAAATCAAAAACTCCAAATCTCTCCCCAAAGGAACTGACTTTACATGCAACAGAGTTTGGAGAAATTCAAGCGTAAGAGCACTCTGAAAATCAGTGGAGGTTGTGGTGAAAGGCCATGAGGGGGATGTTGCTAGATTCAGTGGAGAAACAAGCTGAATTGCAAGCTGGCTAGTTTGCCAAATAGAAATGCGGAAGAGACAACTGGGAGGGGCCCTCTTGGGAGTTAGAACAAGTTTCAAACACTAACCTTGGGAATTATTTGTGCAGTTTAGGCCAAGTGCAAAGTCAGAAGAGAACACAGTCCACATGAGACTGCCCTTACTTTTGATATTAATGGGAAGTTTGGGGGGGTCCCCAAGTTTTGGCAGTTCACTGGAAAGACTCACAGAACTCACTAAAAGCTGTTAAATTCACAGTTACAGTTTATTACAGGGAAAGGATACAGATTAAGATTAATCAAAGAAAGAGGTAAAGAGGGCATAGTCCAGGAAAAGTACCAAAGCAGAACTTCGATTGTTTTTTTGAATCCACAGACACAAATTAAGAGAACCAGGAATGATAAATAACAGGGCTAATATACTAAAAACTATAAATATATAGTTGCTCTCCTTTCTCTTCACAGCTTCTTTGAGACCTGAAGTTATATAAAGTAATAATTGTAACACTGTAATGTTGGGCTTATAGCATTCATAAATGTAATATATAAAAATAACAGTAATCCTATAAAAAGGGGGAAAAGTGAATAGAGCTATTAGGAGTAACATCTCATTGGAGTTAAGTTAGTAAAAATCTGAAGTTGATGGTAAGCCCTAGATCAATCACTAAGGAAATACCTCAAAAGGATATATTGAAAATAACATTACATAAATTTAAAGGCTAAATTAGAAAACATTTAATGCAAAGGGAAGGAGTAGAGTAGGAATAGAGGAACAAAAAAGACAGTAGACAGAGAAAAAAAGTAAAATAGCAGATGTAAATCAAATTATATCAATAATAACATTAGATGTAAATGGATTAAACAATCTAGTCAAAAGTCAGAGATTGTCACATGGGAAAAACAAACAAGACCCAACTATACATTGTCTAAAGGGGCCACACTTTAGCATCACAGATATAAACAGACTGAAAAAAAGTACTGGAAAAAAGTATATTATGCAAATAGCAAACACAAAAGGGCTGGATTGGTTATCCTAATGTCATGCAATTTAGACTTTTAGCTGCACTGAATAAGTAAAAGAGAGAAAAGACTCATATCTAGAATCGGGAATGAATGAGGGAATATTACTACTGACCTTACAGAAATAAAAATGATTATAAGTGAAAACTATGATCAATTCTGTGCCAATAAATTAGGTAATCTAGATGAAATGGGCAAATTCGTAGAAAGGCACAAACTACCAAAACTAATTCAAGAAGAAACAAACAATCTGAATAAACCTGTAACAAGCAAAAAGATTGAGTTAGTAAATAACAACAACAGAACTACTCCCAAAGAAAAACCCAGGGCCAGATGACTTCTGGTGAATTTCACCAAACATTTAAAGAATTTCACAACTTTTTCTCCAAAAAAGAAGATGAGAGAACAATTCCCATCTCTTTCTATGATGCCAGCAGTACACTGATACCAAAACCAGACAAAAAAAATTACATGAAAAGAAAGCTACAGACCAATATCTCATGATTATGAATGCAAAACTCCTACACAAAATACTGGCAGACTCAATCCAGCAACATATATAACAAATTATACACTATAACCAAGGGGGATTTATTCAAGAATGTAAGGTTAGTTAACATTTGAAAATCAATCAGTGCAATACACCGTATCAACAGAGTGACGGACAAAACCAAGTGATCATCTCAATAGATGCAGAAAAAAGCATTTGACAAAATCCAACAACATTTCATAATAAAAACATTCATCAAACCTGTAGTAGAAGGGAACTTCCTTTGTAGATAAAGGACATCTACAAAACACCTACTGCTAACATCATACTGAATCGTGAAAGACTGGATACTTTTTCTCTAAGATCAGGAACAAGACAAGGATACCCACTCTTGCCACTTCTATTCAACATTATACTAGAGGTTCTAGCAGGCTAGTTGGTCAATTAAAAGAAATATAATGTATTCATATTGATAAGAAAGAAGTAAAATTATCTCCATTCACAGAAGACATAATATTATAAACAGAAAATCCTAAGGAACTCACTAGAGAAAGTATTAGAGCTAATAAATGAATTAAGCATGTTTGCAAAATACAAGATCAATATATAAAAGTCAATTGTATTGCTGGGTGCAGTGGCTCACGCCTGTAATCCCAGCACTTTGGGAGGCCAAGGTGGCCAGATCACAAGGTCAGGAGATCGAGACCTTCCTGGCCAACATGATGAAACCTTGTGTCTACTAAAAATACAAAAATTAGCTGGGCATGGTGGCAGGCGCCCATAATCCCAGCTACTCGGAAGGCTGAGGCAGGAGAATTGTTTAAACTAGGGAGGCAGAGGTTGCAGTGAATGGAGATTGCACCACTGCACTCTAGCCTGGCAATAAAGTGAGACTCTGTCTCAAAAAAAAAAAAAAAAAAAAAAAAAA
>NW_016808004.1:5057725-5061938 GCF_001698545.2 Rhinopithecus bieti
ACCTAATGTAAATGAAGAGCTAATGGGTGCAGCACACCAACATGGCACATGTATACATATGTAACAAACCTGCACGTTGTGCACATGTACCCTAGAACATAAAGAACATAAAAAAAGTCAATTGTATTTCTATACACTTGCAATGAACAATCTAAAAATGAAAGAAAACAGTTCATTAGCAAATAGCACCAAAACCCTAAAATCCTTAGTGATAAATTTAACAAAAGAAGTGTAAAACATATAATTTGAAAGCCACAAAACATTTTTATTAAGCAATCTAAAGAAAATAGAAATAATTAGCCAGGCCTGGTGGTGCATGCCTGTAATCTCAGGTACTTGGGAGGCTGAGGCAGGAGAATTACTTGAACCCAAGACACAGAGGTTGCAGTGAGCCGAGATCGAGCCATTGCACTCCAGCCTGGGCAACAAGAGCAAAGCTATGTCTCAAAACAACAACAACAACAACAACAACAACAACAACAACAACAACAACAACAGCAAAAACGGTGGCTCACGCCTGTAATCCCAGTGCTTTGGGAGGCCGAGGCGGGCGGATCACGAGGTCAGGAGATCGAGACTATCCTGGCTAACATGGTGAAACACTGTCTCTCCTGAAAATACAAAAAAAAAAAAAAAAAAAAAAGAAAATAGCCTGGTGTGGTGGTGTGTGCCTGTAGTCCCAGTTAAGCGGGAGGCTGAGGCAGAAGAATGGTGTGAACCTGGGAGGCAGAGCCTGCAGTGAGCCAAGATTGGGCCACTGCACTCCAGCCTGGGCAACAAAGTGAGACTCCGTCTCAAAAAAAAAAGGAAATAGAAATAAATGGAAGAACATCCCATATTCATGGATCAGAAGTCTTAATATTGTTAAAATGACAATACTCCCAAAATTGATCTACAGATTCAACAAAATCTCTGTCAGAATCACAGCTGAATTCTATTAATGGTAAAAGAGAAAATCTGGTTCTAAGATTCATATGGAATTGCAGGGGATCAAGAAGAGCCAAAACAATTCCGAAAAGAAGAACAAAGTAGGAGGACTTACATGTCCTGATTTTAAAACTCACTACAGGCTGGGCGCGGTGGCTTACACAAGTAATCCTAGCACTGTGGGAGGCCCGGGCAGGTGAATCACAAGGTCAAGAGATCGAGACCATCCTGGCTAACATGATGAAACTCCATCTCTACTAAAAATACAAAAATTAGCTGGTCATGGTGGCCCGTGCCTGTAGTTCCAGCTACTCAGGAAGCTAAGGCAGGAGAATTGCTTGAACCCGGGAGGTGGAGGTTGCAGTGAGCTGAGATCGTGCCACTGCACTCCAGCCTGGTGACAGAGTGGGACTCCACCTAAAAAAAAAATTACTACAAAGCAACAGTAATCAAGACAGTGTGACACTAGCATAAGGATAGGCATAAAGACCAATGGAATAGAATAAAAACCTAGAATTAAACCCATGCATTGGTGGCAAACTGATTTTTCACAATGTTGCCAAGATGGGGAAAGAATAGTTTTTTTCAACCAGTGGTACTGGGACAACTGGGTAGTCATATG
The DNA here is from genome assembly GCF_001698545.2 of Rhinopithecus bieti. Classification (NCBI taxonomy): domain Eukaryota; kingdom Metazoa; phylum Chordata; class Mammalia; order Primates; family Cercopithecidae; genus Rhinopithecus; species Rhinopithecus bieti. Next base: position 5,059,275 of record NW_016808004.1, read on the forward strand.
CAAAGGAAAGGAGTTGTACCCTTACCTTACACCATATAAAAAATTAACTCAAAATGGATCAAAGACCTAAATATTCACTTCTATACAGTTTATCCATATAACCAAAATCCACTTGTACCCCGAAAGCTGTCAAAGAAAAAATAGACCTAAAACTATAAAACTATTAGAAGAAACATAGGAATAAATCTTCAAGACCTCAGATATGGCAATGATTCTTAGACTGAACACCAAAAGCATGAGCAACAAAAGAAATAAATAGATAAATTAGAAATTTATCTAAATTAAAAACTTTTTCCTTCAAAGGATACCATCAAGAAAGTAAAGACAACTCACAGAATGGAATAAAATATTTGCAAATTATGTATCTGATAAAGGACTTGTATCTAAAATATTTTAAAATCTTACAACTCAATAATTTTTTAAAAAACCAAATAAATGGCTGGGCATGGTGGCTCATGCCTGTAATCTCAGCACTTTGGGAGGCCAATGAGGGTGGATCACGAGGTCAGGAGTTCAAGACCAGCCTGGCCAAGATGGTGAAACCCCATCTCTACTAAAAATACAAAAATTAGCCAGGCGTGGTGACAGGCACCTGTAATCCCAGCTACTCAGGAGGCTGAGGCAGATAATTTTTTGAATCGGGGAGCCAGAGCTTGCAGTGAGCCGAGATCGTGCCACTGCACTCCAGCCTGGGCGATAGAGTGAGACTCTATCTCAAAACAAAACAAAACAAAGACAAAAACCAAATAAACAAATTCAAGTCCTTTGGCCATTTCAAAATGACCAAAGGCCTTGAATAGGCATTTCTCCAAAGAAGATACACCAATGTCCAATAAACATGTGAAAAAATGCTCAACATCGTTAGTTATCAGGGAAATGCAAATCAAAACCAGGAGACACTGATTCACATCCACTAGGATAGCTATAATAAAAAGTCAAATAACAAGTGTTGATGAGGCTATGGAAAAATTGGGACCCTCATACACTGCTGGTGGGAATATAAAATGGTACAGTCACTTTGGAAAACAGTCTGGCAGTTCTTCAAATGGTCAAGCATGGAGTTACCCTATGACTTAGCAATTTTACTCTTGGATATCTACCCAAGAGAAATAGAAACACATGTTTACACTAAAACTTGTACACAAATGTTCATAGAAGCACTATTCATAATATCCAAAATGTAGAAACAACCCAAATGTCCATCAACTGATAAATGGGTAAATAAAATGTTATATAGCCATAGACTAGAATATTATCCAGTCATAAAGAGAAAGGAATACTGGCACATGTTACTACTTGGATAAAACTCAAAAACATTATGCTAAGTGAAAGAGCTAGTCACAAAAGACCACAAAAGAGCTCGTCACAAAAGAATATAATCCCATTTTTATTGAATGTACAGAATAGGCAAATTATAGGGACAGAAAGTAGATTAGTGGTTGCTTAGAGGTAGGGCATATAGGGGTGATAAGAGGGGTGATAGTTAAAGGATGTGAGTTTTTTTTTGAGCTATGAAAATATTCTAAAATTGATTTAGAAATGCTTGCATAAATCCATGCATATATTAAACACCACTGAATTTTGTACTTTGAATGGGTGAATTGTATAGTGTGTGAATCATATCTCAATAGAACTGTTATTAGAAACCAAGCAAAAATGAATCAGAAATAGGCCACCTCTCATCGGGATTGATGCTTAGTTTTGAATTATCTCCATGATTGGATTGAGATGATCGAAGACTGGTAATGTTTCTACCCTGGTTGTTCTCTAGAAGCAAATGTAAATCCTTTCTAAAGAAAGATACTATCATTCAGAACTTTATATTATCTCTATAGGTTTTCATAGACAATGTCTGGCATGCAATTAAAAATCACCAGGCAAATGAGAAGATGGGGTGTGATTGAAAACACAAGAGAAAGGACAGAAGAAACAGGCTTCATTATTTTTTAGGTTTCAGCTTAAACATTAGTTCCTCAGGAAAGTTTTTCTGAACTCCCTGGAATTATAAATCCCTAAGTACATTTAGTTCCATTCCACCCTATGCTTCCCCTAGTTACTTGTTCAACGTCTATGAGTATAACCATGTTCAGTATATACGTATTGCACAAATTAGAATTTAACTTGTTCTATTCACAATAGGAAAGACATCAAATCAACTTAGGTGCCCATCAACAGTGGATTGGATAAAGAAAATGTGGCACATGTACACCATGGAATATTATGAAGTCATTAAAAAAGAACAAAATCATGTCCTTTGCAGCAACATGGCTGCAGCTAGAAGCTATTATCGTAAATGAATTAATGCACAAACAGAAAACCAAATACCTCATGTTCCCACTTATAAGTGGAAGCTAAATTTTGGGTACATATGAACACGACGATGAGAACAGACACTGGGGACTCCAAAAGGAGGGAGGGAGGGAGAAGGGCAAGGACTAAAAATCTCCCTATTGAGTACTATGTTCACTCTGTGGGTGACAGGATCAATAGAAGCCCTAACTCCACCATCATGAAATATATCTGCCCCTCTTTTTTTTTTTTTTTTTTTTTGAGACAAGGTCTTGCTTCGTCGCCCAGGCTGGAGTACAGTGGCACAATCATGGTTCATTGCTGTTTTGACCACCCGGGCTCATGCAATCCTCCCACTTCAGCCTCCAGGTGCAC
>NW_016808004.1:5062248-5403434 GCF_001698545.2 Rhinopithecus bieti
TTTTTTTTTTTTTTTGGTAGAAACGGGGTTTTACCATGTTGCCCAAGCTGGTCTTGAACTGCAGGCCTCAAGGGATCTTCCCACCTCGGTCTCCCAAAGTGCCAGGATTACAGGTGTGGGCCAGAGCACCCGGCCGAAATATACCTTGAAACAAACCTACACATGTACCCCCTGAAACTAAAATTAAAATAAAAAAGAATTTAACTTGTTATAGAGCTTCAGTCATCTGTCACATTTCCTCTGAAAAACATATATATATATTTTTTTCTCACTTACACATTAAAGTAAAATTTTACATGTAACATACATACAGAAAAGTAACATACATACAGAAAAGTAAAATACATATAGAAAAATGCACAACTCACAACTGGTGAATTTTCAGTAACAGAACACACCCTTGTAACCAGAACCAGAACATTCCTAGGATCCTAGAGACCCTCTGGGGCCCCTTCCCAGTCACCAGCCTTTCCCCAAAAGATAGCAAATTTCTGTCTTCTAACACTTGTCTGTCAACATTTCCTGGATTAGTTTTGTTTGTTTTAGTTCAATGTATTTTCAAAGCTTACAAAGATGCATGTACAAGAACGCTCACTGCAATTTCATTTATGATAGCAAAAGATGGAAAAGAATGAAAATGTCTATCAACAAGAGACTGAGTAAATTTATTACAGTCCTTCTTATAATAAAATTCTATGTAACCATTAAAAGTAAAGATCCAGATATGAATCTACTAACATGGAAAGATGTCCAAGATATGTCAGTAAAGTAGGAAATCAAGTTTTACATCTGTCTATCTATATCTCATTTATGTTAAAAAATTCATATTGATTTGTGTGTTTGCAAACACAGAGCAAATATGTATCCACTGTTCACAGTTGGGAGAAGGAAATGGGCTAGGAAGGGAGAGAATTGTGCTTAAAAAGTATGGGTGTCTATTTTTTACAAGGAGCATGCATTTATTTTGCAATTTTAAAGGCAACTTAACAGTTAAGAAAAAAACCCACAACACCTGAAACTTGCCTTTGGTGTTAATGCGACTGAATTGAAAATTGTATTTATTTACTAATGAATTTTCACTGGCCTGTATCTATTAAAATGACAAATGTGCATCCTGTCTGACACAGAGATTCCCCTTCTTTGGGTATTCTCAAAGTAGCCTTTGTGTATACACACCAGAAGGCATCAGTGAAGATAGCCATTGTTTGTAAGAGTGAAACAATAGAAATAACGTCAGTGTCCAATCATAGAGGAAGAGCTAAGTAAACCATGATGTAGCCATTCACTAAATAATGCAGTAGTTAAGGAGAATGAGTGGCTCTATTTATTAGCATGAATAGGTCTCTAAGATAAATCTTTGAGTGCAAAAAGCAAGGTGCCGAGTACCGTGCAAAGCATCATAACCCTCCTCTGGCTATGCATACATATGAAAACGTCTGGAAGGATGCATTCCAACCTGATGTCCATTTTATCAGCCCAGGAGGTGGTGAGTCTAATGTGCATGGTTTCAGTGTGAGGGCTGAAGGCAGCCAGGTGTGAGCTTGAAATAAAATGAACTTTCCTTCTCCTGAGCATGAACTTCCTGTCCGTTATGGCATATATTCCTCAGAGGAGAAATCAGAGGCTCAGAGAAGGGAAGGGACTTGTGCAGGGCCACACAGAGGGTAGGTGGCAGAGCTGGGATCAGCCCCAGGTGGATTTGGTTTCTAAGCCCATGCTCAGGCCACTTCTCCCTGGGGGAGGTGACATGGAGGCTCAGGGGAAGCTGGAGGGACTCAGTGGGGAGGGGAGGGGCCTCCTCCTCACGGGGTTCCCTGCTTGGTCTCCGAATTCCTCTCCTCACTCTGCTGAGCAGCCTGATGGGTGAAGGGCACTTTCAGGCCAGGGGCACAGACATGCCGGGGGTTCCCTTTAGGACATTCCTCTTGGCATTCCATCCCATCTGTGGAAGCTCTGGGCAGGAAGAAGTTCTTGTTGATATGGAGCTGGGATCTGCCTCTGTGGGACTTCCCCACTAGCCCCAGTGTTGCCTGCTTCCTTAGACGGATGGTGCCTGGGTCCCCAGCACTGCCCTTCTCCAGGCTGAGCCACCTCAGCTCCTCAAAGGGCGGGCCTGCAGCCACCTCCCTTTGCAGTTGTCTCCTCGAGACCCTTGCCCCAGGTTGGGCCTGTCCCCTCTGAGGTGGGCCTCCTAGGGAGCACTGGCTGCTGATAACCAGATGAGGCTGTCTTCCTGTCTTCTGGATTCTGTAGAATGGGAAGGAGATCCTTGGAGGAGAAGATGCCAGCACTGCCGGGGTCTCGTGGGTTACGTGCTCCCAGGGTGACTTCAGGGAAGACCTGTCACGGTTCTTGACACCCCACAGCCTGGGCCACTCTTCACACTGCCAACACAGAACCAGAGCCTGTGGCCAGCGTGGCCAAGCCAGCCACCTCTGCTAGCAAGGCACATCGTTCCGTGGTTTCCGTAAGTTGGTGGTGGTTGCATAACTCCTTCACCAACTGCCATGCCAGATATATTTTGCAACCCAGCCCGCTGTGCCACACACGTCGCGGGCACGGCCAGGCCTCCCACAGCGGCGGGAGGAAGTCTGAGAGTGAGACCCTGACAGCGCCTCCCAGGAGCCTTCCGCAGGACACCGCCTCTCTCCAGGCCCTGCATGCACCCCTGGCCGGGCAGCTCAGGAGGCTCCCGGGGCCCCGCTGTCTTCCGAGAGGCCACCTTCCTCTTGGGGATCAGGTGGAGATAGGCCCCGAAGTCCCACTGGAGGGAGACAGCCACCCTCAGTCCACAGGCTGGATCCCACACAGGCCACAAGCCTGGAGAGGACCCACAGGCACATGGGGAAGCTCAGCATCGTTCTGGGAGGCATGGGAGAGGGGCTCCAGAGCGAGTCCCGAGGACAGGTGGACCCATGGCCACCCGAGAGGAGAGAAGTAGAGTTTACCCCGATGCAGGAAGAGACAGGAAACTGCCAGCCTGTGCGTCTCTCGCCGCAGAGAGCTGTGAATGGCTGACCAGCGCTCAGGGCTTGGCTGTCTCCAGAGAGCGTCAGAGCCCGGGAGGCATTTGTACACACATTTGTCCACAGGCATTTGGGCCCCATCGTTCCAGGGATGAGGGTGATCCACACGGCTTCATGGTGTTCCCAACCAGAAGTGAGGAATCCCTGGGGAAAAGGAGCCAAAGGCAGAGAGAGGACTGGGGACACTCCCATTCCTGCAAAGGTTGCTGTTGGAGTTGGGAGTGTAGTAAGCACTGTGGTGAGTCTCACACGTTCCCTGCTCAGCCCCCCTGCTTTCTTGATGAGGTCTCAGGAATCATTGTCAGCTAAAGACAGCTGCTTTCACCAAGGACACTTAAAGGTCCAGTTCCTTGCTTTGACTCCAGAGAATCCCGAGGGCCATCTCAGCCCCCATCCCTCATGAGACTGGCTGAGCCTCGTGGTGGCCACAGCCCAACTCCTCCCTCTGCCCAATCCTGCCTCTTTGTTCCTGCAACCAGATGCTGATTTTGAGGGCTCTTCAATAGACCTCGTGGAGCCTGCTCCAGAGGGAGCCCCCACCTAGCAAGTACACGGACCACAGGGACACAGAGGGGCCCAACAAAACAAAAGCAAACACGTAGGATTCCAACCGGCAGATCCTCTGTTCCCCGGTGCCAGTCTCTTCCAGCTTCTCCCGGTCCAGCATCTCCCATCTGGCTGCTGGTGTTGGAGCACTGTTTGCACTGCCTTAAACCAAGAAAGGCACCATCGGGCTAAAGGAGAGAGTGGCTGGCCATTACAGACAATTGTGAAAGACCAGCGTCCAACTGAGGCTTTCTGGCCAGGACATTCCCACTCAGGAGATAGGACATTGGATGGAGAGTTCACCTTTGGTATAAACACTTGTGAATTACTCTACTTTGGAAGATGTCTAGGACATTTTTGGAAAGAAGAAACCTTCTGATTGCCTTATAACTCCCATAGCAAAGTGAGCCTTTACCACACCAAGTCTAGGCAGAGCAAAACTGGGACTAGCTGTCAGCAGTTTTGCTCACCTATCCAGCAGGAGTGATTTCAAACACATGTCTAGGGTTGAACCATTTACCAAATGCCCTTCTGTTACTCATTGCAGCAGTAGGGATCCAAATTCTCTTAAAAAAAAATAGGGAAAAGAGGTGTGGCTGCATGTAACAGAAAAAAAATCTAAGGGTGGTCTTTAGGTATGGTTTGATCCAGGGGCTTAAATGATGCCATGAAAACCTTGTTTGCTTTCTGTCTGTCTCTGGGGTCTGCTTTGTCTGCATGACTCCATTCTTAGGAAGCCTCTCCTCTGGTGTGGCAAATCAACTGAAGCAGTTCTGGCTTCATACCCCCCACTGTTAAAGAGGTGAGTGGGAAAATTAATATCTTTTCCAGCTGTTTGAGCAAAAGTCCTGGGACTCACTTTAATTGGCTTGAGTGACTTGGCTTTGGCCATCTCTGAACCAATCGCTGTGCCTTGAGAGAACTGCAGTGCCCTGATTGGTCATGCCTAACATTCCCCTGAAAACATTTCCTGAGTATCTGGCTGGTGTGAGGCCATGCCACAGGTCTGTGGATTATATAGATATCATGGCCATTCATTTGCCCTCAAGAAATCACTCTTCTAGTAGGGTAAACTGACATACAACAAGCTTAGAAAATAATCCATTATCTGATTTGATTCACACAAAGATCTTGTAAGAGAGATTGTTATATATATGAACTTAATCTGCAGATAAGGAAACAGAGGCTTGGAGAATTGAGTCCACATACAGCCTAACAGATGCGTGATGAATCCTGATGTTGGGAGGAGCAGAGCTTTCCCAGCTCTCAGCATGCCTGATTGCTGAGAGACGTGATGAGAATTGGCGGTCCCAGAAGAGTCCCGGCTCCTCGCACCAAGGCAGGAAGAATCCAAGTCCTGAAGCTCCCTTCCGCATTCAGCCCAGGGCAATTTTGTTGAGGATGCATGAGCCTCTGAGGAGGCTCCCGAAATATTCTGTTACTTCTGCTGCAAGTAACAGAAAGCCTGGCGACTTCTGGCTTATGCATCAAAGAGTGGTTCTCTCATGTCACAGGGAGTCTGGAGGCACACATTCTCGGGCTGGTTTACACAGTGGACCAGGGACATCCTCCAGAACCCCTTGGCTGTCCATCTTCCCCTCTGCCAACCTTGGCGGCTTAACCTTCCTCCCTAGGATTGGCTCTTCAAGGTCAGAAGGTGGTTGCATCAACTGCAGGATTCATATCACAGCCATGTCCAAAAGCCAGATGAAGGCAGGATCCCTTCCTGTGCACCTTTAGGAAGAGGAAAAAATTCCCCCAAAGCTCACCAGAAGACCACTTCCCGTGTCCAGTGGCCGGAATTGTGGCACATGTTCATGCCTACTCAATATAGGACTCAAGTTCAGTGGCTACGACAAACATCCAGAGATGACAGTGGCTTAAACAAAAGCAATGTCTATGTCTCTCTCAAGGAAAAGCCCAACTTGGTGGTCCTAGACTGATTTGTGTGTCCACAATAAACAGGGACCCAGGTTCTTTCTATCTTGTGCCTCTGCCCCTTTCATCTGAGGCTTTTATCTTGTAACCCAAGGTGGCTGCACCAGCTCCTGTCATCACATCTTCATTCCAACCAGTAGGAAGGGGAGAAGGGATGGAGACATGGAGACACACCACTCTTCTTTAAAGGTATGACCTGGAGGTTTAGATGTAACTTTTGCTTATTTCCCCTTAGTTCAACCGAATCTTTTGTCCACTCTGAAGTGCAAGCGGCTGGGCATGTAGGCTCTGTCCTGCTACTAAAGAAAGAAGAAGGAAATGGATATTGAGGAAGAGTGAGCAGCCTCTGCCAAAGCATTGAACCATGAGGAGGATTAATCTAGGCTAGACTGAGCTTCTCCCCACCGGGCTGGGAGCAGGAGCCAGTCTTCAGTGTCACAATGACCATCATTTATGAGGCCTACCTTGTGCCGGGCACCGCAAAGCACACACGTTTTCACCTGGATCTCCACTACTCAGCAGGGAGCAGATATTATTTGAGTGACCCACCCAAAGTCACATGGTTACGAAGGGGTGAAGATGGGATTTGAACCCAGGTCTGTCTGATGTTGATGTCCAAGTGTTTGTCCCCATACCACCCAGCTCCCCACATCCACAGGAAGATCCTCTGGGGATGGGAGCTGGAGGAGGGGCAATAGACTTAAAAGCTCTATTCACAATGGTAGCTATTCCTTATCCAGGACCTTCTCGGTGCCAGGGACTTGCTATTATAGTTTGCATTATACACAGATTTTCTGTCAATTAATAGTAGTATCCCGTTTTACAGAGGTGGACACTGAAGTTCAGAGCAATTATTTGTCTTGTGGAAAAATCACATGGCCAATAAATGACAGTGTCAGAATCTGAACCCAGATTTGTCTGACTTCAAAATAATTGATCTGTCTGTGGCACCAGGAAATTAATGAAATTGCATCGGCTGAGAGGGTCGAGGTGTCCAACATGAGATTCACCAAAACTGCAAGCCCCTGCAGGTCCTAATCTCCACCTTATCCAGCCCCACCTTCCCAGTACGCAGCACTGGGTCTGGCACAAACATCTCCTCCCCACCCCCACACCCGTTTCAGTTTGCAAAAGTTTTAAAATACAGAAAAATAAGGAGAGCAATCTCATAAATACAGACTCTCCACAATGCACATTTTCCCACATTTTCTTCAGTTCTTTTTTTAAAGAAACAAAATATTCCAGATGAAGCTGAAAATCTTTTGTCCCAGTCTTTTCTCTTCCTTACACTTTTCCTTGTTATAAAACCATACTGCAAGGAGCATCCTTATATTCAGGGGAAACAGAATGGCTGGATGGATGGGTGTCCCAATTACCACCCTCCTAGATGTTGTCAAGTGGCTCACCCAAAGGGTTCCATGGGTCTTCTGTTTTCTTTCTTTAATATTAAAATATTAAATCAAAGCTTTACATATATAGACTGAAAAACGTCCAATGGTTCTGCAAGCCTTTTTTAAAAAAAATAGCATCCTCCTGCCCTGTGTGACTGTTTCCCCCTTCCCTTCCAAGTTGTCTTTCAAACTTCTTGGCTCTGTCTTGTACTGTTTACCCCATATCTCTCACCAGCATATCTGTCATGCTACTTTGGGATTTTCAGCTTCAAATCATTTTTAAGGGAGAGGAGGTGTCCCTGTGTGTCCCCACCCATGCTCTCTGTCTCCCACTCCAGCTAAGGCATCGCTTTGGTTAGATTCCTTCCAGCCAGAGTTGTGAGTCTTTGGATTATTCTCTCTCATTCTTTTTCCCACTTAGCCTCAACTTGAAACTCAGTGTGCATCTCTGAATTAAAAGTCTCTACATTCTCAACCAGGATCACTACCAGGGGAAGTGCTCTGTGGCTTCCAGGAGCTGGAATGTAGACCCCAACAATCTGCCTGCAGAGATGGCTCATAGGCGGGGAGCAGGCCTGTCCTTTTGGGAGGCTGACCAGGGACGGGAGGGTGGGGAGTGTTGGCCTTCAGCCTTCCTGAGCACAATGAAGACAATAGCACTGGCCCAGTGCTCCTGAAGTCCAGTAGGTGTGGCCAACTCTTCCAACTTTTCCAAAGATCAGTTCACTAAAGGCCACATTTCTGTTATGTGTAAAGTACAGTTATAAAAAGAATACAGCCCATAAACATAGCCCTTAGAACAGTTTCCACTTCAATCTCTTCTACTCAGCAGGGAGCAGATATTATTTGAGTGAGACACCCAAAGTCACATGATTCCTAAGGGGTGAAGATGGGATTTGAACCCATCTTCATTGGGTTCATAGATAAACTAGGAAAGTAATTGGCTTTCCAAAAATTGCCTTTTTTAGGTGGCCGATTGGCCTGTGCTGAGGGAGCATCGCCCTGGAAGAGGCCACCAGGGCAATCCTCTTCCCTGTCCTGACAGAGGCCCCACCTCCTTCCCTAGTCGGGGAGAGAAATGCCAGCTCAGTGGTTTCATGACCACGTCCACACCTGGGCACATCTTGCCTCCTGGTGACAGGGAAGGATGCAGGTGGCTTCCTGATCCCTCTCCAGCCCAGGCCTCTCTCCTGAGCTCCTGCAAGTCCAGCAGCCTCACGAAACTCCACCACCAGCTGTCACAGGAACCACAGACCCTGCTCCTCCGTCTCTTGTGGGGTTCCCCAGAAGCAGAGCCTGAGACGGGATTGTTGTGGATGTGGCTGGTTGCGGGGGACCCCGGGGAGAGCCATGAAAGGGCCTGAGGGGAGAGGCTGGCAGGACAGAGCTAAGCACATCTCACGATGTGCTCGCACTTGGAGTGTGGCCTCGGCCTGGTCGGGGAAGCTGGGGAGCAGTCATGGCACCACAGAGTTCAGCGGTCTTGAGGCTGGGGATTTGGCCTTTTGTACTGTGTCAGGTAGTCATTTGCACTGCACTGCCTAAGAGGGAGGGATGTAATCAGAGGAGGGTAATTCTGCAGAGAAGAGGCAGTGGGAGCAGTTAGCAGCCAGCACTCACAGCAGCAGGGTGCACTGGTTCAGGAAAAGGGGACTGTGGTGAGCCCCACAAAGCATTGGTGCAGCATCTAGCACTGAGCTAGCCTCCTTCCCTTTGGACAGACCTCCCAGCATCCCTGATGGTGCTGGCACCATCTTCAGGTGCCACTAGGCCCCAGCTCCTCTCCCGTCACTCCCAACATGCTTCAGTGAGGCCTTCCTGCAGCAGAGGGCAATTCCCAGGGGGAACTCAGCAGCCTACCCTCTCAGCAGCTGCAGGGATGAGGGCCTGGTCTCAGGGGGATCTAGGTATACCCCAGCATGCACTGCATGTAGGTATTGCTCCAATTTTATAGAAACTGAGTCTGGGGAGGTTAGAGAACACATCCAAGGCCACACAGTTAGTATAATAAATATAATATAATACAGTTAATATAATAGTAAACAGTAGAGCCATGTGAGACACCAAAAAGTAGAGTTTCTGAGTCATATGCAGCAATGTGGTGATAGATGTTTAACAACTGATTCTCTGGGGAAATAAGAAGCCCGAGTTTGTAGTGAGCACCAATTTCTAAAGCTGATTCAAACTTCCCACGTGATGTCACAGAGCACAGAGCTGGGAAGAGACGCTCAGTGCTGTGTAGTATTATTTTCCTCACACAGACATGCCAGGCACAACTCGCACCAGGAGCATAGGTGACAGCAAACACACAAAACAAGTCAAAAGGGATGCATTTGGAGTACTTATTACCTTGTTGTTAATATGTTATTTTATTATAAGTTTACATAATTTAAATTTTTTTGAGATAGGGTTTCATACTGTCACCCAGGCTGGAGTGCAGTGGTGTGATCATAGTGCACTGCAGCCTCTTGCTCCTGGGCTCCAGTGATCCTCCCACCACAGCTTTCTGAGTGGCTGGGACTATCAGTGTGCACCACCACACCCAGCTAATTTAAAAAATATTTTGTAGAGATGGGTTCCTGATATGTTGCCCAGGCTGGTCTTGAATTCCTGGCCTCAAGCAATCCTCCTGCCTCAGCCTCCCAAAGCAATGGGATTACAGGCATGAGCCATCATGCCTAGCCTATAATTTCCTGAAAATTTAACAGTAAATTCTGGTGAGTTGGTAAGAGCCAGCCCAGCCCAGCACTGGGCAGTTGAAGTTTTATTGGGAAGCAATCCTAATAAAAAGACAAATCTAAACATGCATTTCCCTCATTCAGTTACTGCCAGTGGCTCCCATTCCCTCAGGATCAAGTCAGAATCAACCTACTTTTCTAACCTCATGTCTACACCTTTGACTCCCCTGGTTCTCCCTGTGCTAGTCTGTGACCTGAAGCCCATCCCTTTGTTCACTCTGTTCCTCCCACCCTGCTTTCTATGTCTTTGCTTCTCCTCTTATTCATCCTGTGAGGTCCAGAGTGGACCCCCTCCCCCGAGCATGCCTCTGAACTGCCTTGCAGGGACCACTGACCTCTCTGAACACCTGCAGGCTGTCTATCTCCCAACACCATTGATCTCTGATTGGTGGTGGTCACACTAGCTTCTCTTAGGTAGTGAAATGAAAGATGAAAGGTGAAATGAAAAGGTGAAAGGTGAAATTTCAGTTGCTTAGCATGATAGAAGTGTATGGTTTCCAATGGAATCAGTGGGAATTAGTCCAGACCCCCCCTTTTTTTTTTTTTAATATCAACTATGTGGCAACTTTTGTTCTAGGCACTGGGAATGGAGCTTACATCAAATATATGAGTACATAATGATACTTAAACAACAACAACCTCAACTGTCACCATTGGAGAGCAGTAGGGAACGAACTCGTTATTTTGCAAAGTGGTAAATAAAGGGAAAGAAGCATTTATCCTGCCTTTCCCATGTGAACTTCCCCTTGGGACAATCAAATAGTTGGTGAATGGAAGTGTACGTTAGCTAATGAATGGGAGTGAATGACAGAATTAGAATACGGCAATTATGCAACCACTAATGAGACCATAGATCTTGGAGCTCTCATCAAGGTTGCTAACTTCACAAAAAGAGAGACAGCCAGCCTCATCCGCAGGTGATGTGCCTCCTGACTGAGCAAGGTAGACACCATCACCCGTGAAAGGCTCTTGCCAAAATAGCCTCGAATCTCATCAGGATGCAATAGGAAATGGAGGATAGGGGAACTCATTAAAAGGCACCACAGGGCTGCAAATCAGCAGAATCCAGAGTGTAGGATAGTCTACAGATAGAGAACCTGACTCTTTCAACAAGTAAATTGCAAGGAACAAAACAAGGGGTGGCATGGATTCAAAAAAACTTAGGAGACTTATCAACCCACTGCAGTATGTGGACCTTATCTGGATCTGGGTCAGACAGACAAGCTGTAGAATAACAGCCAGGAGCCATCAGGGAGATTCAAGCTATGAGTAAATCATTTATATTAAGGAATTATTGTTAACGTTTTAAAGTGTGATAACTTTATTGCAGTAATGTTTTTAAAAAACCTTTATGCTGGGCGTGGTGGCTCACGCCTGTAATCCCAGTATTTTGGGAGGTTGAGGCCAGTGAATCGCCTGAGGTCAGGAGTTTGAGACCAGCCTGGCCAATATGGAAACCCTGTTTATACTAAAAGTACAGAAAATTAACCGGGCTTTGTGGTGCATGCCTGTAATCCCAGCTGCTCAGGAGGCTGAGGCAGGAGAAGTGCTTGAACCAGGGAGGTGGAGGTTGCAGTGAGCTGAGATCGTGCCACATCACTCCTTCACTCCAACCTGGGTGACAGAGAGAGACTCCATCTCAAAACAAAACAAAACAAAAAAGTCTTTACCTTCTAGAAATACATATTTAAATCTTTACAGATAATAGATGATACAATGCCTGGATTTGCTTCAGAATAATCCAGGGGGCTGGGTGCCTGTAATCCCAGCACTTTGGGAGGCTAAGGCAGGAAGATCCCTTGGCCCCAGGAGTTTAAGACCAGCCTGGGTAACATAGGGAGACCGCCATCTCTACAGAAAAAAAAAAAAAAAAAAAAAATTAGCCAGGTGTGGTGGCACATGCCTGTAGTCCAAGCTACTTGGGAGGCTGAGATGGGGGGATTGCTTGAGCCCAGGAGGTCAAGGCTGCAGTGAGCTGAGATGATGCCAATACACACCAGCCTAGGTGACGGAGTGAGACCCTGCCTCAAAAACTAAAACTAAAACTTAATAATGCAGAGGAGATCTAGGCTGGTGGGAAGGTTCGTCCTGGCTGACTTGATTGCCATTGAAGCTGAGCCAGGGGTGCAGAGGTGTGCATTCATTGCCTGGTGCTGCTGTAATGAATTACTACAAACCTAGTAGCTTCAAACCACACACATTTATTATTTTTTTGCTTTGTAGGTTAAGAGTTCGACCTGGGTCTCAATGGACTGAAATTGAGGTGTCAGCTGGGCGGCGTTCCTTCCCAGAGGCTCCAGGGGGAGAATCCATTTTCTGGCCTTTTCCAGCCTCTAGAGACCACTTGCAACCCCTGGCTCCTGCCCCTTCCTCCACCTTCAAAGCCAGCAACCTTGCATCTCTCAGACCTTCTGCCATTGTCACAGCTCTCTCTGACCACAGCCAGGAAAGGTTCTCTGCTTAGGAGTTTTGTGATGACACTGGACCCATCTGGATAATCCAGGATCACCTCCCATCTCAAGGTTCTTAACCTTAGTCACACTAGCAAAGTCCCTTTTGCCATGTAAAGTGACCTATTCCCAGGTTCTAGGATTAGGACGTGGACACCTTTGAGGGGGCATTATTCTGTCTACTGTCTCGGAGGGCATGGTAGGGAGTATCTCATTCTCTTTACTTTTGTGTAGGTTTGAAATTTTTCACAGTAATAAGTTAAAAGTGAGTTTGTACCACGCTATGCCCTGGGGGCTGTGATTCTAGGAAGGGTGGTTGGGCAGATCTCTCTGAAGAGGTGACATCCAAGCTAAGATATGATGCACACTGGGTGCTCCATGAGTGGCCCCTGCAGCGCAAGGAGGAGAAGCAGGGAGCAGGGACAGGTGGGAGGACTGTGAGGGCCTTGTTTCCTGGCTGTCTCGGCTGGGGGTAAGGGGCAGCCTGGAGCCCTGGACAGCCCCTGTGCTCTGAGAAACGGGGCACAGGAAGCTTCTTGCAGCTGGAAGCTCCTCAGCTCACTTTATTCGTACTCCCGGGGTCGCTGCCAGGACGGAGCTGCCTGAGGGAGCTGTGTTCTCCACCCCGCTGCAGCCGGCCTGCTGTGGTGCTGGTGGGACAGAGCAGAGCCTGGCCTGGCCACCAAGGTCATTATACAATATGTTTTGTAGCCATTTTGTGCTGTAATGGTTATTTGGAGCTCACTTTGTACCAGGCATGATTTTAAACATCTTATTTATATGAGCACGTTTCATCTTCGCTGCCATCCTATGGCGTAGGCCGTAGTGTCCACCACTTTCAGACAGTCTCTCGGCCAGGGTTCAACCAGAGAAGCAGAACCAGTGGGACATCTACAGCAAGATGTTTGTCGCAAGAAATTGGCTTCAGGGAGGGGTGGCACGAAGTTGCTGTCCACAGGCAGAACTTCTGGAAAGCCTCAGCTCTACCCTTAAAGCTTTTCAGCTGATGAAGTCCAGCCCACCCCAGTGATCTAGGCCAATCTGCCTTACTTAAAAGTCAACAGATTATAAACTACTTTAATCCCACCTGTGAAATACCTTCACAGCAACACTTAGACTTGTATTTGATTGAAGAACTGAGACTGTAGCCTAGCCCCATTGACACATAAAACCACCATCACTGCTGGGAAAACTGAGGCACGAGGCAGTGAGACCATCTGGCTGAGGTCCTGCAGTGGGTAAATGGCAGTACCAGGACTTGAACCTAAGGATCCTCAGTCCTCTTCCACACTGCCTGTCTCAATCACTTGCTGGTCAGGAAGTTAACCTTGTCCTGGCTGCCTTCCGCTGTCTTGTCATATGGGGTGTGATGGATGTGCTAGAGCCGGAAGCACGTCAGACCTAAAATGTGGGGGCTTCAGGCAGGCGGATATCGTGGCTGGGAGCACCTGCTCTGCAGCTGGATTCATGTTCTGGCTCTGCTTATGATAGTTGTGTGATATTATTGGGCAAGTTATTCGACCTCTCTGTGCCTCGGTTTCCTCTTATGTAAAATGTGCATAAAATAGTACCAGACTCATTTCGTGGGGATTACATGAGATCATAGACACTCAAAATAGTAAGCAGCCAATGAATATCAGTTTTAAAATTCTGGTTCAATAGCCCACTGCCCCCTCCCTCAACTGCCTGGGTTCAGCCCCAGGGCTTCTCCAGTGCTGGCTGCCTCTCTGCCCTGCAAACCCCCAGCCCATCAGGACACTGCTGACCATGTTCCCTGGGAGGCTGCCCTCCTGAGGGTGGATGGGTGGAGGCAGCTCCTCCAGTCGCGGCAGCCCCCAGAGACATATGGTTTTGGCACTGCACTGCATAGGGCTGTGCACTGCCAAGGAGCAGGCACAGAAACCTGGCCCAGCCTGGCCCCCCTTGGGCTCAGCAGGCGCTCCAGGCATGAGGGGAGGCTGAGACGGAGGAGGAAATCTACCGCGGGAGAAGACAGGCTCTCAGGAGGCAGGACTGGCCAGGAAACCCTGGGGGGCATCAGGGATGGAGTGTGGCCCAGTTGGGTGGAGGCAACTGGGCAAGTACTCCAGGACAGAGACTTTGGCAACAGAGAGAGTGCCCCCTTGCAACCTTTGCTAAGGGAGGAAGGACCAGCCTGGTTCCCATCCTATCCTACTCTCGAGCCTCAGTCACTCTCACTGCCTCTGCTTCTGCAACCTTCTCTTCAAAGTTGGTCTCAATACCAAGCCCCTGGCACCATTGCAGGACTTCCTCCCTGCTGTATCAGTTAGCTACTGCTGTATAAGAAACCACTCCAAGGCTTGGTGGCCTAAAGTGACAGCCATCTGTTATTGCTAATGAGTTCATAGGAGCACCTGAGTGGTTCTACTGACCTGGGATGGGCCTAGATAATCTTGTTCCTGTCTCTGTAGTTTTGCCAGAATGTCATATAAACAGAACCACACAGTATGTGATCTTTGAGCCTGGTGTCCTTCACGCAGTACAGCTGAGGTGCATCCATGTTGTTGCATGTATCAGTAGTTCATTCCCTTTTATTGCTGTGTTAGTTTCCTCCTCCTACTTTAACAAATTACCATGGTGGCTTAAAACAATGCAAATTTATTATCTTACAGTTTTGGAGGCCAGAAGTCCTAAAGTCAATGTGTTGGGGTCGGGGGCACGGCTGGTTCCTTCTGCAGGCTCTGAAAGGAAGATTGACTCCTTGCCTTTTTCAGCTTCTAGTAGCTGCCTGTCTGCCTGGCTCATGCTCTCTTCCTCTATCTTCTCTCCAGTCTCTGCTTCCAGCCTCACATGGCTTTCTCCTCTGACCCCACTTTTGCCTCCCTCTTATGGGAACGCTTGTGATTGCATGGTGCCCATCTGGGTAACTCACGATCATCTCCCCATATCAAGATCCTTAACTTGATCACATCTGCAAAGTCCCTTTGCCATGTGAGGTGACATAGTCACAGGTTCTGGTGATACGACATGAGCATCTGTGGGGCAACCATTATTCTGCCTGCTGCAATTACTGCTAATAGCTCAACGTGAGCTTGCAGCAGTGGGAGGACAAGAACATGCATTGAGATTCTCCAGTCAACCAACTTTTCTCCCAGCAAAAACTGGGAAAGCATACTGCACTGTAAGGTGAACTAAAAAGATTTAAAAAATATATTTTAAAAGAAAATAAAACTCCTTTATTGGGTTTTAAAATATTTATTTTTTAAAATAACTTTATTGAGATATAATTTACATATGATAAAATTGTAGTGTTGGATGAATTTTGATGATTGCTATACTTTTACATTTTCTAGAATTTCATTATAAAGAATCATACAATATATGATCTTTTGTGTTTGACTTCTTTTCCTTAGCATGTTTTTGAAATTGATTCTTGTCATAGTGTGATTTAATATTTCATTCCTTTTTATTGCTGAGTAATAATTCATACTATGGATATACCACCACAAATTTGTTTATTCATTCCCCCAGCTGGGGGCCATATGGGCTACTTCCTGTTTGGGGCTACTATGAATAATGCTGCCATAAACACTTGCATACAAGTCTTTGCATAGATGTGTTTTCATTCCCCTTATATATCTACAGTTAGGAGCGGATTTGCTGAGTAACATGATACACTATGGTTAATATTATAAAACACTGCCATACTGTTTTCCAAAGTAGCTATACCAGTTTGCATTCCCACAGTGTATGAAAGTTACAGTTGCTCCATGTTGTCTTCAACACTTGTTGCTGTCAGTCTTTTTAACTTTAGCCATTTTTTTGTGAGTATCTAGTGCCTTTAATTTGCATTTCCTTAAGGACAAGTGATGTTGAGTATCTTGTCATGTTCTTCTTCTTCTTCTTCTTCTTCTTCTTCTTTTTTTTTTTTTGAGACAGAGTCTCGCTCAGTCACCCAGGCTGGAGTACAGTGGTGCGATCTCTGCTCACTACAAGCTCTGCCTCCCAGGTTCACACCATTCTCCCGCCTCAGCCTCCTGAGTAGCTGGGACTAGAGGCACCCACCACCATGCCTGGCTAATTTTTTTTTTTTTTTTTTGTATTTGTAGTAGAGATGGGGTTTCACCATGTTAGCCGGGATGGTCTTGATCTCCTGACCTCAGGTGATCCACCCACCTCGGCCTCCCAAAGTGCTAGGATTATAGGTGTGAGCCACCATGCCCCACCGAGTATCTCGTCATGTTCTTACTGGTCATTCATACATCTTCTTTTATGAAGTGGCTGTTCAAATCATCTGTCCACTAAAGAAAAAATCAGATAGCATGTCCCATTATTGAATTGTAGGAGATTCGTTTTTAGAAAAACTAAATTCTGGATACAAGCCCTTACCAGATATCTATTTTTTTCAAGTATTTTTTCCAAGTTTGAGGCTGGTCTGAATTGCAACATTAAGAAATCAGAAAAAAAGAACAAAATAAGTTGAAAAAAGAAGTAAAATTAACAGAAATCTATGAAATAGACAACAGAGAAATCATAGACAAAATCAGGAAATCCAAAATCTGGTTCTTCGAAATGAACAGTAAAATTGGTAAGCCTATAACTAGATTATTCAAGAAAAAAAGATACAAATTACCAATATCAAGAATGAAAGAGGAGACATCATTAGAGATCCTACAGGCATTTAAAGGATTATAAGAAAATGTGAACAAATTTGTGCCAATAAATTTGTCTACCTAAGTAAAATGGACAATTGCCTTGAAAGACATGAATTGCCAAAACTGGTCCAGAAGTAACAGAACTTTTGAATAGTTCTATATCAATTAAAGAAACTGATTTTGTCATTTAAAACGTTTCCACAAGAAAGCATTAAGGAAAAAATAATATAAATCCTGGCCAAGTGCGGTGGCTCATGCCTATAATCCCAGCACTCTGGGAGGCTGAAGTGGGGAGGATCACTTGAGCCTAGGAGCTTGAGACCAGCCTGGGCCACATGTTGAAATCCCATCTCTAAAAAATATACAAAAATTAGCTGGACGTGGTGGTGTACACCTGCAGTCCCAGCTACTTGGGAGGCTGGGGCAGGGAAATTGCTTGCACCCGGGCTGCAGTGAGCCGTGTTCATGCCACTGTACTCCAACCTGGGTGACAGAGTGGAACACTGTCTCATAGTAATAATAATAATAATAATAATAATAATAATAATCTTCATCATCATCATCACCATCCTACATGAACTATTTCAGGAAATGGAAGAGGAAGAAATACCTTTCAACCAACTTTATGAGGTAAGTATTATCCTGATAGCAAAAAAGGACCAGAGCATCACAAGAAAAGAAAACTAGGAACCTAAATCCCTCATGAACATAGATGAAAAAGTCTTCAACAAAACGTCAACAAATTGAATACAGCAATATATGAAAATGATAACATCATTACCAGGTAGGGCTTATTCTAGGGAGGGAAAGTTGATTCAATATCCCAAAATCAAAGAAATTCATTCCATTAATAGAATAAGATGGGGAAACCATACGATTATTTTGAAAGATGCAGCTAAAGCATTTAACCAGATTTAACACTGATTCCCAGTAAGAATTCTCAGTAAAAGAGGAACAGAAGAGAGTGTCCTCAGTGTAATGAAGGGTGTCCATGAAAAACCTACAGCTAACATCATCCTCAATGATGAAAGTGGAGGAGTCGTATTTTTTGTTTTTCTTCATTGATGAGAGTTTTGAGACCAGCTGATTTAAGGTTTATCTTCACCAATACCACACATCTCATTTACTATAGTTTCTTAGAAGGTTTGAAAGCAGATTTGTATCTTCTGGCTCATCTGTTTCCAAATTATTTTGCTCTTTGGTCTTTGCTATTCTATGTAAATTTCTAAAATTACGCTGTCCATTTTCTTTTATACAAGATATAAGATTTTGATTGGGACTGGCTTTGAATGTGTAGATCAATTTGAGGGTAATTGTCACCTTAACAATATTGGGCTTCCAGTTCATGTTATGGTGGGTATATGTCTCCATTTAGTTAGACATCCTCTAATTGCTAAGATTAGGAACAAGGCTGCAGACATCTGCTCTCCACAGCTTCTAGGCAACACTTATACTGAAGGTCCTAGCCAATGCAACAAGGCAAGAAAAAGAAATAAATGCATAAGTCATAGAAAGAAATATGTAAAATTGTCTTTATTTTTTAGACAGCATGATTGCATGCACAGAAAACTCTAAGAATGGGAGAGCTAGGGAAAGCTTAGGAACAATAAGTCGGGAATTATACCAAGTTTTTAGGATTAGAAAACAATATATTAGAAAATCTAGAACATCATAATATTCTATACACTATCAATGAGCAATTGGATAATGGATTTAAAGAATACTCAGCTTTACAATATCACTCTAAAGATAAAACACTTAGGAATAAATTGAGCAAAAGATGTTGCAAGATCTGTACACTCAAACTATGAAACCTACAAAGGAAATTGGAGATCTAACTAAATGGAGACATATACCCACAGGCATGAATCTGGAGCCCAATATTGTTAAGGGTGACAATTACCTCAATTCGATCTATACATTCAAAGCAGTCCAATAAAATCTTAATCTTTTATTAAGAAGAGAAATGACAGCTATTTAAAAATTACATAGAATAGCAAAGGGGACCTAGAGAGCCAAAATAATCTGGAAAAGATGAAAGCTCAGAAGGATTGACACCAATCTGCTTCAAACCTTTCTAGAAAGCTATAGTAATTGAGATGTTGTGTTATGGTGTAAGGATAAACCCTTAAACAGGCTGGTCCAAAATCATCATCAATGAAGAAGGAAAACCAAAAATAGACTCACATTTATTGGCCAACTGATTTTTTACAAAGGTACCCAAACGGTACCAGGTACAGCAATGGGGAAAATATATTTGCTATTTAGGATATATGAGGTTCAAACAATTAAATATCATTTAGGTAAAAAAAAAAAAATAAACAACTAAACCTTTACCTGCAACATTCTAAAAAAAAATTACCCAAAAGCTTATATGATCTAAACAATTAAGTGCTAAACTCTCAAAGTCTAGGCAGGAAAACATTAGGAAAAAAAATCTTTCAGTGATATTGGGTTAAGCAAAGATTTTTAAAAATAAGACACAAAAGCCACAATCTATAAAATAATTATAAATAGACTTCATTTTATTATTCTAATCATATATTATGTATTCTATTTATTTATTTTTTATTCTATTTATTTTTTAAATTTCAAGATGGCAGGTCTCACTCTGGTCCACCCGGCTGGAGTTCAGTGGCAAGATTCGGCTCACTGCTAACCTCCACCCCAATTGAGTTCAAGCGATTTCCCTGGCCGCAAGCTCCTGAGTAATTGGGATTACAGGCGTTGCCACTGTGCCCGCTAATTTTTTGTATTTTTAGTAGAGGACGGGGGTTTCACCATCTTTGACAGGCTTGGTCTTGACTCCTGACCTCAATATCCACACCCGCCCAGCTCCCAAAGTGCTGGGGTTACAGGGCGTGACACTGCGACCCGGCTCAACATATCTATAATACATTCTTTTTTGTTCGTTGTTTTTAGACAAGTCTCTCTCTTGTTGCCCGGCTGGAGTGTAATGGCACTATCTCAGCTACTACAACCTCCAACTCCTGATGGTTTCAAGAATTCTTTTGCCTCAGCCTCCCGAGTATCTGGATTTATAGGCCGTGCACCACCATATTGGCTTAATTTTTGTATTTATTAGTAGAGACGGATTTTGCCATGTTGGCTAGGCTGGGATCTTGATTACTCCTGACTCAAGTGATCTGCCCACCTCAGCTCCAACTGCTGGGAATTACAGAGGGGAGGCACTGCGCCCAACCCTTATAATACATTCTTTATTAATTTTAAGGTGTTTTTTAGGTTATAAATAATTCATAAGTTTGTTATTACAATTCAAACAAGCCACTTTTAGACAAATAGGTAACCTTAAAAATGGACATATGTGCTGTGTGTGTGTGTGTGTGCTATATTAATATATATATATATGGGGGGGTTTATTATAATCATACATGGTTTTAAAATATGAATGGGGCTCATAATATGTCTATTATTCTAAAATTTGATTTTAAAGACTTAATTTTTTTTAGAGCAGTTTTAGGTTCTCTGCAAAATTGGGAAGAAGGTACAGAGAGTTCCCATATATACACCCACTGTCCCCCTACAGACATAGCTGTGGAGTGACTTGAAAAGAAATTGTGGAAAACATTCCCTATCAGCACATAAATGAATCAATTATTTAAAAAGGTGGATGGAAAGCCACGTTGTGGTTATATAAAAATCTATTTAATCGGTCCATATTCATGGACTTAAAGATGTTCCTGATGCTTTTGCTATAGCAAGTGATGTCTGTACATTTATTTTTGTATGTGCTAGTATTTCTGAACTCTATATTACTAAGGCTGTGATTGTACAATTTATATTAAGATAGATTCTAGGCAATTGCTCCCCCAAAAATTTGCTTCAATTTATATTCCTGCCTATAGTGTAGAAGAATGCTTACTTTCCTGCAGGCTTGCTATTGGATGGATATTATTGCTCTTGTTATTTGTGTGAATTTTTTTTTTTTTTTGCCAGTCTGCTAACTGAAAAATGGTATCTCATCATTGTTTTAAGTTTTCATTTATTTGATTATGAATAAGGGTATACTTTTCATATCTTAATTGACCACTATATTTCTTCCTCTGTGAATTGCCTATTTTCTATTGTTTTTTTGTCTTTTCTTATTGTTGTTTTGGAACACTTTGCATATTGTAGATATTGAGTCACTGTATATTTGCAAATAATCTCTCGATCTATTTATCTTTTAAGTTTGTTTATGGTATCTTCACTAGGCAGAAGTTGAAATTTTTATATAGTCCAAGGAATCCAACGAAGCATTCGTTTTTTACAGCTTCTGCTTTCTCAGAATGTTCAGAAAATCATCTCCCACCCCAAAGTCATAAGAAAGTTGTACATTCTATCTAGTATGTAGTAAATTTCAATTACAACTGTAGTTGTATTTTAACTACAATTTCAATTTCAATTGTATTCCTGCTTCAACTGTATTGTTGACATTTTAATACTTAATATGTAAGCTAGGTGTTGGGAATATAGGCGTTTTTTATATTATTTGATCTAATCTTTTGTGTGCCTGAAATATACACATGTATACACACACATCTACATATATATATATACATATATATATTTTTTGAGACAGTGTTTGGCTCTGTTGCCCAGACTGGAGTGCAATGGTGTACTCATAGCTCATTGCAATCTTGAACTCCTGGGCTCAAGCAATCCTCCTGCCTCAGCCTCCTGAGTAGCTAGGACTACAGGTGTGTACCACCTAGCCTGGCTAATTTTTTTTCATTTTTATTTTTAGTAGAGAAGAGATCTTGCTATGTTGCCCAGGCTGATCTTGAACTCCTAGGCTCAAGCAAGTCTCGCTCTTCAGCCTTCGAAAGTGCTAGGATTACAGGTGTGAACACGTCCAGCCTACAATATGTATATATTTAAAAATAAAGACAGGGAAATACCTAATAAATTTTTGATGGAGGCTGGGTGTGGTGGCTCATGCTTATAATCCCAGCACTCTGGGAGGCCGAAGTGGGCAGATCACTTGAGGTCAAAATTTTTTTTGATGGAGCTGCACTGCCCCAAAACTTCAAGTCTGGTCAGAAAACAAAAAAACAAAGACAAAAAATTGTTTTCAAAAAGTCTGTGTGACATTATTTCCAAGCCCAAGTAATCTCTGTGGTCTGGAATCTGCACCATTAGGAATTGGCCACTAGAGAGCTGAGATCCCCAGTGCTCACTTCAGATGTGGGAGTGGAGAAGGGTGGGCAGGGGGCACTCCTTCCCCTCCCAGAGGGCAGGGCTGGGCAGTTGAACTGGCTGCCCAAGAAACTCAACATGGCATTTAAAAAAAAATATCTTTATTGATGTTAAACAAATATTTTACATTTTATATAATTCACATACTATAAAATTCACCCATTTAAGGTGAACCATTCAATGCCATTCAATGCTTTTTGGTATATTCACATAGTTGTACATCCATCATCACATCTAAGTTTAGAACATTTTCATTGTCTCCAAATAAACCGTGTTCCTGTTAGCAGATACTTCTCATTCCTCCCTCCCCACAGCCTGTAGCAGCTACGAATCTCCTTTCTGTCTGGAAATGGAATCACACAAAGCCTTTTGTGTCTGGCTTTTCATTCCTTTTGGGCCATATAATATTCCATTTTATAGATACGCCATATTTTGTTTATCTAATCATCACTGATGGGCATTTGGGCAATTACCACTTCTCAGTTATTATAAATAACGCTGCTATGAACATTGTGTGCAATTTTTTCTGGGGACACATGTTTCATTTGCCTTGGGTAGATACCCAGGAGTTGTAATCCTGGGTCCTGTGATAGCTGAATGTCCAACGTTTCTCAGTATTTTTCTAGCAGGGCTTTGGATGTGCTGCAGGCTAGGGGTCTCCCATCCTCTGCCACCAGCCATGGAAAGTTCTCTGCTTTTAAGGGCTTGTGTGGACCACTGAGCCCATGTGGATGATCCAAGACACTCTCCCTATTTTAAGGTCAACTGATGAGCAGCCTTATTTACATCTGCAAAGTCTCTTTTGCTATGTGAGGCAACAAATTCATGGGTACTGACAGTTTCCAAGGATAAGGGTGGCATCTGTGGGAGATGTGCACACATCTGTGCTGCCTAGCGCACCTCCCCCAAAGGGAGCTCAGGAAGAAGCATGTGCATGGATATTGGACGGGCAAGGGTGTAGGCTGGGGTGGGTTTCTGCAGTTTTGCCACCCAGCATCCATTTCCATCCTTCTGAAACTGCATCTTGATTTTCCACGGGGGGCACCGCTCTGCCCTAGCCAGTTGTGCTTTGTGAAGAGGTTGGACTTGGGGCTTGGGGCTCAGTCCTGGCCAGTCTGACCATGGTGCCTTCCTGGCCCCAGAGGCCAGGTCAGGGATGACACATGACCCAGCTGAAGCTAATGAGAATCTGCAGAAGCTTCTGGAAGAAGACCTCACATTCTTCCCACTGGACTTGGCCACAAAAGGGTCAAGCAGGGGCTGGAGCTGCTGCCACCACCTTGCAGCCACGAGGGCAGAGTCTGTTGGAGAATGGCACCTCCATGGCAGGGAGAGAAGCCTGTGTGCTCGTCTGGATGTTGTGAGTACCCTGATTAAAGCTACCTGAGGCAGTCCACTCTGGAGCATTCAGTTTTGTGTGCCCAAGAATTTTTTTTCCATAAATATGTATAGTCACATGAATGGCTCAAGTGTGTGTTTAGTCTTGAGGGTACACATCTGTGAAAATATATGACCTTTGGGTGTGGGTGCTAAGTGGGACTCAGACCCAGAGAGACAAGAACCAGAGCACGGGTGCTGGGTGCCCCACGTGTGGGGACAGGTTGTGCTCGAGGGAGAGGTTGGAGGCTGTTTTTACAGAAGAACTGGGTTTTCTCCCCCATTTTCATAACTTTTAATTTTGATGCAATTTCTCATATACCCTTTACCTAGATTCACCAATTGCTTACAACTTGTCCCAAGGGCTATACCACCCTCTCTATATTAATATGTACGGAAACACATGCATATTTCTCCTAAACCATCTGAGAGTATGGTGGAGACATGATGCCTCTCTACTATTGTATATTTCAGTGTTTGCCCCCTAAAAACAAGGACATTCTCTTACATAAACACATATGCTTATCAGAGCGAGGACAATTTGCATTGATATAATACTGTAGTTGAACCTCACAATCCATATCTAAAAGTCATCAATTGTCCCAAGAATGTCTTTTATAGCTATTTCTGTCCTGCTCTAGGATCCAGTTCAGGACCCCACATTGTATTTAGTGTTCATGTCCCTTTAGTCAAGGAGGTGACATTTGAACATGGCTTGGAAACTCTAGTGGGTCCTTGACATCATCAGGAGTGAAATCCAGAAGAGCTATTTGGCCTCATACACACCGTTCTTTGGTGACTTGCTTTTCTCCCTCACAGTATGGTTGGGAGGTACATCTGCGTTGATGTGTGACACTGTTGTTCATCTTCATCGCTGTCGAGTATTCTATTATGTGGGCATGATATGGTTCATTTATCCTTTCTCCTGTGAATGGACCTGGGTGACTCCCAGGCATTGTTACTGTGGTTGTGTTTATATCAATGGATGCTGGTGAGACTTTACCCGTTCAGGGAACTGCTGAACTGACCCATGCACATCTCCTCATTACTGTTGCCAAATTCTCTCACCAAGTGCACTTTCCAAAAAACACTCCCACCAGTGGCGTGCAGAGCTCCTGCTGCCCCACCTGTCCACTCACATTTGGACCTGTCAATTAATTTAATTTCTTCCCGCAGGATGTGGATGAAGCCATACCCATGCATTTGTCAGACTACAGGAATATGCTTCCTATTCCTTTGCCAGTGGTTGGTAGCATCCATATACTTTGCACAGGTTTTGCCACAGTTAGAGTGCACAGAGGGCAATGGCAGGCAAAGCCCCAGCCCTGGTTGCATGGCTGTTTCTGTCTTCCTGTCTCTCTGTCTCTGTCTTTTCTCTCCCTGGTGAGGACATGCCCACTCTTTGCCCTGGCAGGATAGGAGCTCATCATGGAGGATTCTGGGTGTTGATGGAGGCCGAGAGAGAGGCCAGGCTCCACTGGACAGGGAATGAAGCAACTTGGGCTAAATCCACCAATTGAGAGGCTCTCTCGGATCCTGGCCAAGCAGAATGCCGTGGCCATAATGTACCTCCCTTTGTTGGCCTAGCACCTAGGAGCCCTCATAGGCACAAGAGTTGTTTCGTGGACTCTAAACAGCTTCTGTAGGTGCTAAGGTGAGTTGAGAACCCCAATCTATTCATCCACTGTTTATTGAGGTCCTACTGTGTGCCGGGCTGTGCTTTTGAAGCTCCAGATGCAGAGGATAACAAGACAGATGAAGTCACCAGTGCTAGTTTGCCCTCAGCTCTTGTTACCCCATCCCTTGGCTCTGTTACCCATCGGGGAGGTGAGCTTAGCCCCATGGTGTGAGGCCAGCTGGATTCCTGCTGGATTCAGCCAATGAGAGGCCCTGGAGTGAACAAGGGAGGAGCCAGGATATTCTCCCCCTTCCTCTTCATCTCAGGTGGCATCTCTGGTGTGGCTCTGTCTTTCCTACAGCTACAGCTCCCACTGGACAGGCCTGCTGAGCCTCCCTGCATCACCCAGGCCCTGGGCTCTGGTAATACCATCTCCTCCCATTGCCCCTCCAGCCCTGGGGAGGTAATAGCTTCTTGCTCCTAATTTCTGTGCTGCCTCACTGTCCCCTGTTCTTAGCAATTTCATCACCTGCACAATCACATCCCTGAATTTTAACTTTTAAATTAAGCTTTACACTTTTTAAGTGACTTCTATTTCCCTGGTGGGATCCTAGAGATACCCTCCCTCTCTTCGTGTTGTGTATATTAGAGTGTAGAGAGATGGATGATGAACAAATTAAGAAACAAATAGTTATGGTAAATGATGTGAAGAAAATGAAACAGGGCGTCCTCCTGGGGAGGGAGCTCATCCTTGGAGGGTTGGGGCAGAGAAACGCCATTGAGGAGAGCAGCAAGGTGTACAGCTAGAAGAGCAAAGAAGGATGCCTTGTTTATTGGGTACCTACTATGTGTCAGCCCCTCTGCCATGTCCTTTACAAAAGACCCGATTATGTCTTTTGTAGTTAGTTTTGTGGGAACTGGCATGCAGCAGGGGTTCAAAACAAAAGCTCTTCAATCTCGTGTCAGTCATTACATAAACTCTTGACATAGATACTTGTGGCAGAGACTGTCAGGTATCTTCCAAAAGCTGTTCTTCCTCCATAGAATTTTAGCTGAGCACATGGTTTCCCAGAGCAAGACTACATTGCCCAGCCTCCTTTGCAGCTAGATATGGTCATGTGACTGTGCTCTAGCCAATGGGATACAAGTGGATGTGTCAGCTTTCAGGGGACTTCCTTAAGAGACAACTGATGTGCACCTTTTGCTCTTTTATTCACTTCTTCCTTCCTGCTCCCTGGAATGTAGATACAATGGTGAGGCTGTGACAGCCATCTTGGAACGTGGGGCAATGAAAGCCAACCTTGGTCTCTGACGCCAGGGAGTGATATAGTAGCCCTGGATTGCCTACCTGTGAATTTTCACATGACAGAAGAAAAATTTTTATCTCCTTGTTATGTACAGTTGAATCTCATCCCAGCAACACAGTACTAATGTTTTTATTTGACAGGTGAAGAAACTGAGGCTCGAGGAGGGGAAATAACATAGCCCTGGGACTCAGAGCTGGTCTTACAGCAGAGCAGGGACTCAAATTCAAGGCTATCTGCTATCAAGACCCTTTTGGCTCCACTATCCTACTCATGCATCCTGCACTCATACGGGTGTGTGTAAGAATTCCCAAGGAGGTGAGTCGATCCTGCGCATGTTGGCAGCCCCATCTCTGTCTTGCTTCCCAATCCAATAGGTATATGTGGCCCTTTGCTCATTACTATTGTTCCATCTATCTATTGCTGCTTTTAAAATGACCCCAAAAACAAATCTCACAAACTGGGTAAAGAATCTGGACAGGCCGTGCAGGGATAGCTCGTATCTGCTCTGTGATATCTGTGTCCTCAGTGGGGATGACTCAGATGGCTGGGGGCTGGGGCAATGGAAACTGGTCGGGCAGCTCTTTCGCCACTGTGGCCTCTCCACCTGGCTCTGGCCTCCTCACATCATGGTGGCCTCAGGGCAGTTGGATTTTTAACATAGCAGCCCAGGACTCCCAAGGAGAGACTTTCAAGAAGCAAGAAGTGGGCGTTAATCATCTCTTCAGGCCTGGGCTGGAAACTGCAGTGTCACTGCTACTGTAATCTCCTGGTCGAGTCATCTCAGAGCACACCCACATTCAAGGCCCCAAATATATGAGGGTGTAGCAAAGATCTGGTGGGCATCTTTAATCGGTCATGCCCATGACCGCCAGTACTCTTTCAGTTGTAAGAGGCAGACTGACCGAGGGAGAGAATTGGGAGTTGTCATTGGCTCTGTCACTGAAAAGGCCAGGGCTCTAGCTGGCTTCTGGCACTGGGACTGAGACACTCGGGAGCCAGTCTGTCTCTATCTCTGCTGCTCTGTGCTGGCCTCACTCTCGGGCAGGCTCTCCTGGGTGGCAGTAAAGATGGCCACCCGCAGCTCCCAGTGCCACATGATCAGCCCATGACCCCAGCAGGAGGGCAGTTCCTGAGAATTCTTGCCAAGTTTCCAGGTTGGACTCTCCATGGATCCTCCTGAGTCATGTGCCCAGAATCAATCAGCCAGGATGGCTCTGATTGACTGGGCCAGAGGTGGGCGCTCCACATGGACCACCTTGAACTGAGAGTGGGAGGGGGTGGTCCCTGGAGGGAAAATCTGGGTGCGGCTACCTGGATATGGACACACAGATGCTGCTGCAGTGACCCGCTGGGTGCCCAGTTCCGGGCCCCTGCCATGTCCCATGCAGGTGGCCTGGACAGGCACAGGGCTGACCTGTGGTCCTTGCATGGAGTCCCGAGTTCCTCTCCTCTAACATCCCAGGCCTTGGCTCCGGATGGCCCCATGTTCCGAGCCTCAAGCATTTATCTCTGGAAGGGCAAGACTTCTGGGACCTCTTGCCGGGAGCTGCAAAGCCTGGAGACTGGCCTCTCAGGCTTGCCTGCTGGCCCTGGGTAGTCTTCACCCTGACCCCAGTCTGTAGGGCTTTCAGAACCCACCTGCGCCCCAGCTGTCACCCACAGTTCATCAGGAGGTGGTCCAGGAAGGTGACCAGGCCTAAAGTATGAGGAAGCCATGTGGTATCTGGGTACAGGGACAGCTAGTACCAATGTTCCAGGGTGGACACATGCCAGCTGTTTGAGAAACAAGAAGGAAGCCAGTGGGGTTGGAGTGGAGCAAGCAAAGGGAAGGAGACCAAAGAGGCCAAGAGGGACCCGGGTGCTGTGGGAGGGTGTGGCGCAGATGGGACAGGTTTGACTTACATCTTTTTTTGTTTTTGTTTTTGTTTTTCTGAGACAGGGTCTCACTCTGTTGCCCAGGATGGAGTGCAGTGACGCAATCACGCCTCACTGAAGCCATGATCTTCTGGGTTCAGGTTATCCTCCCACCTCAGTCTCCCAAGTAGCTGGGACTACAGGCATGCGCCACCACGCCTAGCTAACTTTTGTATCTTCTGTAGAGATGGGGTTTAGCCATGTTGCCTAGGCTGGTCTTGAACTCCTGGGCTCAAGCAATCCACCCACCTTGGCCTCTTGAAGTGCTGGGACTACAGGCGTTAGCCACTGCGCCTGGCCTGACTTCTATCTTCACGGGCCCCCGCCGGCCACTGTACTCTGAACAGACGGTGGGGAAGTTGGGGACTTCCAGCAAAGAGGCTATTCCAGTAGTCCAGGCGAGAGACACCAGCAGCTAGGACCAGGCCGGTTGCTTGTTGAGGCGGGAAGTGGTCAGGTTCTAGAATGACAGACGGGAGGCTGGTGTTTGAGGAGGGGGCAGGCAGGACCCTAGGCCTGGACCCTGGCTTCCACCTCCTCATTTTCTAAGGAATAGACTTTCTGGTCACCTTCATGCTCACTCTGACTCCCTACCCATCCAGTCCCTCCTGCCCACAAGGTGGCAGGGCAACTTCCAAAATGCACATTGAGCCCAGCACACTAAGGTAGCTAATGCCAGACACTGTTTCCTTCTTCATGGTCGATGCATTTATTGCCATGTGATTCAGAAAATACATAACTAGCTCGCTGACCCTTGATTTTGGCAGTAATATAAATTTGCCTTTTCGAAATAATTTGGTTTATAAAGATGTGGACTGATTTAAAAAAAATGATTAAGGAATTGGGGTAGGAAGAGATGCAGCAGAAAGACCTGGGCGGAAACCCGTGAAGATGGTGCTGAGAATGACCGGGCTTTGGGGGCTTGGGCCTGTGGCAGAGCACCAGCCCCTCTCTGTGCATTCCTGGCCCATGGGCCCCCACCCCTGTGCTCCCACACACCCAGGTCTCCACCATCATCCCAGCCTTGGTGAGCCCTACCTTTTCCAGAACATGCTGGGCTGCTCCACCCCCTGGCCTTTGCATGTGCTCTTCCCACTCTCCAGATGGCACAGGTCATCTCCAAGATTTTTTGCAGGACTGTTGGTCATTTATATTTTTTACATTCAAAGTTTTAATCCATCTGAAGTTGATTTGGATCTCTAAGAGGAGTGCAATTTTATTTTATCCGAGATGGATAGTCAGTTGTGGCTGGCACCACTTACTTCACAATCTGCCCTTCTCCCACGGAATCAAAATACTACCTTTGGCATATATCTCATTCTGATATATCTTGAAATTTATTTTTGTATTCTACATTCCTTTCCATTGTCTAGTCCTCTGCCAATGCCATATTGATCTGATTGCAGTGACTTTGTAGTATGTTCTTATTTCCAGGAAGGCAAAACCCCCACAGCAGTCTTTTTCTAGTCTTCCCTGGTAATTCTTGGGCATTTATTCTGTCACATAATCTTTGAGGTCATTTTATCTAGTTTTAAAAAAATCACCCTGTTGGTAATGAAATTGGAATTACATTAAATTTATATGGAGAAAATGGGAAAATTGACGTTTTTCTGGTATTAAGTTTCCACATCCAAGAACACGGCATGTCTTGCTCTTTTTTAGATCTTATTTTAAAATCTGTCAGAAGATTTAATTCCATCTCTGTTTCCAAACTTTTACTTCATATGCTTCATTTTCATAAACGATAGACAGTGCCCTTTTGTGATGAAAATCCTGCCACTTCTTTCTTCAGCTGAAACACTGTGTGCCTTGTGAACATCAGCATGGATGCCTGCAAAGGAAGGGTCATGTGGGGTCCACCTGAAAAAGGTCCCAGCATCTGCTATCTGGCACCCTCAGGATGGGCTGTCTGCTGTGTCCAAAGTTTATTTCTGTGTCTTTTCCCTCCCTCCCTCCCTCCCTCCCTCCTTCCTTCCTTCCTTCCTTTCTTATTTGAGACAGGGCCCTACTCTCTGTCACCCAGGCTGGCGTGCAGTGACACGATCACAGCTGATTGCAAGCTTCCATCTTCTGAGCTCAAGTGATCCTCCTGCCTTAGCCTCCCAAGTAGCTGGGACCACAGGTGTGCATCACCATGCCTGGCTAGTTTTAAAAATTTTTATTTTTAGTAGAGACAGGGTCTCTCTATGTTGCCCAGGCTGGGTATTTCTTAATTTCTTTTTTTTGTTTGTTTGTTTCAACAAATAGGGCTCCATGAATGTCTTTGGCCACATCTCTTTCTTGCTCATGTGTGAGGGCTTCTCATATGCCTGGAAGAGGAATGGCTGGGCCGTGTGGCATTCCAATCTTCAGCTTTGCCAGAAACAGCCAAATTATTCTGCAAAATTGTTGGAACAATTTACATTCCTGGTAATAGGGCAAGGGAATTCTTGCTTCTTTATGTTTTAGCCAGTGGCTGGAATTCTCCCCCGGCTTTTCTTCCTCGAAAACTTCTTTTTTCCATCTTTACTTTGTAGTCAAAAGTTTTCATTTTGCATTTTAATCTCACTTTCCTATATAGGATATATGTAGATGTCAACCATTGTTAACAGCTTCTTTTGTTTTTCATCCAGAGAAATTCTGTAAATATGTAAGCAAATGTATATATTTTCTCTCCTTACCCCAGTTCTTAATCAAGTGGCAACACATCAGTGTACTGTACCTTTATTTTCACACAAATTCTATCTTGGGATTATGCCGTATCAGTATGCAAAGAGCTATTCTTTCCTTTTTCTTGTCCTTTCTTTCTCTCTCTCACTCTTTTTCTTTTTTTTTTTGGCAGTGGCATAACATTTCACCTGTAGACAAACATCTTTTGTTTCCAAACTTTTGCCATAATCTATGAGGCTCTGGTGAATTTCCTTATACATTTTACAGATGTAAATCATATCTATCAGATAAAGTCCTATGAGTGGAATTCTCAGCTCAAAGCGTAAATGTATTTGTAAGTTTGACAGCGTCCTGTTGACCACCCCAACCAGAGAGTGCATCAGTGGACGCTTGCCCCAGGCTGTCTCCCCCATGCCCTTAGGAACATAATGCATTATCCCGTGTTTTGACATTTGCTAATACCAACAGGTATAAAATGGTATCTCAAAGTGTTTTTATTTTTAAAACAGCCTTATTGTGATATAACTGACATACTATAAAGTTCATTTTTTTTTTTTTTTGAGGCGGAGTCTCGCTCTGTCGCCCGGACTGGAGTGCAGTGGCCGGATCTCAGCTCACTGCAAGCTCTGCCTCCCGGGTTTACGCCATTCTCCTGCCTCAGCCTCCCGAGTAGCTGGGACTAGAGGCGCCCGCCACCTCGCCCGGCTAGTTTTGTATTTTAGTAGAGACGGGGTTTCACCGTGTTAGCCAGGATGGTCTCGATCTCCTGACCTCGTGATCCGCCCGTCTCGGCCTCCCAAAGTGCTGGGATTACAGGCTTGAGCCACCGCGCCCGGCCAGTTCATTTGTTTTAAATGTACACTTCAATAAGTTTTAGTAAATTTATAGAGTTATAAACCATCACCACAATCTAATTTTAGAACACTTCCTTCACCCCAAGTATCCTGACATGGGTTAAATTTTCATTTCTCTGAGTGAGGGTATGTTTTCTTTCATTTAAGAGAGCCATTTCTATTTCCTTTCCATTGAATTTTCTGTTCATATGCTTTGCTCATTTTTTTCTATTTTTTTATTGATTTGTAGGTACTCTTTATATATTATGCTTCCAGATTAGTGTAAGTGCCTCTCCTCCAAAATTCACCTTGTGGTTCCAATTCTCACAGGCTGGAATTCATAGACCCTGTTGATGGGGCTGCTCCTTTACCACACGGTGAGCTGCCTGCACAGAGTGACCATATTTGATTTTATTCCATGTCCTCTGCTGCCTAGCACAGGGCCTGGCCAGCATAGATCTCTGCAAGTAAGCCTGGACTCAGCAGCAGTCCATCTATGTTCTTTCTTCCCTCAGCATTCTTCTCATAATTTGTGGAGAGTTTTCAATCAATATGGTGAGTCATATCTGATTCCTCCACTGGACTGACTGCTCCCTGAGGGAGGGCACCATGGCTGTTTTGTTTGCTGCTGTATATCTGGGGTCCATGACAGTGTGGCCTAGCACGTTATTTAAAAGTGCTGATGAGATGAATTTATTAACTAATGAATTACTCAGTGGTTTACAGTACCTGGAAGGAGAAAGATATTGGAAAGCTACAGAGATGGAAAGCCAAAACCAGCAGAGCCACAGCACCTGGTATTTCCATGAGGGGCACATCCCTTACCCGAGGACCTGAAGCGGTTGGGAGGGAACCCTGGTGCACAAGTCCACAGGCGGTAATACTGCAGGACTCCGCCATTATATTGTCATTCAGGAATACAGTCCCAGGGTAGCTCATCTTACAACTTTTCAAGAGAAGCTCGAAATGACGCTCTTTATGTGAAATCTCCCACTTCGAACTGTTGGCAATGATTAGTCACTGCACAGGCCCCTGAGACTTGGGCTGCCAATTTGCAAAGCCTGGGTTTACAAAACAGAACTCTTTTTAAATGCATGCTCACACATAATTCTGCCAGTAATCCTTGGGGGAGGTGGACAGAGGAAGACCCTGAGGCTCAGAGTAGAAAAATGACTTGCATACAGCCACCCAGCTGGTAGGGGTATGTGTGTGCGGAGGAGACGGAGGCAGTCCTGACACCCTGGCCTGAGCTGTCACACAGCTCCTCTTCCAGGAGGGAATTAGGGCATTTCTGAGGGAAGTGAAGCTAATTCTCAGAGCTCCTGGCCAAGGAGTTTGTCACAAGCCTGCCTGGGCAGGTGAAGCTTGGCCTGACACCTCTGAGTCCCTTCCATGGCAGAGATGGGCAGGTTGAGCTCCCACCTGGAAGCCCAGTTGGGCTGCGGCCTTCTCTCCGCTCTCTATACCTCCCTGTCTGTCCGTGCCCCACACACAGCAATTAATCATCACTGCCTCATGACAACTCTGGTATAATTATCTTGTATTATGAGTGAAGTCTCGCCAGCAGGCCAGCCCTCCCTAGAGAGGCCACCGCTCCCTGAGAGCTGGGTGAGAAGTGTTCTCCGCCCCCATGGGCACGGCGGGTGCAAGGATGTGGAGGGGCCTCAGTGGTTCTCTCTCTCCATCCCAGACCCCTCTGGGATGGGGGCAGGTCGGTGGGGCTGGAGTGGCTGCTGAATGACTTACAAAAGTCATAGGGGGAAGGAGGAGTTACTGTAGTGATAAAGAGAAATGACAATGAAGAAGGCAGGTGGCTGGGCCCGTCCAGCCCCCTCTAGTCCTCATTCCCTCATTCCCAGAGTTGCGACTGATGCCAACCAATTGTCAGATACGATTCCAGTTGCTGAGCTGTAGCCACAAACAAAAGAGATCCTGCCCCCTCCCCCGCAAGGATCCTGGCATTCTAGAGGGAGAGTCAGACAACACACACACAGGGGTGAGACTGTGTTAAGCACTATAAAAGAAATGCATAGACAGAGAAGAGTGGGGGACAGGGGAGAAACTTGGCTTTTGGAGAGTGACACTTGAATGGAGGCGGAATGCATTCGGGGTGGAGGGGACAGTAGACTGAAAGGCCCTGGGGTGGGAACACTCTGGAACAGGAAGAGAGTCACTGTGGCTGCAGTGAGGAAGAAGGAAATCAGGTCTGAGAGGTCAGTAAGGGCGACTACATAGGTTCTAAGAGTTTGGCTTTTATTCTAAATTCAGTGGGATGCATTCTCAGAATGCTGCCAACTAAACTGTAGCCTTTGGCAGTTTGCCCCCGTCTATAATTTCCTGCCCATCCATCCATCCATCCATCCATCCCTCCCTCCATCCATTCTTTCAACAAACACTTATGGAGCACCTACTGTGTGTTAGTCTGGCCCTGAGGAACAGTGGTGACAAAGCAAAGCCTCTGCTCCCAGAGCCCGCCTTCTGGAGGTAGACCCTCACCCCACCTCTTCTGCACGGGAACGGGCTCCGCGGACCCCACCCGAGACCCCGCTGCCGCCAGGTGGCGCTCTGCGCCTGCGCTTGGGCAGCGGCCGGGGGTCGCTGGGCCGGGGCTTGGGGACAGGGACGGGGCGGGGAGGGGCGGCGGGGAGTGGGGGCGGGGCCCGCGTCGCAGGTTGTGTGACTTTGGGTTTTGACCTGCCCGGAGATAGCTAACCCGCCGTATAATAGATCCGGGGAGATAGGGAAAATGGCTGCGGCCGCTATCTGCGTCGCATGGGGACCATCGCGCGCGCCCGGCCGGGCGCGGCCTGGAAAAATACGCCTTTGTCGGCGGCGCTGTCCATCACGGCGCGGGACCTCAGGCGGCGGGCTCGGGCTTCCTTGTCCCAGTCTGCAGAGGCTCTGAGGCTCGGATGCCGGGTGTCCCCAGACTCCACGGCGGCCCCTCTTCCTTCCCAACATTCGCACCTTTCCCGTTTGACCCGATCATAGACACAAACATCCCGTAGGACATCTGGCGAATCATATGGGTTCGTCACACCATCGCCACCTGGCGTCTGTCACCTCCCGCGCCGACAGCACGCATTGTGTTCCTCTAATTCAGTTGCTGTTCCCTCGAGGTGCCTGCGCAAGAATCTTCATGTCCAACCCCTTCGAAGCCCTTGGGTCCACTATGGACATGTAGGGGATCCTCGGGACGGTACCGCCTAATGTGATGCCCCGTGCCCCCTCTCGCAGTTCTCACATGTCTCATGATGGGCCACACCTGGCAGAGATACAGCAGGACACTACATCCAGGCCTCTACGCAGTACCCGAGCCACCCCAATATGTGCTCGCCTAATTGGGCTGTTGGGCGCGAGTGGTTGTTGAGCGTGGGTTATACACTTTAGCACACGGTGATCATGCCCCGGCAGGCACAGAGCTTATGTGTCCGGCTGTGTCCGAAGGACCTGGTGCATCTGTCTTTTAACCCAGCATAGGTTCATTCAACGGTTATAGGTGCGAGCTTAGAGTCTAGCCTATTCTATGCACAAGCACATCCAACTCGCCTAAGGAGAAGGTCGTCTCCAGTGGCGGTGTGCGCGCTCCTCCTTAGAATCATATCAGGCACACCTCACATCACGCATAGAATCACAGTAAGTTGTTTCACTCGCAGGATGCTTGATCCGCTGCCCTCGGACACGGGGGCTTGCACTTCCCATTCCTTCCGCCACGGTGTCCTAGCCACTTCCTGGGCCGCATGGCTTGCCCACAACTAGGTGTGGCACCGCCTCCTGTGTGGACCATCCCAACCACTCATCGGCCGCCTCCGAGGACTTAGCACACACGCATGAGTATGAAACATGCATTTCAAAGATGTAGTCATATATACAGTTTGCCCACAACCCAGATACGCAGACTAACACAAAACCCACTGCAACACACATCAATTCATACATGGAGCTGTACATGACATACACACACTCGGATACATCTCCTCCGGGGCTCAAGCACACCACGCCTGCATGCGTGTGCATGGATGGCTCGCACACGTGCCAACTTTTTGTGGTACACCTTGTTTGACACACTCGCAACACTAGCCATCGGCATTAGCCCATGCACTGGCACACCCACGTGTCCATCCAAGCACGCCGGGCACACCGGGGCGCACACTCAGTGGCCCTGGCAGGCAGGCGGGTGGTGCGGGCAAGGGGAGCCCGCGTGCCCCCAGCGGACGGCTATCTGCCTGCCCATCAGCGCGCGGATCTGCGGTGGTAAATGATGCATTCGATGGCGGGCGCATTTGTTGTGCGCTCTCTGAAAGGGCTCCGATAATCTGGAAGGCAGAGATAAGGAACACCATTTATTCCGCGGCACTTTGGAAACAATTCCCAGCCCTGTACAACCCCATTCTCCGGCAGCCTTCGGGAGCCGGGCAGATAACGATTGGCTATTCATTATCTTCGCCGGGAACAAAGATTAGCCGGCCCGAGATGAAAAATTACCCCGGACAGCGGCGCAGCCCCGCGCGGAGCCCCCTGCCCGCCGCTACCGCCCGTGCCTTGGTGTCCCGCCCTGCCCGCGGCCCGCAGCTTATGCCCAGCCCGGCCTCGCCCGGCTCCCGGCCTCCCGCGCGTTCTTCGAGCTTGGTGGCTAAGCCACCAAGTCTTTCCATCTCAGTCTGTCCATCCCATCCTGCCCATCTTTCCTTTGTGTCCCCACTCTTCTCTCTGGGGCCCTTCCCATCCCTGTCCCTCTTCTAGCATTGGCTCTTTGAGCCTCTCTGGGGTTCTCTTCCCATCTCTCTATTTTTGTCTTATCTCTCTGTCCTCTCTTATCTCTCTCATGTCTCTGTCCATGTCTCTCTGGTTATCATCTCTGCTTTTATTCCCTTCTTTCTGACCCTTTCTGCCACTTTTTAGTTGTTTATTTCTATCTGTCTCCGAGTGTCCCGAAGTCCCAGGCCTGTCCCCACCAGTGCCTCTTCCTCATTGTTTTTAAAACATCTGTCCTTGGGCCTCCCATCTCTTTCCCTACTCCTTGTCTCTGTGGATCTTTCTGTCACCGAATCTCCATTTCTCTTCATCCACCCCACCCTGAGGGCCCCACATCTCCAGGCCTCATACCTCCTGCCCTCTCAAGGCTGTGAACCTGGCCACAGACCAGAGACTGGAAGGCTCCAGCCAGCTCTGGCCTGGCCAGCCCAGCCCCGCCTAGTAGGCAGGAGGCAGGTGGGGTGGGGAGGTGCAAGGCCTGGAACCCCCTTTCCAAGGAAACAAGACAGAAGTAGAAAAGGCCCCATAGGCACCCAGGCCCTGCTCCTGTGCTTCAGACAAGCTCTCCCATGCCCCTCCCCAATGAGGCCCGGGGCCTTGGGATCCGGTGGTCCCAATGAGGACACCTCATTAGAGCAGTTATTCAGCATGGCGCTGGCGACAGCAGATAAGCCTTATCAGCTCATCTCCCCTCCCACAGACAGACAGAAAGTGCCCCAGCAAATGGTACCCTGGAGCTCCACTGGCGGCCTGCCCTGCTGGTTAAGGAAGGTCTGGATGGTGGGTGATCCTGCAGGATGCACACCCCGCATGTCACTGAGGACACACTTTTCCACAGTCCACAGAACAAGGCAGTGCTGGCCACAGAAACATGCATTTCAAAGATATAGTCATATATACAGTTACTCACAACCCAGATATGCAGACACAAACACCCACTGCAACACACATCAATTCATACATGGAGTTGTACATAGACAAGCAGACACACTCGGATACATCTCCTCCTCCCCACCATCAGTTCAAAGATACAATGATATACAATGATACCTATGCTGTTAAAGACAGATGCACACGCACACAGCCAAATACCTGTTCAAATACACAAACAACATGCCCCAACAGCCATCAATTAATAAACAGAATTATACATGGACATCCAGACACATTCAACATACCACACACACACCCCTACACATACACCAGTTCAAGGACACATGCAGACACCCAGGTACAAACTATTAAAGACACACACAGGCCAGGCGCAGTGGCTCACGCCTATAATCCCAGGACTTTGGGAGGTCGAGGTGGGAGGATTGCTTGAGTCCGGGAGTTTGAGACCAGTCTGGGCAACATAGTGAGACCATGTTTCTACAAAAATAAAAATAAAAAAATTAGCCAGGCATGGTGGCACAAGCCTGTGGTCCCAGATACTCAGGAGGCTGAGGT
Source organism: Rhinopithecus bieti (assembly GCF_001698545.2). NCBI lineage: Eukaryota > Metazoa > Chordata > Mammalia > Primates > Cercopithecidae > Rhinopithecus > Rhinopithecus bieti. The sequence goes on from NW_016808004.1 coordinate 5,100,055, forward strand.
GGGAGAATGGCTTGAGCCTGGGAGGTTAAGGCTGCAGTGAGCGGTGATTGAACCACTGCACTTCAGTCTGGGTAACAGATCAAGACCAGGTCTCAAGAAACAAAACAAAACAACAACAACAAAAATACACACAGTTTAACACATGCCTAGATACATGCACATACACACACAAACACACACTCCAAAACACGCCAATTCATAGACATGCCACACACTGCCACAGACACACAGGCAAACACTTGGAAATCCCCACCCCTCTTTACACGAGTCTCTGACATGATGACCCCACAGACACAGAGCCAAAGGGACACACAACCATTTCCACAGACACACTCTCTTGTGCCAGCTTCCAGGGTCATNCCTATAATCCCAGACTTTGGGAGGTCGAGGTGGGAGGATTGCTTGAGTCCGGGAGTTTGAGACCAGTCTGGGCAACATAGTGAGACCATGTTTCTACAAAATAAAATAAAAAAATTAGCCAGGCATGGTGGCACAAGCCTGTGGTCCCAGATACTCAGGAGGCTGAGGTGGGAGAATGGCTTGAGCCTGGGAGGTTAAGGCTGCAGTGAGCGGTGATTGAACCACTGCACTTCAGTCTGGGTAACAGATCAAGACCAGGTCTCAAGAAACAAAACAAAACAACAACAACAAAATACACACAGTTTAACACATGCCTAGATACATGCACATACACACACAAACACACACTCCAAAACACGCCAATTCATAGACATGCCACACACTGCCACAGACACACAGGCAAACACTTGGAAATCCCCACCCCTCTTTACACGAGTCTCTGACATGATGACCCCACAGACACAGAGCCAAAGGGACACACAACCATTTCCACAGACACACTCTCTTGTGCCAGCTTCCAGGGTCATGCTCTGAAATAGCCACATTGTGACCTACCGCCCAATACACAAACTCTCAGAACCCACAAGAAGAAATGGACATACTAATACATCCAGTTTTGCAGACACTCCTGTGTGCTCATAAGTGTGCACAGACACACCTGGGCACACAGGACATAGACTGTGAGCCACACGCATAGAACACACAAACAATGCAATAGTCACCACCAGATTTGGAGAAAGACCTATAGACAGCAGGTGTCACAAAGACCAGGGGCCAGAAACACTCCTCTGGGGCACACCTGGGCACAGGAGCACAGATTTCCCAGTCCTTCCAAGCCCAAGCACTTTCTCTCCGGGCCCAAGGTCCCCAGGTCACTCTTTGATCTGCTGGAATGGGAATCAGGGGTCGGGGTGGGGAGACACTGACTGGCTGAATCCCTTAGTAAGAACTTTGGCAGCACAAGAACTGAACTCTTTTTGCCCACAAACCCAGGGGCCTTCTGGGGATGAGGACTCCCACACTCCCTTTCTCCCCTCCTCCTGCCCCCCACTTCTGTGAACAAGCCCTGTGCACCCTTCCCTGCTTCCCCCATTGTGAGAGTCTGCCCCAAGGAGATGGGCCAGGGGGACGCCAGACAGTGGACTTCTAAAGTGCTCAGGGTCCCCCAGAGTTAGGAACTGGAGTGGGAGTGGGACAGGGAGAGGGGCTACGCCTGCACTTAGCTAAACCAGCCTGGCAGTGAGGGCGTCCTGAGTGTGAGCCAGAGTGCCAAGTTGCATCTGATTGTGTGATCGTGTGTGTTGGTGTGACCCAGGCCGTCTGTCTGAGGATGTCCTCACGGCCACAGCTGCGTGCACATGTGCAGGGATGTGTGCGTGTCCATGTGAGCACTCCTGGAAGTGGGTTGAAGACAGAGGAGCGGGCGTCTGTGTACCATTGTCAGTGAGTGCGTGTGCCCACAGCTCCTGAGGGTCCCCAGGGAGAGTTTCAGTAAAGACGTGTCCCAAGCTTTCTGAGCGAGCATCCCTGAGGTCAGGGGCGCGCGTGTGCGCTCCGGAGAGGGCGGGAGCGGCCTGGAGTGTGGATGCGCAGGGTGTGCACGCCCTGAGTGCCTAGCGGCCCTTGGCTGGCCAGGCGGCTGGACCTGGTAGGCCGGGTGCAGAGCCCCGGGCACCCTCCTGCCCCCTGCGGCGCTCCCGCCCCGTCGCCACCCCTGCCCCCCCGCAAAGTGATGTCGAAATAAAAAGCCGCGTTGCGGCCGGTGGGGGAAGAGAGAGGCAGCGTGAGCACGAGGAAGGTAGGGAGGCCAGCGACGCTGCCGGGGCTCGGTGCTCAAGTCTGTCTATTGCCTGCCGCCACCTCCATCCTAGCAGGGCCCCATCGCCCACCAGGCGGACAAAAGCAGTCCGCTGAACACCATGCGGCCGCTCGGCGTGCCGCCCAGGCTCTGCTGGTGAGCGCCGCCACCCAGCGCCCAGGTCCCGCGAGCCCGCCTGCCGCGCACCTCGCCCTGCTCCCAGCTCTGCTCCGGCCCCGTCCGCCCGGGGGCGCCGCCCACCGCGCCTCGCTCGGTGAGTTCCCTCCACTTCCATCCGCCCGGGCCGGGCCCTTTCCGCCCCCGGCCCGGCCCGGCCCGGCCCGCCTGGCACCCGAATCTCTTGGTCCGTTTGCCCTGTGGCCCCTACCTTTGGGGCTCGCCTTGGCCCTGCCAGAGACCGGAAACCCTGGTTATAGGGACTTCAACCAGAGGGAGTATTTGGTGACCCGGGCACAGCAGGCCCGCCTCGGGCCTCCTGTCTTCCCATTTCTCGGAGCCACAGGCCACGAGACCCCGGCATTCCCAAAGCCTCGCAAAGCACCCCCGCCTCCTGCCCCCCGAACTGGGGCCTTTGTCTCGGTCGCCCCCAACCCCCAGGCCGCGGCGGCGGATGCGTCCGAGCCGGGCCGCCGAGCGACGGCTGCACCTGCCGGCTGGTCCCGTGCGCCGGCTTTTCGCGGCTTAACCCGGCCCGCTCCTGTTTGCGCCCCCGCGCGCTGCGCCCAGCGGACCTTTATCCTGTGTGACTGGGGTGCGTGTGGGGGAGAGCGCCGGGTCTGGAAGTCTCCCCCCACCCCAAGCCGGAGTCTGAATCCGTTTAGTGGGATTTCAATAAGAATGGGGCCGCCGCGGGCTCGAAGATCTGCCGCTGGTAGGCGTAGACGGCGTTCTGGATCTGTCTGAAAACCGGGCATTTAAAATTATTCGGTGGCGGCCAGGCTTGAACTCCGGGTTGCTCCAACTCCGAGGGGAAAGGCCCCGCGTTCAGGGCCCCCATGTGTGGTGGCCGCTCCTTTACCGGAAAACAAGGAAGGAAATTCGTTGTTTTGGAAAAAGCCTCCTCTCCCGAGGTTGGGAACATCTGGTGGTGAGCTCCAGGTCTACGCAGGCACCCCGTACTGGGATTCGTTTATGAGCAGGCAGGATTCGAGAACCAGGTAGGGCCCGTGCGGCAGCCGAGGCGTCTGGAGAGCGTTTCCCAGGCGGGTTGACAAATTGCAGACAAATTGTGTCTAACGAAACGGATTTACCAGTTGTCAGGCCGCCGGCCCCTGCCGCTCCGAGTAAACCCTCCGAGTAAACCGTGGCTGTTCGTGGAGGAGGGAGAAGCACGGCCCGATTGTCTCCGGGTCTCAGCAGGGTCCCGCGGGGAGCCTGCCAGGCTTTAAGGTAGGGGTCAGAAGCCAGAAGCGATATCGAATCTCGGAGGCGCCTGGGTCCAGGGTGCCGAGACACCTAGGACGTGGGGGGCCACAGACTCTACGATTCCCAAAGACGCAGAACAGGAATGGGGTGGGAGAGCCTGCACTGAGGCCGAGGGAGGGAGCCTTCTGCTTTGGGGGGCTGGAATTGAACCCCAAAGAGCAGGAGGGGCCGTTATAGCCGTAGTCCCTCCTTGGGCACACCCCTCTCCCGCTCCAGGGATGGCTGCTGGCCTGAGATCTAATGCCTCGGCTTTAAGGGAACTTCCAAACCCATCTGCTAAGGCATCCCACTTCCTCCCCGTACCCCTCAAGGTTATTGCCAGTGTGGGACTGGGAGGCTGCTGGGTTGCGAATTAAATTTCTCTATGGAAGGTAATCCCATAGCAAATGGGTTTCCTTGACACCCCACCCCCAGCCCCACACTGCGGGCCAATTAGCTGCCCATAAGGAAAAGGCGAGAAGAATTAGGTTACAAAGGGAGGGCAAACTTATGGTCCCAAAGGGGCCACCTCGGATGAGCTAAGTTTAAACAAAGGGCTCAGAGGGGAGGGCTGGATGGCCCGGGAGACCTGGGCAGCTCTGTGTCCCACCTGGGACCAGCGGCTTAGTAGAGGCCTGAGAAGCACTCTAGAACCGGATACCAGATCTGCTATCTCCCCAGCTCCCAGGCAGAAGCACCCAGGTCAAATTGTGGCGATCACCTATGTGAGTTCTCGGGCCACTTGAAAAGGGTCCTTCGAAAATTCTGTTTCCTGAATGACCTTCTCCAGTCCTCGGAGAAATCTTGTTCCCAAGTAAGGAAAGTGACAGCTTCTTAATGTGATGGCAGCGCCAGCATTTCCAGCTATGCTCCCGAACAAACAAAATACTGAAAAAGGGAACGTGTCCCTCTGAAGGTGTTCTGGGGACCCCAAAGTTCGAGCCCATAAACTGGAGTAAATCTGCTCTCACCAGGCCTGGAACAGCGCCGCAAGACCCCAGCCGATTCTGGGGGCTGCGTTGACCCTCCCCGGGAGTTTGTTTGGGGCCCGAGGTGGGAGGACCATGTCTTCGGCCTAGTGGGGAGGGGCCCGGTTGGTGTTCCTCGGTCTGCCTGACTCACACAGACATTGACGAGCGCGGGTCCCCCTTTAATGTCCATCTGGGCGCCGTGCTACCTGGCGCCGCATTTCTCTTTCCCAGGCGGGTTCGTTTCCGCCAGAGAATGCAGCAGTCCCGCATCCTACGCAGGACCTGCAACCGATGTGGAGGCTTCGGTCAAGCCGTCCCCTGCCTGCGTTGTCGAGGAAGGCAACCCCAAGGCCTGAAGGGACCTGGCAGAACTCCTCTTTCCTTTTTTTCCTCTACACCCGGATTGCGGACAAGGAGGCTGGTTCAGGTCTCCTGAGGCCCCCGCTCAAGCACTCCTTAGCCGTCCTGCTAAGCCCCTCTGTGCGGCGATTTTCTGAGCTGCCGAGTGGGATAATTAAATCCCCTCCCTCGCTCCGCTCTGTGCCAAGGCAGGCGGCAGTGCAGGGCTGACGTTTGGGCAGGGGACTCAGCCACGCTGGCCACCTCCACTACCGCAGTGGCTGGGACCCTGCCGCGAAGGGGTTAGACGCCGAGCTCGCTGCGCTGAAACTGGGGATACACACAGAACGGGGAGGGGTAGTTTTTACCGCGCCAGTGGGAGAAAAAGGAGAATTACCTGCTTTCTCGAGGGCCGTGCGTAGCCACTTCCCTGAGAGCCGCGGCACCGATCGCGGCCGGGCGGGAAGCTTCCGCTCGGCCCTGGCGTTCACAGTCCAGCGGCCAGCTGCCGGTCTGCCTTCCGCGCTGGGTCCCAGGGTTCGCGCTCGAGCAGGGTAGCTTCGCGCTCGAGCAGGGTAGCTTTGCCGGACACGGGCGATTATCCCTGGGGACGCGGTGTCTTTCAGAGGGTCTTGCTAGTCTCCGGAGACCCCAAATAGGCTCGAACTCCGCGGCGATCTCATTTTACGCATTGATGAAGAATCGTAAGCTAAAGGATGGGAAAAGTTGAGGGACAGACGGACAGAGAGACAGTGGGTCCCGGCGGGACCGCACGCGTTGAGGGGAGCACGAACTGGAAGACACGGAGACGGCTCACCTGCCCGGCCTGGCCGCGGAGGTTCGGCGCCAAGGGCCTCGCGCTCGGCCTCCCGCCCCCGGCGCGCCTTCCCGGGCTGGCGCCGGCCTCCGCTCCCGCAGAGTGGAGTTCCGAGCAGACTGGGCTCCGCGCGCTCCAGAGTGGAGGGGAGCGGGAGGCTCAGCAGGCGGCTCCGGCAGGCGGGTCCCCCAAGGGCACGAGACGCACTGGTTCCCAGCCCAATGGAGCTCTGCGCCCCCCAGCCCCGCGCTTTACCTGCGCTGGGGCCTTGGACAGACAAACGGACGCCAGACGCCTAGGTAGGAGGAGGCCTCAGCCTGAGCCCGCGCCCCCTTGGCGCTGCCGTGAGCTGGCCTGGGAGGGGGTGACGGGGCGCGCCCGCGGAGCTGGGCCCAGCCGGGCGCCCCCGGAGCTGAGGGGACCGAGGGCTTTCCTCCCTCCTCGGATTATTAAAAAGTTCATTTCCTGGCGAATCGGGTGACGTCAGGGGCTCGGCGTCGCGGTGGCGGGGCCGCCCGGCCGGAGAAGCCGCCTCCAGTTACCCAATTACCGACTGTCAATCCCGCCGCCCCTCCCCCACTCTCCCGGGGGTGGCCGGGACCCCAGCCCTCCTCCTGCCCCCGACCCACACAGGGGCCCTCTGGACATCTACCCCGCCAGCCTCGGGACCAACAGGGAAGAGGGCTGGAGGACGCTGTTGAGTCCTCCCAGTACTCGCACCTGTCTAGGTCCCCGCAAATGCCCTTGTCCTGGAACCCCTCCTCGGTCCGGGGCCGCCTTCGAGCCTTCGTCTCCCCAGTCTGTACAATGGGAGGGAGCAAGACTTGTGCGCCCGGCCCACTCGACTCATAGAGCCGATCTCCGGGCTGGAAGTGAGTGGGGAGCAGTTTCAGGTGACTTAGAAGACTGAGACCTCAGACCACCGCTTCCCCCTCACCAGAGGCCACCTCGGGGACCCCTGGAGGAAAAAATGCCACCTCCTGCCCGGGGGCGTCTCCCTCCAGCTGGCGCCGGCGCCAGTCCGGGTCTCCATGGCCTCGCCCCAGGCAATTGGGCCCGTTGGCCTGCGAAGGCCACGCCCGGGGAGGGGATGCCCCCTCCCCCTCTCTGGAGCCACCGGCCCGGCCACCTCCACTGGGTCAAGCACAGCCCTGAGCGGCCGCGTGTCCGAGGCCCAGGTGCCCTCTAGAGCCCTGTAGTTCCTGCCCCACTCTGCCCCTCCCGGCTCCTGCTGTTCTGTTCCACCGCTGTACTGCATGCCCTCCCAACCCCGCGTCCACTCAGACAGCGCCCGAGCTAGGGGATGGAAAGGTCTGGGTAGGTAACTGCGCTCGGACTGACCACGTTCAGCAGTGAAGGAGCGTGGCGGGGTTAGGGTCTCGGGGAGAGGCCATCCAGAGGGTGCGCGGCCCGGGCTCCTGGGGAGGGGCCAGTTGGTTAGTTACTGCTAGTTACGCCCAGAGCTTCAAGGGATCCCGGAGTGTTCGCAAGAGGGGCTGCAGGGATCGGGCCTTGGGGTGAGGGTCCCTTAGTGGTGGGGCGCGTTGGCAGCAGGGGCCTCCAGGAGCGCGCAGGGAGGGGACCCGCCGGCGGAGGGGGGCTGGCCCGCGGGTCAGTCCCGGAGTCCAGCGGTTCGGGAATTGCGGACGCAGCCAATGGGAGGCGGAGGCTGGGAGGCGCGCGGCGCTGATTGGCTGGCGTGGGCTTCTTAGGCGTGCGCGGCCCCCGCTTCATGTCTGTGCAGGAGTAGGCAGCTGGCGCCAGGGCGGCCGGAGGATGCCGAGGGGCCGGAGCCGGGAGGGCCCGAGGCCGAGGCGCAAGCTACCCCCTGCTCCTACCCTGTAAGCCCCGCCAGCCTCTGGACGTGCTGTCCCTGGGCCCGTCGCCCCCGGGGCTCCCGCCGGAGCTCCTTCACTCTGAGGCCGAGTCCCTACCCTCCCCACGGCTGCGTGTGTAAGTTTGGGGTTCGAGAGCCGCCTGGGGGCCTGGGGCGCTCCTAGCTTTGAGGGGACTCTGGGGGGACTTAGGGCGGGGTGACCAGGCTGCGGGCTACTGCTTTGGTGTGCCTTGTTGAGAGGTCCTGATTGTGCCGCTTAGGACTGCACTCAGGGGACTGCGTGTACATGTTTTGGGGGTTGAGGTCAGTATCTGGCGCCAAGCGTGGGTGTGTGCGTGTTGCTGGGATCAAGTGCCCCACTGGGTGCCCGGGTTCCTGTCTGCAACTTTTGAGTCTGTGTTCATGTGTTTGTCTACCGGGCGGGGGGGCTCAGTGTGAGTGTCCGACTGAAGTGCTGCTCCGTGCGTTTGTTGGGGTCACTGGTGTCGGGACCCGTCCCCGGGTGTGACCCCATGTGCACGGGTGTGTGATTCTGCAGCCGCGGGTCACCACGTGAGTGTGCGTGGCTGAACCCCCTCCCCCGCCTTCCTTTCGTTTTGAGCCTTGGGCTTTCCTCCCACCCGGGACTGGTGCTCTTTCTCATCGGAGCTGGGCTGGGGCTCCGCGGCGCGCGGGACACCTCGTGGTGGGACTTTGGGGGTGTCAGACCCTGGCGGCACGCCTCACGCCCCCTTCCTGGCGCAGGGCCGTTGCCGCCTCCACCCAGACCCCGAGCCGCCGCCGCCGGCCATGGAGGTGGCGCCGGAGCAGCCGCGCTGGATGGCGCACCCGGCCGTGCTGAATGCGCAGCACCCCGACTCGCACCACCCGGGCCTGGCGCACAACTACATGGAACCCGCGCAGCTGCTGCCTCCAGACGAGGTGGACGTCTTCTTCAATCACCTCGACTCGCAGGGCAACCCCTACTACGCCAACCCGGCTCACGCGCGGGCGCGCGTCTCCTACAGCCCCGCGCACGGTGAGCGCTGGGCCGGTGGTGATGGGAACCCAGGCGCCGCGCGCCAGGCTAGGGAGGGGAGGAGGGCCCGGCTGCTTGCTTCCCGGATGTGGGATCCGCAGGAATAGAGCTGCTGAAAAATCGGGACGGGAAAGGTGGGGGCAGCGGCCGATTGGGGAGGGTCTGGGACCCACAGGGTTTCTGCCCACTTTCAGCTGGCCCGTGAGGGTTCCCTGTAGGGCCTGTCCGGTGGGGTTCCTTCTGTGCCACTTGTCCTTCAGCTCGGACTAACATTCCTGATTATTACCGGTGGGGCGTTATGTTTCTGGTTTTTTTTGGGAGGCGATGACTGCTGGTTCTGGGAGTCGTGATCTCATGTCTGTCAGGGGCGTCCCTACCTCTGCCTACACTGATCTTTTTGCCCACCCTGACCCTCTCTCTCTCTGCCCGCAGCCCGCCTGACTGGAGGCCAGATGTGCCGCCCACACTTGTTGCACAGCCCGGGTTTGCCCTGGCTGGACGGGGGCAAAGCAGCCCTGTCTGCCGCTGCGGCCCACCACCACAACCCCTGGACCGTGAGCCCCTTCTCCAAGACGCCACTGCATCCCTCAGCTGCTGGAGGCCCTGGAGGCCCACTCTCTGTGTACCCAGGGGCTGGGGTGGGAGCGGGGAGGCAGCGGGAGCTCAGTGGCCTCCCTCACCCCCACAGCAGCCCACTCTGGCTCCCACCTTTTCGGCTTCCCACCCACTCCACCGAAAGAAGTGTCTCCTGACCCCAGCACCACCGGGGCTGCTTCTCCAGGCTCATCTTCCGCGGGGGGTAGCGCAGCCCGAGGAGAGGACAAGGACGGCGTCAAGTACCAGGTGTCACTGACGGAGAGCATGAAGATGGAAAGTGGCAGTCCCCTGCGCCCAGGCCTAGCCACTATGGGAACCCAGCCTGCTACACACCACCCCATCCCCACTTACCCCTCTTATGTGCCGGCGGCGGCCCACGACTACAGCAGCGGACTCTTCCACCCCGGGGGCTTCCTAGGGGGACCGGCCTCCAGCTTTACCCCTAAGCAGCGCAGCAAGGCGCGTTCCTGTTCAGGTAAAGGCAGGTGCTGGGGACTTCGTGGAAGAGGGGAGCATTTGCGTTTTTGTGGTGGAGGGCTGTGACTTGGGAGAGGGGGCAATGTCGGTTTCCCAGATCTGGGAATGGGTGATGTCTTCTCTAATAGTCCCCAACAGATGTTTGAAACCCCTGGGTCGGAGAGAGGAGACTCTAAAACTTTTACCATTTTCTTAAGTGTTTCCGGTGGACCCCCAAAGTTCAGTTCCTTGACCCAGGGTTGGTCACTGCCTGACCAGGACACAGAATGGGAATTCCCCCTTCCCCTTCCTGAATCCTAAGTGAAAATTCAAGCCACCTCAGGACTTAGCATGTGAAGCGAGGGAAGTGAGTCTGTATGTGCATGTGTTTGGGAGCATGCGTGCATGTGTGTACGTGTGTCTGTGTGCATGTTGTGTGTGCATGTTTCAGGCATTCCGGAGGTTCTAGACCCTTAAGGAATCTGGGTCTCCAACTCAATCAGTTTGATCTTGGGATTCCGATGGATCCCCCACCTCCTTGGGAGATTTCCCCCAAAGCAAAATTCCCGGGACCTGCTCCTGCTCCCTGCCCTGGCCAGGCCCTTCCCTCTCCCTTCCTGAGGGCTGGAGTGAGGGGATGAAGCTGCAGTGCGCCCGCCCCTTTTCCCGCAGCTGGCCAAACTGGGTTTGTCCAAGAATCTGGCCACAGAGCATAAACCCAGAAACTGGTGGCTAGTGTGGAGTTCCCGCTATCCATGTCTCTTTACCTGGTCCCTTTGAGCCACAGAGCAGGAAGGTTTGTAAAACAGTTACTCCTGAGGGCAGGAACCACCTTCTTTTGCCAGTCTGTACTGCTCATTTAGTTTAAACTAAATCAAGAACAACTTCCTGGGGAACACGATGCCAGGCAGCGATCCTGCTCAACTTCGTCCCCAGCCCCAGCCCCAGCCCCTGCTGGTCCCAGCCCCCGCTGAGCCCAGGCTCAGGATCCTAGTTCTGCTCTGGCCCCTCAGCTTGCGTTTTCTTGGTCCTTTTCCCCAAGTTTGTTTTGCATTTTATTTGAATTCCAGATGGCCTTTTAACTGGAAAAAAAAAAAATTACAAACAAAAAACCGAGGCCACTTATCTAAAAAAGAAAGAGCTTATTATTTATTTTATTTTAAAGAACAACAACTTCGATCCATTTTTTCCAGGTCTCAGAAAAATTCTGGGGCTTCGGTGGAAGAGGAGAAAAGTTGGGGAGAAAGAGGGAAATGATTCTGGACTTAGAGCAGAAAGACGGGCTGGGGCAGACACAGTTGGGTAGAAAGGAGAGGGACAAAAGAGGAGAGGGAAAGAGGCGCGCCGGAGCGGGAAGGAGAGAGCCTCCTGGGCCCAGCCAGGTTGAGCTGGGTGAATCCTGCCACTGCCCTACCCTCGGCAAAGTTTGCAGTAAATACGCTCCTGGTTGCTCCAGAACGCCTGGGGCCCTGGGCCCCTCCTCCCCTCCTCCTTCGTTTCCATCTCTCCTCGGGAGGATTGGAAGCAGGGGATTTGGCCTTAAAGGACTCTGGACCTGGGCCCCCTCCCATGTGGGAAACCCTCTGGGTCCCTCTTCCTGCCCAGGCTGTCGCAGTCAGGCCCAGGCCAACCGCGTGCTTGGCCGGTGCTCGCCTGCCCTGGGTTCCTTCCAGAGACCTTGCCGGTTAAGCAGGCCCTGTGTCTCTCCCTGTCCCCCTGCAGAAGGCCGGGAGTGCGTCAACTGCGGGGCCACAGCCACCCCTCTCTGGCGGCGGGACGGCACCGGCCACTACCTGTGCAATGCCTGTGGCCTCTACCACAAAATGAACGGGCAGAACCGGCCACTCATCAAGCCCAAGCGAAGACTGGTAGGAGTGGGCACAGGTGGCTGGGAGGGGGCTTCTGGGCAGGAGCTGGCGGTTAATTAAGGGGAAAAAAAAACTCCTTCAAATGCAGATGCTTTGCCGCTTGAAATCCTCTTTTATCATGAAAAGCACTGGGATGTCAGTTGGGTCATCCCTCTTTCTGGCCAGATTCTTTTGGGCCAGATTTCCTCCTCGGGTATAGGGAGCCCACCGGGTACCCTTGCGCCACCCCACTGTGCTCCGGGATCCCCAAAGTTGAGTGTCCACGGGCTGGACTCCTGTCCTCTGGCCTCTGCTTAGCTCTTTTTTAAAAATAGGGCCATGAAGTATTTTTCCTTGTGGCTCAGCCCTCCCCAACAGCCCCACTCACAAGCTCCTCGTGCTTATTTAAATAAAACACAAACTCACACTGGCCGCTAAAAAAACCTGCCCTTTATTATTTTTCCATGGAGTCACCTATACTGTGTATTTTCATTTGAGTGATTTTAAAAAAATGCCCTTTCGGATCTCCTGCCGGAGTTTCCTATCCGGACATCTGCAGCCTGAAGATAAGGAAACTTCGTGTATCTGTTTCCGGACTCTGCGAGTTTTTAGAGTCTCCTCAGCTCAGTCCTGCCTCTTGCTGGGCTGTTTTGAAATTTCTAATACCCTCCACTCTGCAAATAATGCGTAAAATGCTAAGAATAATAAATATATTTTTTCAGGGCGAAGTGATTTATGAGGCTTAAATCGTTCCCTGCTTTGGGGGCCTTTTTTTTCCCCTGGAGCGAGGGCGGGGTGAGGCCCGGGTGGGGGTAGAGGTGGAGGACGCGGCCTGAGTCAGAATTCCAGCTTCAGGCTGCTTACTCACCCCTCCCTGCCCCCGCGGCTGCAGTCCCTCTGTCCCTTCTGTGACCAGGCTTGGGCCAGGGGCCGTTCCAGGCTCTGCAGGCCTCAGCCTCCAGCTCCCAACACTTGCCACCTGGTGCACTCCTGCCTGCGGTTCTCTGGGAAGTGTTGGGGGACCCCTTCTGTCACTGTGGGGTTGGCGTTGGTGGAACCGGGAGAAGGGATCTGCTTTCTTGGGTAAAGCCTCCCGCTGGCTTCTCTCTCCAGGGACCAGGCGCTCATTTCCAGACCCTGCCTCTGCCAGGCGTTTCCTGAGGGACTAGGACTCAGAGGGGCTGGGGGTGTTAAAGCTCTAAGGGTTGGGGTATGGGTGGCTGCGTAGGTGGGGATCAGCATTCGGGTCAGCTGAAGGGATGGAAAAGTTCTGTGTCTGCACTGCCCACTGTGGTAGCCCCTGGCCACATGTGAATATTGATCACTTGATATGTGGTTAGTGCAATTGAGGGAACTGGATTTTTAATTTTGTTAATTTGTAGTTAGATCTTATTTAAATGGCTCCCTGTGGCCAGCTGCTACGGCGTGAGACGGTGCAGCTCTGCACTCTGTAAACCTGTGCTGGCCTCAGCTATACTGGCTCATCCAGGATTATGAATTTTGAGCAGAGTTGTGCTAGAGGAGACACAGAATCAGCCCCAGATCCAGGGGCTCGAGGGGGACCAAGCCAGCTCAGCCTCAGGATGCCTGTGCTACTAGAGAGGCCCTTCTCAGGGCCTCAGTTTCCCTATTTATGGAGTTAGAGTGCAGGGTAGTTGGGGGAGGTAGCTAATTCTGCCCTCTAGCTCTTGCAATCCCATTGATTCTAACATCAGGCTTCTGAGAGTTCTTTATTCCAAAGTTCTGTGAGTCTTGACTTATTTCATTCTCAAATTCTGAAATTCCATGGTTCTGAGATGCTTTGATTCCCCTGTGAGATTTAGCCCTCCTTGACTGAGTTGGTGGGGACTGGGGCTGGAGCGAGGGTCAGGGAGGGAGGTCGAGGTGGGCGTGGGAGCCCAGCCTGCTGACGCTGCCTTGCCCTCCCAGTCGGCAGCCAGAAGAGCCGGCACCTGTTGTGCAAATTGTCAGACGACAACCACCACCTTATGGCGCCGAAACGCCAACGGGGACCCTGTCTGCAACGCCTGTGGCCTCTACTACAAGCTGCACAATGTGAGTGTGCCCCGCCCCGGCCGCCCCACCCCTCCCCGGGGACCTCTGCTCTTTGTGCCGCCAGGCAAGAGGCCCCAGCCACAATATCCAGCTTGGCTTGGCTTGGGAAGCCGCTGCCCTGAGCGAGCGCCAGAAGGGCTTCCCGTAAGAGGGGGCGCCTTGCCTCTGTTCAGGAGATGGAGCTGGCTAGGACAGGGTCTCAGGGGGTAAGGAAGTGGTTTCTCTGCTTAAAAAAGTTCAAGGTGGAGGGGAGGACTTCAGTTGGCTGCGCAGTGCTGGTATGCGGTGGGCAGAGCCAGGGAGGGTGTGGATCAACCCCATACACCAGAACCTGCCCTTCCTGGAATTGTAGCCATCTGGTGATGGGACTGTGAAGGTCGGGCACAATTCCTGGCTTCCTGGGACCCTCAGCTTGACCTGCCTCTGGTCCACGCTGTGGCAGGGGTGGGACATGTTGCTGGAGGAAAGAATTGGCCCTCTGAAAGCTGGTGATTGCCTCTAGGTTAACAGGCCACTGACCATGAAGAAGGAAGGGATCCAGACTCGGAACCGGAAGATGTCCAACAAGTCCAAGAAGAGCAAGAAAGGGGCGGAGTGCTTTGAGGAGCTGTCAAAGTGCATGCAGGAGAAGTCATCCCCCTTCAGTGCAGCTGCCCTGGCTGGACACATGGCACCTGTGGGCCACCTCCCGCCCTTCAGCCACTCCGGACACATCCTGCCCACTCCGACGCCCATACACCCCTCCTCGAGCCTCTCCTTCGGCCACCCCCACCCATCCAGCATGGTGACCGCTATGGGCTAGAGAACAGATGGACGTCGAGGACCGGGCACTCCCAGGATGGGTGGACCAAACCCTTAGCTGCCCAGCATTTCCCGAAGACCGACACCACTCCTGCCAGCCTGGCTTGGTCCAGCACCCCTTCTCCTGGAGGGCGCCCAGCAGCCTGCCAGCAGTTACTGTGAATGTTCCCCACCGCTGAGAGACTGCCTCCGCACCCGGCCGCTGCCCAGGTGGGGTTTCCTGCATGGACAGTTGTTTGGAGAACAACAAGGACAACTTTATGGAGAGAAAAGGAGGGGACGGGACAGACGAAGGCAACCATTTTTAGAAGGAAAAAGGATTAAGCAAAAATAATTTATTTTGCTCTTGTTTCTAACAAGGACTTGGAGACTTGGTGGTCTGAGCTGTCCCAAGTCCTCCGGTTCTTCCTCGGGACTTGGCAGGTCCACTTGCCAGGGCTCTAGGGGGCAGATTTGTGGGGACCTCAGCCTGTACCCTCTTCTCCTCTGGCTTCCCTCTCTGAAACAGCCAAACTCCAGGCTGGGCTGAGCCAAAGCCAGAAGGGCCACGGCCCCGGGAGGGTGAGCTGGTGCCTGCTTTGACGGGCCAGGCCCTGGAGGGCAGAGACAATCACGGGCGGTCCTGCACAGATTCCCAGGCCAGGGCTGGGTCACAGGAAGGAAACAACATTTTCTTGAAAGGGGAAACGTCTCCCAGATCGCTCCCTTGGCTTTGAGGCCGAAGCTGGTGTAACTGTGTCCCCTTAGCGCAAGCCACAGCCTGTCTTGTTTGTCAGGTGGACCCTGTAAATACATCCTTTTTCTGCTAACCCTTCAACCCCCTCCCCTCCTACTCTGAGACAAAAGAAAAAATATTAAAAAAAAATGCATAAGCTTAACTCACTGATGAGTTAATTGTTTTATTTTTAAATTCTTTTTGGGTCCAGTCGATTGTACATAGCCACAGAAGCCCTGCTACGAAAGGAGTAAACCCTACACACAAGGTTGGAGCTTTGCAATTGTTTTTGGAAAAGAGCTGGGATCCCACAGTCCTAGTATGAAAGCTGGGAATGGGGAGGGGCCTTTACTGCCCTTGGTTTCCCAGGGCTGGTTGGCATTTGCTGGCCTGGCAGGGGGTGAAGGCAGGAGTCGGGAGCAGGTCAGGACCAGGACCCAGGGAGAGGCTGTGTCCCTGCTGGGGTCCCAGGTCCAGCTTTGCTGTGGCTGTCTGGATCCTTCCCAAGGTACAGCTGTATATAAATGTGTCCCGAGCTTAGATTCTGTATGCGGTGATGGCGGGGTGTGATGGCCTGCGAGGGGCCCCTGGCCCAGGAGGAGGATTGTGCTGATGTAGTGACCAAGTGCAATATGGATGGGCAGTCGCTGCGGGGAGCACCAAGGCCAGAAGTAACTTATTTTG
The DNA here is from genome assembly GCF_001698545.2 of Rhinopithecus bieti. Classification (NCBI taxonomy): domain Eukaryota; kingdom Metazoa; phylum Chordata; class Mammalia; order Primates; family Cercopithecidae; genus Rhinopithecus; species Rhinopithecus bieti. Next base: position 5,115,775 of record NW_016808004.1, read on the forward strand.
TACTAGTGTCCGCATAAGAAAAAGAATCGGCAGTATTTTCTGTTTGTATGTTTTATTTGGCTTGTTTTATTTTGGGTTAGTGAACTAAGTTATTGTTAATTATGTACAACATTTATATATTGTCTGTAAAAAATGTATGCTATCCTCTTATTCCTTTAAAGCGAGTACTGTTAAGAATAATAAAATACTTTTTGTGAATGCCCCTGGCCTGTCTTGTGGGCTCCCAGGGTGCCGAGTCCCGGGTGTGAATTTGGGCAGCCAGATTGCATTGCTCTTGTCGGTGGGGTGGCTGCGAGGGGAAGGCCCCTGGAATCCAGGATGGGGCCCTGTTGGGCCTGGGTCTGATTTTGCCACTGACGTCCTGATGCTCCTCCCCTGAATTGCTCCCATCTGGATTTCCTGTCACTGCACCAGGGGTCCTAGTGAATGGGAGGATACTGGGGAGGCGCAGGGAGGCTGTGGTTTCTCCAGCCTGTGGTCCACCCCTGAGGGCTCAACGAGGCTCCTACAAACCCCATCTCCATTTGCTTCCTTCCAGGTGCTGAGCTTCCTCTCAGCTCTGGTTTCTGAGATATTTGGTCATCAATATTCCTGTTCATTGACAGACTTGACCAGCAGTGTCTGTGATCACTGATGTCATTGATTGCTGTCATCTTTGATGAGTGATGTTGGTCATCAATGATAGGCACCATGACTGATATTCCAGATCAATGACATGTCTGATCATGAGAGCCTGCCATCAGAGACACCTGATGACTAGCAACTGATCACCAATATTTCATCAATGCCTCTGCTCAACCATGAGTTTGGTCACTGACACCCACAAAATGTGATCACGAATGTCTCCAGTGACTGTCTTTGCCTCACAGTACTATGTCTGATCATAGTATCTCTTCTCACCAATGGTTGATCGCCAATGTGCTTTGTCATAATGTTCTAGGCCATTCAATTAAGTATGACCACCAATGTTAAATGATCGTGTTTTTTTTTTCTCTAGTGATAGATCGATCACTCACATGTGATCTCCCCAGTATCTCTGATTCACACTGTTTCTTATCACCAGTGGTTTTCTTTACAATGTCCTTGGTCAGTTGTTTTTGATCACCATATTTCTAACCCAGCGAGTGCCTGAACGACCAATTCCCTGATCATAGGATCCTCTCCCCATCAGTTTCCTATCAATGTAGTCACTAGTGTTCTGGTTCCCAATACCCCTGTTGCTCAACACTGATCATCAAGATCTCTTTATCGCCAATGTCTCTGATGCCCAACATCAGTGATTGCTGAATCTTCTTCAAAGTCTCTGCTGACCAATGCCCCTATTTTCCAAAGTCCCTTATACCTCTGATCACTGACCTCCCTGGTCATCAATATCCCTGGTCATCAGAATACCCAGTCACCAATGTCTCTGATCACCAAATTCTCTTAATCATTGATGCCTCTGCTCACCAGTGCCCTTGATCCCTAATGGTCTGCATTTGGTTCTCTTCACCAAGATCTCTGGACCCCATGTCTCCAGTCATTGAATCTGGTCACTAATATCTCGTATATCTTTGGCCACCAAGGACATGGACACCCAATGCTTCCCCCACTAATGCTCCCGGTCACTCACAGCTGAAGCCACCCATGGCCCTAATCAATGATTGATGACACATTTGATCAATGATAATTCTGGTTACCAAGACCCCTGAACACTGGCTCCTGATGGCCAGTGTGTTGCACACCCCTCCCTGACCAGGTTGTGTTTGACAGACATCATCTCTGGCTGACTCCACCATCCCTAATGACAAGTCACTCTGATTGTACATCCCTGGTCAGCCATGGCTTCTCTTCACCTTAGTTGTCATCATCTTTGACCAACAGGATCTTTATTCACCAGGGGCCCTGAGGACTGGTATTTCTGATTGCCACCATCCTTGTTTCTTGACAGCCCTGATGTGCACATGGTCCAGGAGATTTTCCTTTAATTCTTTCCAATACCAGGCTGCTGACACTGGGAGGTCCCTCGCTTAGAGCTGGGTGGGCCAAAGCAGCGGAAAGGTCAGCACCTTGTCCCAGCTGCTGCAGCCCATCAGGATAGACTCTGACCTCCAGACTCTGCCCTGGTGTGCCACCAGTACCCCCTCCTGTCTTTCCCTGTGAAGTTGACACTGAGTACAGACAGGAGCCAGCCTGGGGCTTGGCAGGGTAGGCATGTGCTTCCTTCCTACCTGATGCAGACTGGCCCTGGGCCCCCCTGGCCTCTACCCCCTACAACTCCAGGGCAGGAGGCCTCCTCTCCTCTTGCCAGCTGTTGCCACAGTGAGGGCAGGGTTGGTTCTCTCTCCTATGGCCCTAGATCGTGACAGCAGGATTGGGTGTTTCTGCGATGGGGTGTTCACATGTGCACATCCTGTTGAACATCTCCTGTATGCCACGCACTGTTGTAGGCATGGGGCTACAGCAGGGAATAAAACAAACAAGAATCTGTCCTCAAGGAGCTTACATTCCAGGCACGAAGCATAAATAATAACTACTTGGCCTCTGGCGAACCATCCTACTTGCTTGGCCCAAAGTCCATCCAGAACCCAGAGCCAGCCCTGGACTCCAGAGCTGAGAGTTGAGAACCTGCAGCCTAGATCCCCAAACCAGGAACCATAGCTCTAGGCCCCAGAACTCAGGAACTAGAGCCCAAAACATACAGCCCAGAGCTTGGACCCTTTAACCCAGAATCGGCAGCTTGGGGCTGAGAGCTCAGAACTTACGAAGACCTCTAAGACCGGGACCTAGAGCCCAGACCTCAGAATTGAGTTATCAGAACACAAAGCCCAGAACCTGGGGCCCCGAATGTGGAACCCCAAATCTACAACCTAGAGCTTGGAGCTCAGAACCCATAACTTGGCATTAAAGACATGCAGCCTTGGACCTAGAATCTAGGTCCCAGAACCTAGAACCCCATATCCGAACCTAGAACTTGGCTCAGTACTTAAAGGCCAGAATCCAGACCCATAATCCAGAACAGCCATCAAAAGAGGCCTCCTTGTTTCTCTGCTGCGCCCCCGGCTTATTTCCTTCCTTCTGTCAACCAGCATTTTGGAGCACACAGTGCCAGGCGCTCTCATGAGTGCTGGGAGGTGGCCAGCCGGCAGAAACAAGCGGAGAGGATCCCCTCGTCCCGTGACGTCAGCTGCAAGAGAGTAGGGGCTGTGTCTGGTCGCTCTTGTGTCCCCGATGCCCCCGGTGGCTGGTGTTAGGCTCTCCCCAGTCATCTGTAGACTAGATCCATTCACTTTCCCACAAATGTTCATCAGCCTTGTTTGTTCTTGGTGTTGGGTGGGGGGAATAACACACACAGAGACTCTTGCTACTATGACAAGCTCTCTCTACTCACTACCAGGAAACTCTTGGAAAGCAGGAGCTGTTTCTTTTTTCTGTCTTCCTTTTTAGAGACAGGGTCTCACTCTGTCACCCAGGCTGGAGTGCAGAGGTGCTATCATAGCTCACTGCAGCCTCAAATTTCTGGGCTCAAGCCATCCTCCCACACAGCTAAGACTATAGGCATGTACCACCAGGCCCAGTTAATTAAAAATATATATATATATTTTTTTGTAGAGACAGGATCTTGCTACATTGCCCCAGCTAGTCTCGAACTCCTGGGCTCAAGTGAACCGCCTGCCTTGGCCTCCTAAAGTGCTGGGATTACAGGCGTGAGCCACCACGTCTGAATTGCAGGGGCTGTTTCTCACAAGGAGGCAGCAGCCAGAGCTGGGGAGGCTGGTGGGGTGGTGTTGAGTAGAGATGGGGGTGAGAGCCTCAGATTCAAGTCCCAGCAAGTCACTTTAGAGCAAAGAACCGAGGCTCAGGGGCTACAGTTTACAGCTTCTCTTCCCTCCTTCATAAAACAATTCACTTCTAACAGTGACTCCTGCCTCCTCGAGTCACTGTGTGTGGTAAACAGTTTGAATTTTGTGGCCACAAAGTGCCCAGGTATGGCCAGGCACACAGGCCAGGAGCTGCAAGTGACTGTCTTGAGTGGGTCAGGGTAGGCTTGATGATTCCCCAAGGCCTGGTGCCAGGGTAGCCGGTGGGTCGGCCTTCTTCCCTCTGTTTGCACCCCGGTGGGGCTGGTGGGCCATGGACTCAGCTCGACTTGCCCGGCCCCTTCCTCCCTGCCTTGCACAGGGACACTTCCAGGCCTGGCTTTGCTGCCCATTTTGTAGGAAGAAACCAAGTGCCCTTTGTAACTCTTAGGGAGCAGTGCTGTTCTTCCCCACAGCACCTCCTGCCCCCCTGGTGACCCAGTGCTAGGATGGGGAAGGGCCCTCAGGGCCACAGAAATGGACACTGCCCTTGGGGAATGCCTGCCATCCATTTGACACAGGGACAGAATCACCTGAGCAGCGGGAAAGATGAGGGGCAGCAGGGGAGGAGGTGGGTAGATCCTAAATGAGTTATCATACAGGACGGTTCGATCAAAACTCTGCTGGTTTTTTTTTAAAGGCAAAATGACAAATGATTCCAAACTTTATCTGGAAAAACTAACAAGATCAGCAGAAGTCAAAAATTAGGAAAAATAAACTGAGGGGGTGTGAGTGTGTGTGTGTGTGGGGGGGGGGAATGCTTTCCGATATTAAACAAGATTCTATTATCACAATCATTCAAACCTTGTGGTTCCGCTATAAGAATAAACAGATCAATGGCACAGATTCAGTAAACCTGCAACAGACCCTATTGTTTACAAGATAATGGGTGATAAAGGAGGCATCCTGAATCAATGCAAAGGTGGAGGGTTACCCAATCCAGTGGTGTTGGAACAACTAGCTGGTTAGCATCTCACTTGATGAACACTGACTGTTCTGTCCAGACAGCAGGGAAATGTGTTTGGGCAGCGTGAGGCTTTACAAAGTTTGAATGAGTTGCAGATGATTTCAAATTAGGAGATTCACATAACACGCTGTGGAAGGAAACAGGCAGAAGGATACACAAGAGGTCATCCCCAATAGCAATGTGAATCCACAGCCATCCGACATCCCGACAGGTGCTGAGTCTCACAAATGACCAGATCCATGCCCATTCCACACGGGGCACCACTTCCCTTTCTCAGCAGAAATGGAAGAGACTGGGCAGGTGTGGAGAAGCAGCCTGGAGATACCTGTATGGGCAGAAATGATCTAGGTTTTGCACGCTCTCTGGCCCAGCGAGCCTCTTCCCATACATCTCACAGAAACACTAGGATACGTGAAAATAAGCAAGCTGGAAAACAACATGTAAAGCAGACTCTGTTTTGTTTTTAAAATATTTGTGTAGAGGTAGAAAAACACCTGGGGTGACATGTACCTGGATGACGACAGTTGTTAGTTCTGAGAAGTGTGCTGCAGACCCAGTGTGCCGAGGGGGCACTTTTCCCTTTATAACCGTGGGCTGTTGTTTTGATATGTTCTGAGTATATGCCACTTGTGTAATTTAAAACATAGTCATTCACAAAAACCTGTCTTCTCTGCCTTGTTCCTAGCTGGTCTCTCTCCCTGGGATGTTCTGTGCTTCAGATCAGCCTGGAGAATTTCTCTTCACGCTTCAAAACCCTGATCAAGGATTGTAGGGAAGCTTTATTTGAGTTTTTTCCCTGGGGCTCTTCAGGGCCTCCCTGGTCCCTAACCAAGGTTGCTCACGGTAAAGCCCCGTCTGAAGGACAGATCTGACTCCCCCTTGCTGTGCAGCTTCGAGCAAGTGGCTTGGGCTCTCTGAACCCCAGCTCCTCATCAGTCAAGACCACATCTTGCAGGGTTGTTGGAAGGATCATACGAGGAAGACGGAGGTTTCTTGGAGAGGCCACCCAGCGAGGAGACACTTCTAACGCCATTTTATTCCTCCACTCTAGGCTCATCCTGGGTAGCCCAATGGGCTTCAGACTGAGCCCCCAAGCCCACCTCCACTCTTAGAAGACCAGGGTGTTTGGGGACCCTGGGCAAACTGCCTGCCCTTTCTGTTCCTCCTTCTCCCACAGAACCAAAGGCTGCCAGGGCCGGTGGGAGTGCCAGTGGGGTGCCCTAGGCTATTTGTAGGTGTTCTCATGTCTTTCTCTATCCCACCCAACTCAGGGGGGTCCTCACAGATTGTCTGTCCAGTATCACTAGGGAAACTGAGGACTAGTGGGAGCAAGGATGGGGGAGGGTCTCACGATCTCTCCCACTGGTATGCGGGCTGGAGTTGGGGAGTGGGCATCCCTGGAGAGGGGAGCGGCAGCTGCTCCCTCCCACAGCCCCATCTGTCCTCCTCGCCCGGCCCCAGCCCATACTGCCAGGCTCCCCAGGGGACCCTGGGAAAATACTGCCTCTGCTCCTTCTCCCTGGCCCCTCCCTTGCCAGGTCTGGCTGTTCTGAGGTTCTGAAGCTGTAAGGCTGGGATCCAGGTTTCCCAGGCTTTGAGGGGATGCTGGCATGGGCCCCTCCCTTTCCTCAGAATCTAGGGATGAAGGGGACTTTCTATACATACACACACACCCCCCACCAGCCCTGACACCAGCCCATCCTGCTTCCTCACCTTGGATGGCATGGCCTGTCCCCTCTCCATTGTGCCAGCCTCCTCCTGGGCCTCCCAGCCTCCAGGCCCATGCCCTGCACTCTGTCTCTTCTTCCCACAGGTGAGGCCACCACAGGGGACTTTCTTAACCTCTTAATTATGAAATATTTCAGTTATCTAAAAATATAGCTAATAATATAAGCAACACAATGGTAGCCTTGGTATTGATTTTCTATGCTGCATCACAAACCACCACACATCTAGCCCCTTGAAACCACACGTGTTTAGTATCTCACGGTTTCCATGGGTCAGGATCCCAGGCATAGCTCAGTCGCGGCCTCTGCCCAGGGCCTCACCAGGCTGCAGTCCACCTGCTGACCAGGGCTGGCTTCTCATCAGAGGCTCAACTAGGAAGGAGTCTACAACCCAGCTCCCCCAGGTTACTGGCAGAGCTCACCTGCCTGCAGCTGTAGGGGTCTCGGCAGCTCACTCCTGCACAGCGCGCAGCTGACGGAGGCGTCAAGAGCTGGTGAAGCGCGGCCCGATAACATTCCCCTACCTTGCGCATGCTATTGGCTGCACACAGGTCACGTTCCTGCTCACTCTCCAGGGCACAAACTCCAGGAGTTAGGACAGTGGAGGCAGCATCAAGTCCCTCTGACACCCTCCCCAGCCCAGCTTATGGAGGGAAACACCACGGAGATCATAGAACTCTCCTGACCTTGTTGCCCCCTTTCCCTGCCTCCAGAGATAGCCAGGGCTTCATTTTCCCATGCATGTTGTTATACTTTTACTCTATATGTATAAATCCTTAATGCATCATTCTGCATGTTTGTATGTTTTTTATAAACGGTGTCACAATGATGCTTTCAATGACTGGCTTGTGTTGCTCACTGCTGTGCTGGGGATGCTCCTCCATCCTCACGTATGGAGTCGGTTCCTTCGTTCTCACTGCAGTGTCATAGTCCGCTGTGCAGCTGTAACACAATGTATTTGCTCATTCTCCTTAAGATGGACATTTCAGTCACGCCTGCCCGTCGCCACCATAAACAGTGCAGCAGTGAGTGTTCTTGTCCCTATTCCCACGTGTGAGGGTTTCCCTGGGGATATAAGCCTTAGAAGTGCAATTACTGGGGCAAGAGACTTCACATTCACGTCTACAAGAGGAGGCCAAAAGGCCGGGCCTTGTGGCTCATGCCTGTAATCCTAGCACTTTGGGAGGCCGAGGTGTGAGGATCACTTGAGGCCCGGAATTCGGGACCAACCTGGGTAACACAGTGAAACCCCACCTCTCCAGAAAAATATAAAAAATTAGCCAGGCATGGTGGTGCACACCTGTAGTCCCAGCTACCCAGGAGGTAGAGGTGGGAAGATCACCTGAGCCTGGGAGGTTGAGGCTGTAGTGAGCTGTGATTATGCCACTGCCCTCCAGCCTAGGTGACAGAGTGAGACCCCATCTAAAAAATGGAAAAAAAAAAAAAAAAAAAAAAGAAGGCCAAAGGATTTTCCAAATTGGTTGTTCCAATGTATGTTCCCACCAGCAGGGTGTGGGAATTTCAGTTGCTCCATTTCCTTGCCAACACTTGGCAATGTCAAACTGACATTTTTTACCAATTTCGTGGGTATAAAACTGAATCTCATTGCTGCTGGGGAATCTTTCTAGAACATGCTACATATTCCATCCTCCCCTTGCTTTAAATCTTCTCAAGGTCTCCCCCTCCCAGGACACAATCCATGCTCTGTGGCCTGGCGTCTGAGCCCTGCCTGGTGCAGCCCCTGCCCCTCTCTGGGCTCTATTCCCATCATCCCTTCAGTCTCAGCTGCAGTCGACTACAGATGCCTGCTCTTTCCACTGAGCCACTGAGCCTGGTGCATGCTGTTCCCTTTGCATGGAACCACTCCCATGTTACAAGGCTCCTGCTTTATTAAGAAATAAATCACCAAACAGGTCACTTGTGTGTTTTAAATATTCACATTGAAGACATTAATGCCTTTGGTGCATCAAAAAGACATTGCATTATAATTGTGCTTGTCAAATGATAATTTCAGGGTTTAGAACAGAGTTCTCAACCTCGCTGCTGTTGACATTTGGGGCTGCATGATTCTTTGTGGTGGAGGCTGTCCTGTACACCAGACAGGGATGCTCAGCAGAAGCCCTGCCTGGCCTCCACCTAGGAGATGCCAGTAGCAACTCCTCCAGTCATTGCCAAATGTCCCCTGGGGAGGGAGGACTGTCCCTGTTGAGAACCACTGATTTAGGAGATGAACTCAGGACAGGGTGGTCTGCAAATGGGCACATGATCATAGCCACGTGATGAACACCTTCTTCCCACCTTGAAATGTTCCATGACTGAATGAACTACCTCCCTGGGGAAGGAAGTCCAGTGTCGACATCCAAGACCCTTCATGTGTGTGAGGCCAACCCTGCTGGAACCTCCCTCTCCAAGTGCTGCTGCCAAGGCGTCACCTCCTCTGACCAGCCTTCCCAGACACCCCAGACAGTGTCACCTCTCTTTTCAGTGAGTGTTGCAGCTGCATTCGCACATTGGTGTGTGTCTGCTCCTTCTCCCAGAGCCTGGGATTGGGAGTTCCCTGCGTGGGAGGACAGGGGTGATGCTGCTGAATTCAACTGTTTCCAGCCCCCACTCAGACCAGCGCAGTGAAGAATTGTGAATCTGAATTGTTGGCTGCATAGGAGCTGCCCAGGCCCTTTGCTAGCTGACCTAGTAAAACCCAGATGTGCCCTGGGCTCCAGGGAGCAGGCCTGACTTGGGTCATGGGAGGGCCCAGGCTGAGAGAGGCATGAGGCAGCCAGATCTCCCAGTGAGGGACAGCAGGGCCCACGCTTTTGGAGACACAGCAGGACTACAGGCCTCATGGAGGGCCTGTGTGCCCATGTGGGACCATGTGTACAGGTGTGCTCACATGCATAGGGGCATGGGTGTCTGAGCATGCCTGTGGAGGTGTGGGGCACCCAATCTGACCTCCCTAAGAGCCCCAGCTTCCTGTAAGCCCCCATCTTGCTTTGTTTTCCCTCATGGCATCTATGACACCTGCCATCATGCTAAATGTTCATGCATTATCACTTTCTCCTATCTCCCCAACTGCATGTCAGTATCATAAGGGCAAGGCTCTGTCTAGTGCCTTCACTGACATATGGACCCCCAGACCCAGGGGAGTGCCTGGCACACGGCATGTGTGTGGACAAATGCTCAGGAAACGTGTGGGTGGCTGGGCGTGTGAGTGACTTGGTGTGTGGGTGGCTGTGGCTGGGTGGGGTGGGCGGCTGGGCGTGTGGTGACCAGGTGGGCTGGTGGCTGGGCGTGGGGGCTGGGTGGGTGGCTGTGGGTGGGTGGCTGGTAGTGGGTGGCTGGTGGTAGATTGTATGGGTAAGTGCATGAGGAGGATGGGTGGCTATCTGCTGGTGTGATGTGTGCATTTGCATTGCACTCGCCTTTACGGTATGGAAGATTACATTTCAGGCCTTTTTGTTCTACAAAAAAGACCCGGAACAACCATCACCCCAAAACTCGCAGTAGCCCTGTGGGTGTAATGGAGGAGGGCTGGGTTGGATCCTCCATGGAGGCGTTTGCAGTAACTGGGAACTCAGGGTCTCACAGCCGCCTGCCTAGGGTTGCTCTATGCCAGGAGCTCGGGCGGGACCTTGAGGAGGAGAGCTACCCTAACTGGTGATCGGCAACTTGTAACCAGAAGGCCCCACAATGATGCCTTCACTCAGCAGAAACCCCCACTTGGGGCTAGATCTTGAGCCTCCAGAGGACCACATAGCCCCACCAGACAAGGTATACTTGGTTGGACGGCAGGTGAAGGAATTGGGAACCCAGTGTACCTGTCATCACGGCTTGGAGGACTGGGCAGGAAGGCTGCTCTGAACGAGGTTCTGAGAGCTGAGCTGAGATGGCCTGGCACCCACTGGGGAGACGTAGTCTCACTGGCCCTTCTGATGGTTGCGTAGCCCACTACCTCCCACCCCATCGGTCCACCAATCTGCATGTGAGCCTGCAGTAAGCCTGGACCATGGGGCTGTCTTGCCTATTCATACCTTCCGTATTGTCCACCAGGGCAGGCCTGCCCTTTAATCTGTCTCTGCCCACCCATTATCAACACTGCCAGGATGCCAGTCACATGCACACACCAGCTCCTTCTTCCATTCTGACCTCCCCACAAGTAACCCTGTGAGAGGGACCATTCATTACTTCCCTTTATACAGATGAGATGAGTGATGCTGGGGGACAGCCAGTTATGTGACTTCCCCAATACACATGCTGGGGAGTGGCAGTCTGGGGTTGAACCCCAGGCTGTGGTCACCTGACAGGCTGAGCTCTTCCCCACTGGTGGGATCTGCCCCTTAGCCCGTCGTCCATCCGCCCATCCACTCTGTGGCTGCCCACTGTTCAGCCCCTTCACTCACCTGCCACTCTGTCCATCCAGCCGCCCGTCCATCCATCCATCGCTGTCGCCCATCCATCCTGGAGCTAATGCAGTTAGAGGACTAGGGGCCCTGAGGGGAGAGAAGGCCCCAAACTGCCCATCTGGCCGGGCCAGGGTGGCCGGGGGTGGGGTGGGCTGCCCAGGCCAGGCAGGGCTGCAGGGGGCTGGAGGGAATTAGCTGAGTGACTGCCAGGATCATCTAATTAGGAACTCTAGTGATAAGCAGATAGGATCGGGGGTGATTAGAATCCTTTTAAAAAGCCACTCCATTAATTACAGAGACAGAGAGGGCCTCTGGCTGCTCCGAATACCAATTGGCCGCTTAATCGGCTCCATCAGCTCGCCCCGGGGAGACCTTCCTGGTACTGCTGTGTGACCTTGGGTATGCTCTGCCCTCTCTGGGCCTCGTTTGGTTGCCGAAGGTCCTTCTCTCCCTGGCCATGGCTCGGGGTTGGCTTTAGGGTGGGCCTGAGATGAGGGACATGGGACATCAGAGGCCAGGAAGGCTAGGCTGGCTCCCTGGAGAGGGCAAAGCCCCAAAAGCATCCCCTGGTGAATGGAGACAGAGAGGCTTGAAGAGGGAAGGTGGCCTGACAGCATCGAGGGTGGACCATGTGGGGCCTGAGTGTGTGCTCACACCTGTGTGTCCCTGTCCCTCCAGCAGGTCCCATGGAGGCCTCAGAGCCCCTGCTGCTCCCAGTTGGCTCCCCAAACACTGGCGTGGAAGGAGACTAGCCTGAACCCTTTGTAGAAGGGAAATTCCTCTGTACGCTGCCCAGCTCCACAGTCCACAGCAGCCTTCATGGGGAGCTCCCCACAGGGGCCTCCATCTCAGGATGCCATTGATGGTGAGGGGTGGGATCTGTTCCCAGGTGACACACCTGTTCCCGTAAGTCCTACCAAGTGGTCTGTTCTGTGTGCGCTAAGACAGCCCTGAACGGGCAGCAGTGAGGGGGTCTCCAGGCCTGTCTCCATCCTGGCTGACTCCCACAGACCCATCCCAGGAACAGGGGTTGGAGCAGGGCAGTGGCTGGAAGAAAGTTCCCCTGGGAGTACAATGCAGACCAGAGCCAGAGTCTCCAACAAGGCAGGGAGGGCCAGGACGGGGAGGCAGCCACAGGATTCTCAGATGCCTTGTTATGCTAGGTCCCTTGTCTCTTAACATTGTTGTCACCACCCCCTCCCCCACTGTCCTGATTCCGTCGTCATAGAAACTTCAGGCTTCACCTTTGCAATGTCAGGCCACCAACACCCTCAGCAGTGTCACCATCACCATCAACACCGCAGTGTCCCGTCCCCATCTCCTCTACCACCGCCACCATCCCCACTATCACTATCATCTCTGTCACCGTTACCACGGTGCTGTCCATCCGTGTCAGCATTGCGTCACCACCACATCACTGTCACCACACTTCCTCCACCTCCATCTCCACCCACCATCCCACCTGCGACATCACCTTATCAGCACTGCCATCTCTACCGCTGCCAGTACCACCACTCCCACCGCCTTCGCCATCACCACCGTCATCACCTCCTCTATTATCACCACCATCACCACCACTGGGTCTACCTCAGCCAGACCCACCACTGTCTCTAATTAGACTGCCACCACCACCACTGCCCCTCCAATGCCTCCCTGATGCCACCATCTGCTTCCTCACTGGTATCCTCACACCCACCTCCACCACAACTACCAACTTCATCTGAGCTGCCATCACCCTCACAGTACAAAGCCCTCAAATGCGTACCAAGGAGGAGGACATTTACTACAAGCTGCACCCTGAACAGTGTGGGACCAGCGGTCAGGGAACAAGGAATTGAGATGGTCACCTGCAGCTTCCAGGTGAGCGGCTCTCTAGATCTTGCCTGGGAGCTGCTGAGGAGCTCATGGTATTCCAGGAAGCCCCCCATCCATGCCTCAGCCTGTGGCTTGGAAGCAGGGGCTTCGCAGAAGATTGCCCTGAGCTGTTGCAAAGCTCTCCATTGTCACCTGCCTGCAACGGCCTCTCTTTTCCACTCTCCAAATCTCGTGTAATGGCAGGCTCTAACCGGGAACTATACTGGTGACAGGATTCTGGAAAATCCCTCAGATTTCTCCAGGATGCAAGGAGACCATAGAAGAGGTTGGTGTAATGCCAAGTCAGCAACAGAAAATACAGAGCCCCACACGTCAGTACCATTACCATCGCCATCGGCATTCACATCAGCATTTCCACCACTGCGTCCTTCTCACCACTCAGCAGCCCCTCTACCATTGCCTCTTCCACAACCACCCTCACCACCATCCTCCATTAATAGCACAATTCCTGCCTCCTATCCCATCACCACCACTGGCGACCCCGGCACCAGCAGCACCAACACTGCTCCCAGCAAAGCCATCGTTACCACCCTTGGTCAGTCCCACCATTAGTATCTGGCATATGTTGGAGAACTGCTCACTTCCTCTTCCCCATGGGAATCTCAGGCCTCTCTCCTTATTGCCCTGAGATTTGCAGAACCTTCCTGAAGGAAACATTCTTTGCCCCACAGACGCTGGCCTTGACCATGGGATGCAGCAAGAGTGCCTCACATCATGGCCCAACAGAAGCTTTCAGAGGCAGCAAGTTCCTGCTGTCTTTGAGTGGCACCCTCATGAGAGAGGAGTGTGTGGGTCAGAGCTACTCCTCCAGTCTGGGACCCTCAGTGAGAAGCTATGGGAGGCGGGGCCCTGGCAACTGCCTGCAGGCACCAGTTAGCGAAGTGGGGGGAACCAGATGTTTGTCGTGAATGTCGTGAACCACTGAGAGGTGAAATCTGTCACTGTGGCAGAGCCGAACAAGATACAACCTCTGCTACTTCCACCATTTTCACCTTCATTGTCACCATTACTGTCACCACTGCCAACCACACCAAGGGCTCACTAGGAGCCATTCCCATCACCTCCTCATCATACCTGCACCATCACTGCCAACCACAATACAGGCTCACTATTACCATCTCCTCTGGCATGACCATCCCCACCACCACTACCATCATCAGTTACTCTCCAGCACAAGCCTTGCTGCTGTCACCACCAGCATCACCACCACCATGACCAACTCCAGCATCACCCATAATTACTCTCCCCCTCACCCCCACCATGACCACTACCTCCACACAAACACTGCTACCATGGTCACCTCTATTATTTAATGACACCTTATCCATCTCCATGGACACTCACCGTGCCTCTCCCCACAGGCACCACAGTCAACAGCAGCGCCTCTCCCACTGCCACCACGATCATAGAGAACTGGGCAGGGCAAGCATCTTTCTCCTGCCCCAGTGGACAAGCCTGCAAGGAACAGCAGGTGCTAACTGGTAACAGCGACATAGTGACAAAAATCCAGCCACAGAGATAAAGAACCAGGTTCATCTGTAGCTACATCTAGTAGAGAAGTTCTGCTCTTCAACTCCTCTGCCAAGCCACATGTGTCAGCAGGTGTAGGTGGGTGGATGCCCGGCACAGGGGGTGAGTCATGCTCTTGATAAGCTGCATGGAAAGACAGCGATGGTCACTGGAGGCTGGGTTTGCAGTGTCTCTACAGTCTGTCTCCATCCGTCCTGGCATTTGGGATTGGTTAGAACATACTGTCCCCTGCTAGGAGCCTGAACCCTAGCACCCATGAGCATTGGAAGAAAAGAGAAAGAGAGAGGGAGGATAATAGCAAGGGATAAAGACTAGAAAAAGGAAGAGAAGAAAGAAGGGAGGAATGAAGGAAGGAAGGAGGAAGGAAAAAAGCTAGGAGTAAAGAAGGGAGGGAAGGGAGAAGGGGGAAGGGAGGGAGGGAAGAAGGAAGGAAGGAATGAAGGCAGGCAGGAAGGAAGGAAGGAAGAGGAAAGGAAGGAAGGAGGGGTAAAGGGAGGTAGGGAGGAAGAAAGGAGGGAAGGAGTGGGAAAGGGAGGAAGGGAGGAGGGAAAGAAGGAAGTGAAGGGAAGGGAAAGGAGGAGGGAGGGAGGAAGGAAGGAAGGAAGGTAGGAAGGAAGGAAGGAAGGAAGGAAGGAAGGAAGGAAGGAAGGAAGGAAGGAAGGAAGGAAAGAAAGAAAGCAGGCAGGTTATTTTTAGTTAAGACTTGGTGACCCAAACATCTAGGCTCTTTATTGGTGTGGTTAGTAGGTGGTTTAGCATGGTTTTGATCTTAACTGGAGTGGGGTGAGGTGAAGGTAGAAACAGATATTAATCAGTATTGTGAATTGCTGTTTCTATATATGATCCAACACCAGAACAAGAATTAAAGGAATATAAATGCCTAAGAATATTTGGTTACCTCACTCACCTGATTCGTTTTCTAGGGCTGTTACAAATGATTACAAACTGGGTGGCTTAAAACAAAATAAATCTCTTCCCCCCAGTTCTGGAGGCCAGAGGTCTGAAATCGAGGTGTTAGCAGGGCCGCACTCCCTCTGGAGGCTGCAGAGAGAGCCCTCCTGGCCCCCAGCTTCTGGCTGCATCAGTGTTCACCTCCTATAAGGACGTGTGTCACTGGATTTAGGGCCCACTTAGATAATCCAGGATGATCTCATCTCAACATCCTTAATTTAATTACATCCGAAAAGATCCTTTTTCCAAATAAGCTCACATTCAGAGGTTCCAAGGATTAGGACAGGAACGTATCTTTTCGGGGGCCCCCATTCAACCTGCTACACTCAGTAATCAATATTTATCATCAATCCCTATTTTTCTTACCAGAATTGAGTGGAACGCTTCTTTGGATTTTCTTACCAGAATTGAGTGGAACGCTTCTTTCAATTTTCTTACCAGAATTGAGTGGAATGCTGCAGCCTTGGCCCTGGTTTCACATCCCCTCCCTCACTGACTCGCTGTGTGACCTTGAGCACTGCGTGTCTCTGAGCCTCGTTCATCCAAGTGTTTACCGATGGCCCTCGTATGCCAGCCACTGTCCTAGACAGGGACAGACTTTCCTGCCTTTGTGGAGCTTACGGCGGAAGACCTGGCCAGATAATGAGCACGAGAAAAGCAGACTCTTTTCCCCACCCCACCCTTCCTGAATCCCACCTTGGCCTCCTCTTGCCTTAGCTGATGCCCAGCCATTGGCAGAGTGGACATACCCAGAAGGCCCTCGCCCACCTCCCCCACCACGGCCACGGACCTTTGTCACCCACCAAGGCTAGAATCTCATGGCCAATCCTGCCTCTGCCCTTTGGCTCCCGGGGCTCAGCCCACACCACCTGAGTCAGAGAGCATCCCGTTCCCACCCACCGCTGTGGCTGCCTCAGTGGCAGGGGCAAGCCCATATGCCCAGCTTTGCCTGGTGCAGAGCTGGGGGCGGGGGTAGGCCACGCCCTGAGAGCTGATGTCATAAAGGGAGCTGTGGAGGGCACCCCACCCTGACCTGGCCCCACAGCGGCAGTGTCCTTCCCCTCCCCCCACCCCTCTCAGTGGGGGCCCCTCCAGTCCCTGAGAACTGGTACTATGAAAAGGTGAACTCCCCAGCAGAATCTTGCCTGGAGCCTGAGGAGTCCAGCCAGGCCCCTGCTGAAGGGCCCCAGACCACCCGCCACCTCTCCACCGTCCTCTGACCAGCTGGGTCCCTGAGCCCACCTGGCCTCCA
Organism: Rhinopithecus bieti; assembly: GCF_001698545.2. Lineage (NCBI taxonomy): Eukaryota > Metazoa > Chordata > Mammalia > Primates > Cercopithecidae > Rhinopithecus > Rhinopithecus bieti. The sequence continues at coordinate 5,132,316 of NW_016808004.1, forward strand.
CGTCCCCTCTCCTCTCACCCACACCCCTGGCCATGGCTAACTACTACGAAGTGCTGGGCGTGCAGGCCAGCGCTTCCCCGGAGGACATCAAGAAAGCCTACCGCAAGCTGGCCCTTCGCTGGCACCCCGACAAGAACCCCGACAACAAGGAGGAAGCTGAGAAGAAGTTCAAGCAGGTGTCTGAGGCCTACGAGGTCCTGTCCGACTCCAAGAAGCGCTCCCTGTATGACCGCGCGGGCTGTGACAGCTGGCGGGCCGGCGGCGGGGCCAGCATGCCCTACGGTAGCCCCTTCGACACCGGCTACACCTTCCGTAACCCTGAGGACATCTTCCGGGAGTTTTTCGGTGGCCTGGACCCCTTTTCCTTTGAGTTCTGGGACAGCCCATTCAACAGTGACCGTGGTGGCCGGGGCCATGGCCTGCGGGGGGCCTTCTCGGCGGGCTTTGGAGAGTTCCCAGCCTTCATGGAGGCTTTCTCATCCTTCAACACGCTGGGCCGCAGCGGGGGCAGCCACACCACCTTCTCATCCACTTCCTTCGGGGGCTCCGGCTCTGGCAGCTCGGGGTTCAAGTCGGTGATGTCGTCCACCGAGATAATCAATGGCCACAAGGTTACCACCAAGCGCATCGTGGAGAACGGGCAGGAACGTGTGGAGGTGGAGGAAGATGGGCAGCTCAAGTCAGTGACTGTGAATGGCAAGAAGCAGCTCAAATGGATGGATAGCAAGTAGGCACCTGCCACCTGGCTCTGCCTTCCTTCTGTCACCACTGTGAACGGGGCAGAAAACACATGGGGCCGCAGACATAGCCTGATGGTTAATAAATGTGCCAAGTGAGTTCATGGAACAGCTTGCCCAGCTTTGTGGGGATGTGGGGCCAGCTCCAGCCTAGTGGACGTGAAGGAGGGTATGGATGCTGCCTCCAGGGCCTGCGCTGTTTCCATCAGGAAGCCAGGGGTGGTTCTGCAGGGGGGTCGGTCATCTCTCCTGTGCCCGCCATCTGGGTTGACAAATAACGTGGCTGCCCTGTCCTGATTACCTCAAACCCAACCCTGACCTGTATCCATTCTCTACTGCTGGCCCCTGCCATCTGCACAGGCCTTGCTGTTCCAGTTCTCAGCCTTCCCCCTTTCTACCCACCCACATAGGTTCTTCCCGGGACAGCTGTGCCAAACCCACATTCAATCGCATTGCCTGGTGGCTTTAAACCAGGCTCCCCCGCTCTAAGCATAAGGACTGCACGTCTCATCCTCACCACGAGGGCCTGGTGGCCTGGGCCCACCCACCTGCCCCTGGCCCTCTGCCTCTGACCTCCCACCGTGCTGGCCTCCCCAGTTGTTCCACTGCACCACAAACCCTGCAGCCCCAGGGCCTTTCTACAGGCCATGCTCCCTGGCGAGTGCCCACTCGTCTTCAGGCCTGTCGTCCATGGGTGGGGGCAGGATCCCAGGGAGCAGATCTCAGCCACGTGAAGCCGGAGCTTTCCCCAAGTCAGAGCCAGGCTGATCCCCTCAGAGGGTGAGTGAGCTCCACGTCATGGGAGGTGCCTGTGCTAAAAAGGAAAGGGGACTCTGTTCTGGTGACCTGAGTCCTACCGAGTGCCAATCTTTAAAAAGTATGCATTTTTAAAATAACATTTTACTTTGAGGCTGGGTGCGGGGGGGTGGCTCACGCCTGTAATCTCAGCACTTTGGGAGGCTGAGGCGGGTGGATCACGAGGTCAGGAGTTCGAGACCAGCCTGGCCAACATGGTGAAACCCCATCTGTACTAAAAATAAAAAAATGTATACAAAAATTAGCTGGGCATAGTGGCGAGTGCCTGTAACCACAGCTACTTCAGGGGCTGAGGCAGGAGAATTGTTTAAACCCAGGGGGTGGAGGTTGCAGTGAGCTGAGATCATGCCACTGTACTCCAGCCTGGGCAACAGAGCAAGACTCTGCCTCAAAAAAAGTAACATTTTACTTTGAAACAATCTCGAACTCACAGATGTGTCAGGCACTATTAATTGGATGCAATTCAAGAAATATTGATTGAGCACCTGTTAGACACTGGAGATACAGCAAGGAACAAAACAGGCAGACCCCTACCCTCATGCGGTTAGTATTCTAGTTGAGGGAGACAGATGAGAAACAGATGTGCAGAACATGGTCCCCACTAGCAATGAACGCCGGAGAGGAAATGGGCAGGTGAGCTGACTGAGAAGGGGGCTCAGGGAGTGGGCAGGGGAGTGCTGAGTCACTCAACACCCAAGAGAGTGGCCTCACCGGACACGGTGGCTCACGCCTGTAATCCCAACACTTTGGGAGGCCAAGGTGGGTGGATCACGAAGTCAGGAGATTGAGACCATCCTGGCTAACATGGTGAAACCCCGTCTCTACTAAAAATACAAAAAAATTAGCTGGGCGTGGTGGCAGGCACCTGTAGTCCCAGCTACTCGGGAGGCTGAGGCAGGAGAATGGCGTGAACCTGGGAGGCGGAGCTTGCAGTGAGTCGAGATCATGCCACTGCACTCCAGCCTGGGCGACACAGCGAGACTCTGTCTCAAAAACAAAACAAAACAAAACAAAACAACACACACAAAAAAAACAGAGTGGCCTCCATTTCTGAGGGGGTGACATCTATCAGGAACTGGAATGAAAGTGAGGCACTGGACCATGAGGCCATCTGGGGAAAAAGCGTTCTGGGCAGAGGGAATAGCAAGTGCAAAAGCCTGGGGCAGGAACAGGCCTGCCCCTGTTTGGAGAACAGCAAGAAGGCCAGGAAGGTGGCTATGCATGATTCCATTTAAGGCCCACAACTGTCCACAACCCTCCCAGACAGGGGTCATTGACCCCACTTTATTGAAGAGGAAACTGAGGTCTGGAGAGGAGAGAGTCACACAGCTGGCAAGTGGCTGTGCTAGAATATCACCCCAGATGTTGACTCCAAAGGACCTGCCTTTAAAATGGTGGTGATGATGATGATGCTGGCAGTGACAGCCCAGGGAGATGCGCTTAAGTGCTTGAGTGCATCTATATAAAGGACCAGCAGGTGGCAATTCCTTGTTCCTTGGGATTGGAGTAGAAGCCAAAAAGGAGGTGATTCCAGGTTTGAGGGTTAAAGGATGGTCAGTGACAGGGTCTCTGGCTCCCTGGCTGTGGCAAGGAAGTGTGGCATGGCCACAGAAGGTGTCCTGAGCACCAACTGGACTAGGATCTGGTCAGATTTTGCTCACTTCTGCATCCCAACTCCCAGCCCAGCTCATGGCATCTAGTAGGTGCCCAATAAATGATATGTAATGAAAGAAGGGAGGAGCACTGTGCCAGGGAAGAGTGGGAACCAAGGACCATGCTCAGAGGACACTCTCTGGAGCTCAGGACAGGAGAAGACCCTGGGAGGCCTTTAACCTAGAGAGGAGGGTGAGGCTCAGTCGAATAAGGGGAACAGCCAGTGAAGAACTCATCTCATTTCCAGATGCAGAGTTGGTCCGAGGGGTACTCACGAGGGATGCAGAGGCTGGAAGGCGGGCCTGCTGCTTTTCTCCAAGGGGAGCCTGCTGAAGGCCTCTTCCAGGAAGCCAAGGGGCATCAACCCAAGATCTTCAGGGCTTGAAAAGCCCCCTTGGCTTCTGCATGTGTCTTGGCTTAGAGGACACAGTCGGCAACTTGGCGCTGTGGCTGCGTCTTGAGGCTGAGGCCAAGCTGTGGCTCCCTGGGTTCTGCCTCTGAGAGCCCTGGGACAAGCCAGCAGCTGGAGGTCCCCTAACCATGTTACAGGCAGGGCAGGAGAGCCTCGTGAAACACAGAAGGTCAAACCCCAGCTCCCAGTCCTTCCCTGGGACTAACTTCATCAAAGCCCCCACTACAGCATTAACCACCTGACCTCTGTCCCCGCCGACTTGCTAATTTCACCAATTACTGGCCAGCTGTGTCTGCGTCAAGTGGGCCTGCTTAGCACAGGCAGCTGCTGAGCAAATCCAGTTACAGCCCGGCAGCCCAGGCGGCCACAGTCCTGGCGCTGGGTGCACAGCAGAAACCTGGGTGCTTGCACGGCACTGGTCCCCAAACACCCCAGGACTCCTGGCTCTCTGCTTCCTTCTTGTCGCCCAGCCTCACACCTGGAGCTGGCACCTGCTCTCTCCAATGCAAATCCAACACGGCATCCCCTGCTCAAACGCCTGCGGGGCCCCAGTCACTGACCCGCCCAGCCGAGCATGTGACACCTGGCGGAATCCCTGTGTCTACCCTTAGCCCCACTTCACAGACAGAGAAGCTGAAGCCTGGCAGCTTGAGTGACTTCCTCAGGAGCACATCTGGGGTAGAGTCCAACCCCCTCGCAGCACTCACTGCCTGGGGCCTGCCCCACAGCACTGCCGGCTCCGGGCCCTTTCTGCTGCGGCATCACACTGTTGCCCCTGCCTGGGCCGCCCTTCCCATCTCCTTCGGCTTGTTAAAGTCATCCCTGGAGGCTCCTACTCTGTGTCACTTTCTTGAGGAGGCCTTGCCAAGCTGCGCTGCCGCAGCAGGCCATTCTGGCCTTTCCCGGAGCCTCTTCTAGGCTGGGCTGTGTGTCTAGGGGCCAAGTCTGAAGCAGCGAGGTGTCCTGGGAGCCATTTTCAGAGCCAGATGGGGCAGTGAGAGGTCCGGGAGCCACTTTCAGAGCTGCGCGGGGCAGCCAGGGGTCTGGGAGCCACTTTCAGAGCTGGGCTGAGGCTGGCTGCGCCCTGTGCAGTCCCATGCTGAGTGGAGTCCGCTGAGGTTCCTCCGCTGCCCCAGGGTTCAGCAGGGGGCAGGGGACACCGCAGAGGGTAGCTCCCCGCGAAGATGACGGCCGTGTCCCAGTTGGGTCATTGTCATCCACTGGACATCACTCCAGCCTCCTCCCTGGCCTCCTCCCTTCCCTCTTTCATCCCGTTTTTATCCCAGCAGCCAGAAGGATCCTGTGAAAGCCTGAGTTTTGTGGAACACTTAGGAGTGGAGGCTGCAGTCCCCATGGTGGCCCTCAGGACCTTCCCCAGCCGGCACAGTGACCGCCCCGGCTTCCCCATCATTCTTTGCTCCAGCCCCCTGGCCTCCTCCCCTTCCTACTCACACTGACTTGTTCCTGCACGGGGCCACTGAGCTGGCCGTGACCTCTACCCAGAGTCCTCCTCCGGATCTAACGCAGCCCTCCCTCGCCTCAGATCCAGGCACACCTCCCCGATCTCTCCTGCTCTCTGTGCTCTGGCACTACCCTGCCTCCCACCTCCAGCTTTCGAACATGCTGACCCCATTGCCTGGGACCCACAGCCCACCCAGTGAACACCACCAGATGCTGCTTCCTTGGGAGGTCTCATACTGGGGCAGGTCTCCACCTTCTCCACCCTCCATTCCTGGGTCCACACATTCTGTGAGGGCCCTGGCTGTCTGAAGGGACCAAAAGGCTGTGGGGGAGGGAGTGGATGAGATGGCATCTAAGCTGGAGCATTTTGCAAGTTAGGGTGTCAAGGCCCTGGAAGATGCACTGAGCTTGCAGAGCAGGTGGGGAGCCAGGTCTGTGGCCTCTCAGCCAGGAAGAGCTGGTTTACTCAAATGGCCTTGGCCCCTCAGGCCTGGCTGGGCAGGGATTGTCCACTGGGGCTCAGGCTTCTTCATGGACTGGGTGGGCAGGTACAGTGTTCTCAGCCTACTGCAGAACCTCCCCGACGCCTTCCACTGAGCCAAGCAAGAGATATGGCTGTTCACCCCCATTTTGCAGATGCAGAAACTGAGGCTCAGAGGACGAGAGATGTGGTCAAGGTCACGGGGCCACAGTGGGAACCAGTTCTGCCCCCCTCTTACTCTCCCTCTGCACTGGGCCTGGGGCAGGGTGGGTGGGGCGCAGGCAGCCTCCTGCCCGCCTTCCCTCCCTCTGGCCGGTCGATGTTATCGCAGCTGATTTAATTTCAAAGACGGATTGAGCTGCGGAGGGAGGGAGAGTGGCTAATCGCAGCCGCCATCTGCCCCGTTGTCATGGGGATGGGCTCCCAGCAATTGTGCGGGGCAGACCCAGATAAGGGCACCAAGTGGGCTGGAGGGGATTGTGGTGGGCGGGACGGGGAGGGCAGGAGAACCGGGAGCGACGAGACACGGTGACAGAGACAGGGAGAGACACAGCAGGAAGGGGAGATTGGGATTCCGGGGACCCAGGGACCATAGAGACACAGAGATGCCAAGGAGCCAGGGAGATAGCTGGAGGTGCCCAGGTGAGGGGTGGAGACAGAGCCCCTGGAGGGGGCTGGGGGAGGGTGTGGGACGGCTGCCTTCGCGCCTCACTGCCCACCCGGCCCCAGGTGGCCCGCCTGCCCCCCTCCCCCGGCAGCCTGCCACTGAGCAGGAGATTCTCCTCTTGTCTGCTGGGGAAGGGTCTTGGTAGGGAGTTCAGGCCTCCCCAGTCTGCCCACTCTGCCATGCCAGGGTCACAGACCTCACGGCCCCTCCCTGGCTGGACAGGGTCCCAAGCTCCGTTCAGAGCTGGGGTGTCTGCTGCTTCCAATGACAACTCCCAGGGCCCTTGATCTGGCTTTTACAACAATCACGCCATCAAGATCTGCCAATACTGACTTCATCTTGTGGATGGAGGGTGGCACTGAGCGCCTGCATTGGGCTTTGTCCACCCACTGTCATCTGTCTTCCACGCAGCCCTACACGGTGGGCGTCCTTATGCCCATTTCACAGGACAGAGTCGTCTGACCCCTCCCAGAACATGAGCCCGGAACAAGAGCCCCCATCTAACTTATGCCAGCGAGCATTTATCATCACCTCTGTGTGCTGGGACTTGGGAAGGTGCCAGGAGACAGCAGAGAAGGAGGCAAGACGTCTGGTCGCTGCTCTGCCAGCCACCACTGCTTAGAACCCTTCACCAGGCTGGGGCTGGCAGGCCTCAGCCCTGCCCTTCCACCTTTGCAGATGCTGTTTCTCCCCGGAGCGACTCCCTGCCACCTGCACTAACCTCACTGCCACCCTGCCTATGCCCCCCACAGCCTGGTTCTGCTTGCCTTGCACCCACCAGGAGATAGTTTACGCCCTGGGATGTGGGCTCTGCTCACGGCTGTGTTTCCAGTGCCCAGCTCACAACGTGGGCCTCAAAATACAGGCTATTAATCAGGGCTACACCTCTACTGGCAACCTCAGCATATGACTGGGACTCAGACTTCAGGTCTGCACAGCACCGTCCACTGGATGCCTCCCTGGTGGCCCCCGGGCTCTGCAGATGCTCAGTTTCCAATGCACCTGATCCCTGCCCCAGCCTCCTCCCTGAGCCCTGGGCACCAGCACCAGCCTGCCAGAGGTGGCCTTCCAGGGCCCGAGCCATCCTCTGACCTGGGCACATCCTCACCAGCCTTCAGAAAATACCAAGGTGCTCTGCTTCTTGGTGAGGGCATGGATCATTCATCATTATGAGTCTGAAGTCCAAATTCCCCAGAGCGGCTCACAGGGAAATATTAAAATCCCCTCTAAGGCCTTCAGGACAAATTCAGACTGCCCACTGTGTCCGCAGGTGGATGCCTCCACACTCCTCACCAAGATCCTGGACAAAGTCCAAACCCCAGTTGGGACCCACAGGCTCGCATGGGGTCCAACCTCTTCTCCAGCCTCGTCCTTTACAACCTCCCACCTCTCTTTTACCGTCAACGGGCTATTTTTGTGTTTGTTTAATTGTAGTAAAATACCCACAATACAATTTCCCATTTCACTGTTTTGATGTGGACAACTAAGAGGCATGAAGCACATTCGCACGGCTCTGTTGCCCTCACCATCATTTGTCTCAGGACTCTCCTCTTCCCAAATGGAAGCTGTTCTCACTCAACTCTAACTCCGCACCCCCCAGCTCCTGGTGCCCCCCATTCCACTCTCTGTCTCTGTGAAGCGGACTACTCCAGGGACCTCAGGGGCCTGGGGGCTGGGACAAGGGTGGGGGCAGCCCCCTGCTTCCTGCTGCCTCTGAGGCCACGCTTGGGCTTTGCTTGGGTCCCTTCTCACCCCAGCACGTCCTCTCTTTTGCAATTCTCTTTCACTGCCTTTTGGGTTTTTCAGAAAAGGAGCCTGCAATCATTTTCTATTGCTTCTGTGGAAAATTACTACAAACTTTGTAGTTTAAAGCAACCCAAATTTATTGTCCTACAGTTCTAGAAGCCAGAAGTCCCAAATGTGTCTCCCTGGGCTAAAATCAAGGTGTCTTCCTCCTGAGGTCTCCAAGGGAAGACCCATCTCCTGGCCTTTTCCAACCCAGACGCCACCTGCATTCCTTGGCTGGTGGTCCCTTCCCCCATCTTCAAAGCTAGAGGCACAGCATCCTCCAGTCTCCCTTTCTGACTCTGACCCTTCTCTTTCCTCTTGTAAGTGTCCTTGGCATTACATCTAGGGCCCACCTGGATGATCATGTATAGTCTTCTTGTCTCAAGATCCTTCACTCAGTCACATCTGCAAAGCCCCTTTTGCAATCTAAGGGAACACGCAGGTTCTGGGGGTGAGGACGAAGACATCTTTGTGGGGAGGGGACATTGTTCCACCCACCACAGAGCCTGCAGAGAGGAGAGGTGGTCTCCTCACAGGGCTGGACAGAGGGGCTGTTGAGAGTCCAGCTCAAGGCCACCTACTCCTCAAATGGCCTCCTGCCTGGGGGACCTATATTCCAGGTTGCTTAGGGAGGGGCACTCAAATGCCTGGACCCCTGGGCAGGACCTGCCCCTAGGGCCCGTCCCTGAAGGGGAGCCTCCTGGGGAGGAGGTAGATTGTGTCTGGGATGCAGAGCAAAGGAGTAGAGACCAGGAGGCTAGGGCTGAGAGGCAGGGCTGGGAGGAGGCCCGTGTGGCAGGAGCTTGGCAGCAGGACCTGGGAGGTGGGATATGGGGTCAGGGCTGTGGGTTCCTGAGCAGAGGAGCCAGTGCCTTCATGTGGCCAAGGCTGGGAGGGTGCAGGACCTGCTCAGCCCCCTTGCTGGAGACCTCAGGTTTGTCCCTGCCTCTCTCTGGGACTGGCTTTCTCTGTCTGTCAAAGCCCTCTCTCTCCCCTGGCTCTGGGGACACTCCCAGCTGTTCCTCCTCAAGGCTGTGTCCCTTGTCCCAGAACCCTGGCTGTGGCATCTCGTCCATCTAGAGGCATTAGTCACCCTTCAGTTTAACCCTGGGAATGGTCTGGGTCTGGGTCCCCAGGAGGGCCCAGGATCACAGCTCAGAGCAGAGGAGGCAGAGGAGCAGCTGGCTCCTGGGGACCCAGGATGCAGACAGAGATGTGGGTCCACAGGTGGTTTTGTTTTGTTTTAAGAAAAGGTATGATCACAGCCTCCATCAGCATCTCAGAGGGGTCCGGGACTCACCAAAGGTCGAGTATGACCTCAGGCGACATTGCTGAGCATCCCTACCCATCCCTGGGGCCATGTCCCTGGGCCCGGCACTCCCTGGCTCGGTGGGGTGTGGCCTGGGGACAGGCCTGCCCTCCATGGGGCTTGGGAGCACGGGTGCTGGGCAGCGCGGGGCTGGGGCCGCCTGCCCGCCAACCACACTGCGCTGTCACACCCCAAAGCAGGAACCTGGCACCGCCAGCCACTCAAGCCTCTGGGCGCCGTGGTTATGCCTGCGGTCACCCGAGCAGCCGGTCAGGAAACCCCTGGGGTCGTGGGGTTCTGGGGTGGTGGTGAGGGCACGAGTCTCCTTCAGGTTCCTGGGTCGCTGCTGGCTTTGGCCACCTCCCACCACTTTGAGCCTCGCCATACTGACGCAGCCATCCCCCAGCCACTCGGCTTTCATCCCCAGGAGCATCCCTTCAACGCTTCCCTGTCAAGGCCGACTGGAGCTGGGTGTTTTCTGCAGCCTGCGGTTCCCCTGTTTCTCCCTCCCTGGGATCCCAGAAACAAGTCCTTCTCCACCTGCAGGTTCCTGAATATCTTCATCTGGCATTCAAGTTTCCTGGGTTTGGGTCCAGCTCTTGAGGGCAGGGACAGTTTCTGATCTGCCCCCAGTTTGCCCAGCAGAGAGCGGGGCTCAGATGAGCATGGAGGTGACTGGAGAAAGCTCTGCCCTTTGCGGCTAAAGGAGATTGGGCTGGTGGCCTCAGAATTCCTGTGGCCATAGGAGAGGGAGGAAACAGTCCAGCATGGCCCTGCTGTGCTGCCAAGTCCCCCCAGCTCTCCCACAGCGTGGCTGTGGCATGGCCCCCCACCTGTGTGGCTCTGGAGCTGGGCCCTTCCATGCATCCCTCTAGGAAAGGCAGGCAGGAGCCATAATTGCAAGAGACTGATTCTCATACTTGCTGTACATTTATATTTGAATAAAAAGGTAATCAGCAATTGGGCTTATTGATCCACTGTCAGCTGCCAGCTAGGCAGGGCTGGCTGTGGAGCTGTCCCCCAGGAGAGTGGCCATGTTTCTCTCTGAACTGGGTCAGTGGTGCCAGCTCTGCTCACACCAGCTCAGCCACTGATTTTGCAGCCTACCATGGGCTGGATTCCCTAGCAGCTGGCGGATACTAGTGGAGTGTCACTACTGCTCACTGCAGGGGCTGCCCCGGGGGGTGGGGTGGGGGTCAGCCCTCTCCAGGCAGCCGCCGCCAGGTGGGGCATTGCCTCCCAGTCTGGTCTTTGCCTTGGGCTCCATGTGATGAGTCTACCAGGCAGTGTCTTGCATGCTTCGCCCTGGGTGGCCCCTCTCTCCCTATGCCTCACACACACTTGGCATCTTCCTCTCCAAAGCCAATCCCATCTCAGGTCCCTTCCCAGGCACCTGGGAGTCATCCTGAATGCCCCCTCTCAGACACTACATCCTGTGGGGTCTCCCTACAGGCCCCTCTGTCCCTGCCTTGCTCAGAGCCTCCATCACGGCCCACCTGAAGGCAGGGAGGAAGCAGGAGCAGCTCGGGGCAGCATTCCCTGTGGGGAGCGCAGCCAGTTGCGAAGGCCCTGGGGCAGAAGCGCTCCTGAAAAGAAAAGCATCCCCTGAGCCAAACAGGGTGAGGAGGTGTAGAAGAGGTGGTAGGGGCTAGACCATGTCAGAAGACTCATGGGCCCTTTGAAGGGCTGTGTTCCTTGTGGAGGAGATGGGCAGCCATTGGAAGGTTGGGAGTGGAGGAGGAGCTGGCCTCTGGTCTTTCTGGACTGCTCTGGCTGCTGCATGGAGGAGACTCCTGGGGCCCAGGAGGAGGCTGCAGCTGCTCTCCTGGGGCGAGAGGATGGCGGCATGGGGAGGCACAGCAGTGCAGGTGGAGATTGGAAGGCTCCATCTGGAAGGTGAACTGATGAGGCTTGCTGGTGGATCAGATGTAGGGGTGAGGGACAGGAGTCAAGGATGGCCCCAAGGTTGCTGGTAGGACATGTTGTGGTTGCTACTCACAGGGGTTGCAGAAGATCGTGCAGGAAGCAGGTGCCTGGAGGAAAGTCCCATGCATCACAGGGCAGGCTGAGTTTGAGGTGTGACAGGCAGCCATGTAAGAAATGCCCTGTAAATAGCTGGACATATGAATTTGGCTTCGGGAGAAAAGTCAGAACCAGGGACAGATACTTGAGATTTATCAGCTTATAGCATGGTATTAAGGGGATGAGAGTGGACGAGATCACCCAGAGAGTGAACAGAGACAAAGAAAGATCCAAGAACATTCAGAGGCCAAAGAGAGGAGGAGAGGCCAGCAGGAGGTGGGAAGGAATGGGCCCCCATCTCAGCTCACCCCACCGTTCCTTGTCTCATCGGTACCAGTTAGCTTTCTCTGGCTACAAGGGACAGACTTCAACCCCAGCCAGATTCAGTTAAAAGGGAGGAGGAACACTATTGAATGGGTACAAGCTGAGCCAAAGGAAGAAGAAATCACAGGGGTGTGGTGAGGCCAGGAGCCCAGGCAGTCCTGGATTGAAGGATGGTCTCCTTAGGTTGCTGCCATTGGAACAGATCAGCCCCCCATTTCCCTTCCTTACATAAATCTGCTCAACGGTCTGTCAGCCATGCTGGTGTGGAGGAAGGTGACCACCATCACTAGCATCACCATCATCATCCCTGCCATCACCACCGTCATCCCCTCAGCCACCTCCCACACCACTGTTCCCACTGCCCTTGCATGTCGCCACGACCACCGTCACCTCCACCTCCACCTCCACTAACACACCCTCATGGTTCATAACCATGCCAACACTACCCCTGCCCTGCCATCACCATCACTACTGTCACCAACACTCCAGACACCATCACCGAGCAAGGTTTGAGTGTCCACTACATGACTGGCAAAAGGTTGGATTTTGTTGACACCATAATGAAGATCGCTCCTACCTTCAAGTGGGTTACAGTCTAGTGAAGGAAATAGATTTGACTCAAATAGTCACAACAAAAGTTGTGAAACTATGACTCAAATGTGTACCTCAGGAGGCAGAGGGGAAGATGAGAAGAACTGCCCTGAAAACAAGCTGTCAAGATCTGAAAGGGAGCAGGGGTGATCCTGGAGAGGAGCATGTGGCAGGCAGAGGGCCTGCACCTGCACAGTCCCCACAGCAGGAGGGACAGGTGATACCAGGACTGGAGAAGGCCACTGTGGGTGGTGGGTGGTGGCAGGCACTGGGCTGTCAGGGACCAGATGGTGCAGGGGCTGTAGGAGTGTTGTCACCTGGATGCCAGGAGCAATGGGAAATTACGGGCTTGAAGCAAGGTGGCACGATTGGATTTGCATTGTGAAAAGATTATTCCGGCAGCCATGTGGAGAAAGGATGTCAAGGTCAGCATGGCAGCAGGGACCAGTTAGGAGGAGTTCCATTCATGCAGGAAGGTGACTATGGGGGAGACAGACAGAAGAGGATGGACTCAACACTTCTTTGAGAAGTGAGATCCCAAAGGTTGTGGTGATAGGTCAGAATCTGACTAAAGGGAAGGGACAGTTGAGGCAGACTGCCAGGTGGTTGGCCCAAGCATCAGAATGAATAGTGGGGCTGTCCACTGAGACAGGGAAGGAGGAAAAGGACCGTGTTCGGAGAAAGAGCATGAGCTCAGGTTTGGACCTGCTAGGAACAAGGTGCCCTTGAGACCCCCAAGATATTTCAATAGGCAGTTGGAGCATAGGTCCGGACTCAGAGAGGAGCTCAGGTTTGAGAACACATTTCAGGGTCATTTGCATATAAGGAGTCAGGAGAGCTGGAGTGGACAAAGCCACTTAGAAATAGCCAGGCACAGGGCCGGGAACCCTGTCCTTAAAGCCCGGCCAGGGAGGAGGGCCCTTCAGAGGAGACAGAGCAGGGGTTTCTGGAGGGAGGGACCGCCGGGAAGAAAACTAGCTTGGGGGGTACACCTGGGAGCCAGGAGGGGAGGGTGTTTCAAGAAGAAGGGAGTGTTAAACCATGCTGACCACTGCAAAGAGGGTCAGGAGTGACAGATGAGGCTTCAAGAACATTAGTCGGTTCTGGCAACACAGAGGACATTGTTGACCGTTGTGGAAGCTGCTTCTGTGGAGTGAGGCGGCAGCGATCAGACTGGGGTGGGAGTAGGGGGCCAAGGGAATGGGACTGCAAACACGGACAGCCCTGTCCAAGTGCTGGGAGAGGGGGCCGAGAAGTGCAGACAGGTGGACCAGAAGTGGCCATGGCACCAGTCGGGCTGAGCTGAGCTGTGCTGTGGTGCCAGCCTTGGGCCACACGCTCCTCTGTGTCCTGCACTTTCTGTGGACACACAGGCTCGATCTGATTCAGGCGTGAGGACTTGGCAGGAACCTGCATAGGCGGATGTGCCTTGCGCAGCGGCACTCAGGGACACCTCGGGTCCACCCACACCCTTTTGGTGAGGTCGAGAATGACCAGTGGTTCACGGCTTCCAAGCCAGGCCCATCTGTGATAAAGTCCCCATCAGCTTCTCACCGATGACTTTGGTGGTCAGTGGTGATTATGCCTAGTTCATCATGAGGGGTTGTGACGTGGTGACATCATCCCTCCTTTCTTTTTTATTCATGAGCTGGCATTTTCCTAAAGAGAGCTTCCCTTGTTAACTAGTTACTCTGAGAAATAGTTCGTACAAGAAATGCATGATCGCTGGCCATTCTTTCCTTTTGTTTTAACATTTCTGGAATGATGAGGTGGTTTCCAGCATACCCAATGTTGATCAATGAGGACTGAGCTCCACTGGGAACACATGGGTTTTTAGCATCTTTGCTCTCTTTCCATCTATTGACATTTTCTAACATTCAAGTTATCTGCTCTCTGGCCTGAGTGGAAGCCCCTGCAAGCAGCTCCCACATTCTCTTTTCGTGGTTCCATGGTCTCTGATGGCTGTCCTTGGGTCTATAAGATGCTCCAGGTTCGTGTTGAATATGCCCTGACTCAGACCTGGTGACTTTGAGTGGGACATGGTATTTAGAGACCATGGGAGCGGAGAACTGAGAGGGGCCTGGGAATGGAGAGGAGGAAAAGGAAGATGTGAACACTGCCGTCTGCCGCGGGAGTCTGGAGAAAGCAGCCAAAAAATAATGGGGCCGAGGGCACTGCAGATCCACTGGGAAGAACACAGTTGTGCGGAAGAGGAGGGCTATGTGTGGGAGAGAGAAGGGGCATGCATCATGTAAGGTCCTCGGAAAGGAGAGGGACTGGGGCCACACACAGGTGAGCTCAGTCTTGGAGGAAGCAGCAATCAATTCCTCTAGCAACAGCAGTGAGGAAAGAAAGAGAGATGTGTGCTTATGGTTTGGTCACAGGAAGATGAAGGACTTCCTGTAGCTTCTATTTTTTCTGTAAAATTGGAGGTGAGGTCATTTTCTGAGAATAAAGTAACAGAGGAGAGCAGGGGAGAGGTTAGAGATTTGGGGAGGGAGACGTTTCTTAATGTCCCTTTAGAGAGTGTGAGGATTGAGTTGGGCGCGGTGGCTCACACCTATAATCCCAGCACTTTGGGGGGACAAGGCAGGAGGATGATGAGGTCAGCAGTTCAAGATCAGCCTGAACAACATGGTAAAATCCCGTCTCTACTAAAAATACAAAAATTAGCTGGGTTTGGTGGCACACACCTATAATCCCAGTGAGTGCAGGCAGAAGAAGGCAGCGGCCTCCTGGTGTCTATGCCCTGTAGAGCCCCTGCCCACACTATGTGGGGCAGACACAGATAACCAACAGGATGTTTTGGAAATGACAGACTGTGACTTCTGAAGCTCAGTCATCAAAGACACTGTGGGTTTCACTTTCTGCTCACTTGGGTTATTCTCTGTGGGGGAAGGCAGCTGCCATGTCATGAGGACTCTCAGATGGCTCTGTGGAGATGTCACCGGAGAAGGGTATTTGAGAGCACAGTAGGAGAAGGTCACTGAGGATGAGCCAGTCAGGAAACCAAAAGGCCAGGCATTGGACAGATTGTCTGAGCGGACACGAAACTCCTTCAGGAAGATGGGAGAGCTGGGATCAATGGGGAAGCCTGAGAGTCTCTTCAAATTCTTCCGTGAATGAGGAAGAGTGGCTAGGAGGTCAGGAGATGCAGCAACAAGGGTGGGAGTGGTGGGATGGCCTACTGGTGTAAGCCTCAAAGGGGAAGGCTGGACTTAGGGAATTTGCTTTTGCATAAGGAGGAAAAAGACAAGTCAGAAAGAAAATTAAAGAACAAGTAGACCAATCCAATTTCCTGACTCTGGGGTAAGGAGGATGGAGAAATTAAAGCCATTGTCAGCACCGTTGCCACCACCACCACCATGCCCATTGCCATTACCACTAACATTACTGTGTTAGGCCGTTCTTGTGTTGCTATAAAGAAATACCTGAGGCTGGGTAATTTATAACTAAAAGAGGTTTAATTGGGTCACGGTTCTTGCAGGCTCTACAGGCATGGTACCAACATCTGCTCGGTTTCCAGGGAGGCCTCAGGAAGTTTACAATCATAGCAGAAAGCGAAGGGGGAGCAGGTGCATCACATGGTGAAAGCAGGAATGAGAGAGTGTGGGGGAGGTGCCACACATTTTTTAAGCAACCAGATATTGTCGGAACTCTTTTACTATCACAAGGACAGCACCAAGTGGATAGTGCTATAAGCCATTCATGAGAAGTCTGCTCCCATGATCCAATCACCTCCCACAAGGCCCCACCTCCAACACTGAGAATTACATTTTAACATGAGATTTGGAGGGACAAATATCCAAACTATATCAGTTACCATCACCACTACAGCCATAACACAGTATACTGGTGTCAGCAAAAGCATTACCCTTATCATGAACATCAGCTTTACCGTTAGCACAAGCACTACCAGCACCACTACTACCACCACCATCACCATCACCATGACTACCACCATCACCATCATCACCATGACCACCACCTCCATCATCATTACCACCGCCACCATCGCCACCACCATGACCACCACTATCACCATCACCATCACCACCTCCATCGCCACCACCACCATCACCACCACCTCCATCACCATCACCACCATGACCACCACCATCACCATCACCACGATCACCATTACCTCCTCCATCACCATGACCAACACACCACCATGACTGTCACCTTCACCACCACCACCACTGTCACCATAAACACCACCACTTCCATCATCACCAGCCCCACGACCTCCAGCACCACCACAACCACCATTGCTATCATCACCACCAGCACCAGCACCACCATCATCATCATTACCACCACCACCACTATCATCACCACCACCATCATTGCTATCACCATCACCACCACTATCATCACCACTACCACCACCACCATCACCATTGCAACTATCACCATCACCACCACCATTGCCATCCCCACCACCATCACCACCACCATCATCACTAACATCATACCACAACCACCACCTCCATCACCATCCCCACCACCTCCAGCACCACCACAACCATCACCATCACCACCACCACAACCACTACCATCATCACTACAACCATCATCACCATCACCACCACCACCACCATCATCACCACCATCATCACCACTACCACCATCACCACCACCATCACCATCATCATCCCCACCATTATCACCACCACCACCACCACCATTATCATCACCACTACCACCACAACCATCATCACCACCACCACCATCATCACCATCAACACATATATCAGCCTCACCACCATCATCCCAAATGTTATTATCACCTTTAGTATTAGCAACATCATCACCATTGCTACAGGCTTCACTATCATTACTAACACAAACCCAACACCACCACTGCTACTGTCACCTTCTATATCAGCAATATCAATATTGTTGCCATACACATCAGTATCACCAGCATCACCTCACACATCACCATGACCATGACCATCACCATCAATGAGACACTACCATCACCTCCACCACCACCACCTTCACCACCACCTTCTCTATCACCTCACATGCACCACCAGTAATTGGACCCCCACCTTGCCAGCCATCATTGCTCTCACCTTTAGGAAGCCACCATGGCCACCACAAACATCCTCATTGCCACCCTTAGTGCCAGCATTGCCACCTCATTCCTACCACCACCTATGACCTAACCTCTATTACTTCCAGCCTCATTGGCACCATCACCACCACCAAGTCTGAATCACAGTGGCAGATTGTCAACCGCACCTCAACCAAGCGGGGGAAAATTATGGCATATCCCTGAAAAAATAAAAGAAATGAAATCACACTGGCAGAGCCGCTAGATGTCTGCTGCAATATCCATCCCCCTTTTCTTCCCTAGAAACAGAATGCCAGAGTCTTCCATGGCACAGGGGTGCTGGGAATTGAGATCACATTTCTTAGGCTCCCTTGCATTTAGGTGTGGCCATGGGACTAAGTTCTAGCTGGAGGACTGTAAGTGAGAGTGTGAGGGACTTGCAAGAAATCTTAAGGAGGGCAGCCCCTTTCCTGCTGCGGCCCAGGCAACCAACCCCTCTTGCCCACGTTACCATGATCACCTCCTAGCGTGTCTTCCTGCGTTCTCCTTTGCCTCCTGACTCTATGCAGCAACCAGTGTTCTGTGAAAATGTCAATTAGACCAGCTACTGCCCTCCTCAAAACCATCCCCAGCCAAGAATGAAATCCTTATCCTAGCCACAAGGTTCCGCCACCTTTTCATTCCCATCTCCCACCAGACTCCCTCTTGCTTGCTAAGCCCTATGTGGCACTGCTTTTGAAGCCCCTAATGAATGACTCTCCTGCTCACCACAGGGCCCTTGCACACACTGTTCCCTCTGCCCAGAATGTTCTTCAACCCCTAACTTCTATGGATTCTTTCAGCTTCTGCTAAAATATTATTTGTTCCAGGAACCCTGTCCTGACCCCTAGTCAGGCGAGCATCTTGTATACTCTTGCTTCAAGGCCCTGTCCTTGTTTGTAACAATAAATCTGTGTGTTTCCGTATTGCATTCATCCTCCCTACCAGGTGGGGCTGCCCTGGGGACAGGGTATGTTGGGGGGCAGTTTGTGCACTTCTGTCTTCTCAGTACCAGAAACAGCACCAGGCACATGGAAATATTTGTTGAAAACATTGCATGGGTGAAGGAATTAATGCTGACCCCATGTCTAGATCTAGACTCCTGCCTCAGTTTCCTTCAGGTAAGTATTAAAGTTTTCTTTGCCTCAGTTTCCACATTTGTAAAATGGGAATAACTATAGACCCTACTTATTGCGGTCGTTTGGAAGATACGAGTAAGTGTTTAGAGCACTGTACGGCTGAAGGATCACATAAGTGCTTTCGATACTGTTTTTGTTCTCCTGCCCACTGGCCTTTCTCGCCTCCAGCCTGCTGGAATAGACATCATCCCTGTCTCATCGTGTCAGCGCCCTTCCTGGGATCTAGACCCGCTCCTGACTTCTTAGCTCCTGGAAGGTCCGGATGGTCGCCAACACCCTCCCTACCAGATCATGCCCTTTGATGTGAACCTGGCCCTGGAGCACAGCCAGGTTTGCCTTCAGTCCACTTCCAGGTTTGCCTTCAGTCCACCTCCGGGGAGCCTCCCACCTACCTCCAGGGGAGCCTCCCACCCACCTCCAGAGGAGCCAGGCTTCTAGTTCCCCCACTGTTCTGTTAGGTCGACCCTGGTTCCCATCTGAACTCACCCGACTCCAGCATTTTGGCTGAAATGATACATTCAGTAATTTTTACTGAATGTTTAAATGTTATTTAATCACAACTAAACTAGGTTACTCTAAAACTTAAACAATACACAGAAATTTAAAAACAAAATCAAATAATCACTCCCAAACCCCACTACCCAAAATAGTCATCATGAACCTGAATGAGTGTAATTCCACGTCCCTCTGGACCCCTAGATACCCAAGACCAAGAGAGGCCAAAAAATATGTAGCTGGAATCACTGGTGTAATAATGCATCACAGTATATGTGCAGTTTAGCAGTGTGAAAAGATCCCATTTAATCAGAGTTTAAAAAGCTTAATGTGCCACAGGAGGAACTAATGTGCCATGGAATGTCATGGTGGTCCACTCTGCTGACGAAGCCGTGCTAAGGAGGACTGGGAAGCAGTGTGGCATGCACCCTGGTTACCTTGGTAAGATGCATGGGACTTGCTGTATCCGTAGGGACCTGAGGGATCCCAAGCTCTGTGGAAGGCTGTGAAATCTCTTTTGGGGAAAAGGAGAAGCTATTGCCCTTCACACCTCTTACCACAAAGAAAGAGGCACAGCATTTAGTGGGCCTTCTGGGACTGGGATGCAACAGCTATCAGCCTTGGGGATACTGCTCTGTATTCATCAGGTGGCTCAAAGGCTACACATTTTGAGTGGGGCCCAGAGCAAGACAGGCCCCTGCAGAAGGCTCTGACTGTGGTCAATCTGCCCTGAGGCCTGGCCACACAATGTGATGGCAACAGACACGCCTTCGTGCGGGGTGTCCGGCCAGTTCTGGTAGGAAGTTGCTCAGAGTCCTGCAGGGAGGGTGTGCCGTCCTAGAAGGAGCTCCTGGAATGCTGCTGGGCCCTGCAGAGCCCAGGACATCCAGTGACCCTGTGACAGCAGCTGGCTGTGGTCAGATCCACTGAGTCCTGAGGTGGCTGGATGGCTGGCACAGTGGCCACCCATTGTGTGACGGAAGGCAGGGCTGCTCAGGTCCAGACCTGAGCAGGTCTGTGGAGGAGGCCCAGACTCCCTGTCACCCATTTCTGTTGCGCTGACACCTATTCCTGGGATCACCTATGGCTTCATAGAAGGGTCTCCTAAGGCCACCTAATAGAAGAAAAAATGAAGGCCTGGCTCACAGAGGGGTCTGCAACCAAATATGGATCCCCATGCTGTTCTACAGTCCTCAGGAGCACCCCTGCAGAGGAGCAGTGCTTTGGGCAGCCCTGTAAGCATTGCCCTCGATGACTCCTGCTGTAGGGAGAGACCCTGCCCTGAGGAGGGGGTGGCATGAACTTGTGCAGCCAGGCTGGCTGGTCATGAACCCAGAATGAGTGAGCATAGGAGATCTGAGGCTAGGAGGTCTGGGGTTAAAGGACAGGTTGGGCACAAAGTGTGTGCATCTACCACAGACAGATGTGACAACCAGGGGAGCCTGACCTGTCCTGTGGCCGCCAGTCAGCCTGTGTCCTTGGCCACTCCGGCGCTTGCACAAAGGGTTTATGGACAGAGGCATCAGGAGGGCAGGAGTGGAGCCATCGGTCTCTGCTACTATTGCTGAGAAATAAGCAACCGCAGCGGCAGAGACAGATGCTGAGTTGGCGATTGGGGACATCCCTTGAGACTGACAGTTACTCAATGGTAGGTTGGTTACTTTGGACCCTGTCCCCCATGAAGGGGCAGCAGCTCATGCGCACCCACCCTGGTTTGCCTTCTGGCTGCAGAACCCCCACTGACATCACCATCCCAGGGCTCACGGGGATCTGGTGGCAACATTTCTCCAGCAGGGCAGGAGGCTTCTCAATCAGTTTCCCATCTGAACTGAATACACAGAAAATGACTTGAGTGATACTTTCTCAGTGTACCCCAGGATGATACAGAATTGGTACCATTCTTGATACCCAGGAGAGAAGTTAGTCCACTATGTACAATGCAATCCTTGAGTTTAAAAGCTTACTTCTCAGGGAACCCTGGCATCCTACACAATTGCCTTAGAGCTGCTGTAAGGAGGGGACAACAGGAATGTAAGAATGGGTGCCCTGACCTCACTTTACTTCACATCACTCAGAAGCGGCTAGTCTAAGAGGAGTGGCCCATCAGAGACTCAGCTCAGGTGCCTGCCTGACTAGCAGCCCGAGGGCTGGGGTCTTGTCCTGCGGGCGGCAGTGTGTGCAGTGAGCCCAGGCTGGGCCCTGGAACTAGAATACACACCCGGAGTGTGGGGAGGAGGCCCACTCACCATCATTCCCTTTTGTAGAACACAGACTTCCTGCCCCACAATGTTTGGTTCTGCCAAATTGGAGGTCCTGGCTTGGTGGTGGGATGGGACACATGACAAATATGTCACTGAACCTGAAGCCACAACCACAGCCCAGCAGTGAGCCTGCTGGTGACAGTGACCAACTTGGCCACCGTGAGAAGACTACTGCTGCTGCCCAGGGTGGAGAGGAGACATCTAAAACTCAGTGAAGGCTCTGGGGCTTCTCCTAGTCCTTCCGTATGTGGGGATAATGACCAGTGGGCAGCTGCAGCAACCTCGGCTGGACAAGGGCAAGCCAACTGAGGTCTCAGATCCCCCGAGGAAGAGCCGACCACCCCACCAGGCAAATACCCCAGAGCAGCTGACATGTGGGCCAAGGCGGGGGCTTCCAGAACAGGCAGTGAGGTGGGGCGCTGCGGAGCATCAGTTCCAGCACTGAGACCAGGTGCAGCAGGAGGGACTGTGACCCACCCACGACTTGTGTATCGACACTGAACAAAGATCCAGGCTGGCTGCCACCTTGATTTAAGCTCTGGCCACGCAGGACTCAGTGATGCCACAAGCAGGGCCGAGCTGGTCAGGGGTGGCGGGTGGCCGTGAGCAACCACCTCCTTCAATGTCTTTGTTCTGATGCTTTGACACCTGGGGCCTTGCTGAACCTGGAGGGACCGCCTCTCTCAGGGTCAGCCAATCCATGGTGATAAGGCATGACTCGCTCTGAGCTCACCTTTCAAAGGCAAAACCACCCAACCCACTGTCCACACCCCAGCTGGCAAGTGGTGAGTTGCAAAGCTGTGCAACTCTTTTGTAATCTCACACTCCAGACCACCATCCCTCTGCTCTACTCCCCAAGGGCCGGGACCAGACAACCAGGGGGAGCCCTGTGCCCCAGAGCCCTGAAATTATTCAAACAAATCAGCCCTACACCTGCTTACCCACTTCACCGTTAATTCCATGATGGAGGCTCCTGCCCTCTGGTCCGCTCTCCCTCTGCCTCCTGGCCCACCCAGTGCCTCCCAGGAGGCCCCCTCCTCTAAAGAACTGTGAGTAATAAACTATCTTTTCAGTGGCAGTCGCTGTGTGATCTGTTGGCCTTGCTATACTTCAGATTTTCTATTTCACACCCATTATTTTTAACCGTGAACTGCATCAGATACCTCTGTGCCCACTTCACGTCCTCTTGACCTCCTGATTGTCCCAGCCACAGTGCTATCATGGTCTCTTCCATGTGGTCTTTGCACAGCTTTGCAACTCACCACTTGCCAAAGCTGGCATGCTGTGAGGACCGCCTGTGGGAACTGCTTGGCCCTCACACAGTGCAACCCAGAAGCACAAGGTCACTGGGTAGCCCGATGGATGGATGGGAGCCTATGGCTGTGTGCCCCTCTGCCATCCCTGGGCCAGACAGGATTCAGCACCTCCCACAGGTTTCCACGGATATCCTCTTGGGGTGGAGCGCAGAACCCCACAGAGGCGGCTGGGTTGGCGGTGCCTCCTGCTGCTTTTCCTTCTTCCCTGCCTGGCTCTCCTGTGGCTCACTCACTCCTATCCCCTGGCATTGCTTCCCACCGAAACTTCCTGCACACAGACTCCTTTCTTCCAGGCAGTCCTTTCAGGGGAGCTCAGGCTAAGGTGAGCCTTGGGTTGCCTTTCCCAAGGTCTGTGCTGAGAATGAAGGGAGATGATGACCAGGTGAGCTAAGGGCTCCTTCCACCAGCATCCCTAGCTGGGGGTGGAGGGGGACTCCCCCCTTGGTGAAGGGGAGAGGCATCTATAGGAAGAGAATGGAAGGCTGGCCACTGCCGGCTGTCTTCCATCCCTGGTCCAA
Source organism: Rhinopithecus bieti (assembly GCF_001698545.2). Taxonomy (NCBI): domain Eukaryota; kingdom Metazoa; phylum Chordata; class Mammalia; order Primates; family Cercopithecidae; genus Rhinopithecus; species Rhinopithecus bieti. Next base: position 5,155,410 of record NW_016808004.1, read on the forward strand.
ATCTCGGAGCAGCCCTGGGGCAGGGGAGCGAGAGCCTCTGTGTGGATTGCAGACACCCACACCCTGCCGCTGCCCCTGCTGGAGGTGTGACCTGAGGCTGAAGTGAGGAGGCAGGGGCAAGGGCAAGCCACCAGTCTCCTCCTGCCCCACAGAGGCCTCATGCCCATTCTGGAGGCCAGAGTCCAGCTATAGAGACACCAGCTCCCCACCCGCCTGCAGTGTTCCAGGCACACAGTTGCAATCCTCTTAGCCTCTAGGGGGCTCTAGACTCCCTACCACCCTTTCCCCATCACTTCCTTGGGCCCTGAAGCTGAGGGGCCTTCTTCAGGGTTGAACAGCAGATCCCGTCAGGAAGGGCCCAAGTTTCAGTCCAGAACCACTGCTCCCAAGCTCTGATCTGTGCCTCAGTTTCCCCACCTGGAGAATGGAAATGACAAGGAGCAGTTCACAGGATGGGAAGGATGGCAGCAGAGAGGATAAGCTGGCTCACGGGACAAGGCCTGGAGCCTGTCCCCTGGCCAGGGGTGTCTCCCTGCAGACGACGACAGATCATGGGCTGCCTTTCCTTGCATGGAAGTCAGCACTGGGATCAGGCTGGGCTGCAGCTGGGGGAACCTGGATGCTCCTGGGCGCTGAGGGGACACCTCAGCTCTGAGCTGGGCCCAGGGCTGGGTCAGAGGCCTGCAGCAGGCCCCATGGTAGCCCGAATGCCAGGCTTTTTGGGGAGGTCATTTGTGGTTCAGCTCTTGGGTCCCATAAAGGAGGGCCCTGTGGGGAAGCGAGCTCTCTCTGAGCCTCAGTTCCTTTCTTTACTTTTCTTTTTCTTTTTTAATTTTATTTTTAAGTTTTTTTAATTCAATAGGTTTTTGGGGGAACAGGTGGTGATTGGTTACATGAACAAGTTATTTAGCAGTGATTTCTGAGATTCTGGTGCACCCATCAGCTGAGCGGTGTACACTGTACCCAATGTGTAATCTTTTATCCCTCACCCGTTCCCCTGCGTCACCAAAGTCCAATGGATCATTCTTACGCCTTTGCGTCCTCATAGCTTATCACACACACATGAGTGAGAACATACGATGTTTGATTTTGATTTTCCATTGCTGAGTTGCTTCACTTAGAATAATGGTCTCCAGTTCCACCCAGGATGCTACGAATGTCATTATTTCGTTACTTTTTATGGCTGAGTAGTAGTCCATGATTTATATACACCACATTTTCTTTATCCACTTGTTGATTGATGGGCATTTAGGCTGGTTCCATATTTTTGCAATTACAAATTGTGCTGTTATAAACATGTGTGCGCAAGTATATTTTTTGTATAATGACTTCTTTTCCTCTGGGTAGATACCTAGGAGGGGGATTGCTGGATCAAATGGTAGATCTACTTTTAGTTCTTTAACGAATTTCCACAGTTTTTCATGGTGGTTGTACTAGTTTATATTCCCACCAAGAGTGTAAACAAGTACTCCCTTTTTACCACATCCATGCCAACATCTATTATTTTTTGATTTTTTGATTATGGCCATTCTTGTAGGAGTGAGGTAGTATCTCATTGTGGTTTTGATTTGCATTTCCCCGACAGTGCGTGATGTGGAGCATTTTTCCATATGTTTGTTGGTCATTTTATATCTTATTTTGAGAATAGTCTGTTCATGTCCTTAGCCCACTTTTTGATGGGATTGTTTGTTTTTTCTTGCTGATTTGTTTGAGTTCTTTGTAGATTCTGGATGTTAGTCCTTTGTCAGACATATAGATTGTGAAGATTTTCTCCCACTCTGTGGGTTGTCTGTTAACTCTACTGATTATTTCTTTTTTTCTTTTCTTTTCTTTTTTTTTTTGAGATGGAGTCTCGCTCTCTCGCCCAGGCTGGAGTGCAGTGGCACAATCTTGGCTCACTACAAGCTCTGCCTCCCAGGTTCACGCCATTCTCCTGCCTCAGCCTCACAAGTAGCTGGGACTACAGGCGCACACCACTATGCCCAGATAATTTTTGTTGTATTTTTCAGTAGAGATAGGGTTTCACTATGTTAGCCAGGATGGTCTCGATCTCCTGACCTCATGATCCGCCCACCTTGGCCTCCCAAAGTGCTGGGATTACAGGCGTGAGCCACCGCACCCAGCCTGAGTATTTCTTTTGCTGTGCAGAAGTTTTTTAGTTTAATTAAGTCCCATCTATTTATCTTTGTTTTCGTTGCATTTGCTTTTGGGTTCTTGGTCATGAAGTCTTTGCCTAAGCCAATGTCTAGAATGGTTTTTCCGATGTTATCTTCTGGAATCTTTATGGTTTCAGGTCTTAGATTTAAGTATTTGATGTATCTTGAGTTGATTTTTTATAAGGTGAGAGATGAGGATCCAGTTTCATTCTACATGTGGCTTGCCAATTATCCCAGCACCATTTATTGAATAGGGTTTCCTTTCTCCACTTTATGTTTTTGTTTGTTTTGTCAAAGATCAGTTGGCTGCAAGTATTTGGCTTTATTTCTGGGTTCTCTATTCTGTTCCATTGGTCTATGTGACTATTTTTTATACCAGTACCATGCTGTTTTGGTGACTATGACCTTATAGTATAGTTTGAAGTTGAGTAATGTGATGGCTCCAGATTTGTTGTTTTTGATTCTGAGTCAGTTTCTTCATCTGTAAATGGGATGGCTCCAGCTGCCCTGTAGGGCTGTGAGCGTCCTGAGGTTTACTGATCAGATCCTGGCAGGAGAGGTAGCCTGCAAATTAGGGGAAAGGGCTTAATGAGCTGGCCACTTACCGGTGCTGTATAGAGGATGGTGACAGTACAGACAGCAGGAAGCTGCTATTCCTGCCTCTGGGGAATGGGAGCAGGGCTGTTACTGGAGCTCTCCCAAGCTGCAGACCGGGAGATGGCCACCCTCCCACCACAGTGGTGGCTGTGGCTCTTAGTCAGGACATGGCCAGCCTCGACCCAGGAGGAGCTGGATGAGTAATTCTGGCCACTCTCTCCTTCCACCCTTCCAGTCTTCAGCTGGTGTCGCCATTGGTGAACCAGACCAGAGGCGAGGGCAAGGGGACCGTGGCAGAAGAGCACACAGGGCACGGAGAGGGAGGGCTGTGGTGGTGGAGGAGGAAACAGAATGTTCAGTACAGAAAGTGAATTGCTGGCAGCCCGGGAGACTGAGCTGTGCTCTGCCCTGGGTCCCTGGGGCTACAGCACCTATGAGAGAGACTTGCTCTCTGAACCCCTGGCCTGAGGTTGGCAGGAACCACCAGGCAGAGGGCACCCCGCTGATGAGGGACGGAGGTGGTACAGGCCTGAGGCTGTACTGATGGCTGGCAGCATGGCTTTTGTGACTGGGTGTGTGAGAATCAAACCCATCAGGGGAGCTGGCCCAGCCAGGCCCTGGGAGCTTCTGGAATGTCAGACAGAGACAGAGAAACTAAGATGGTGCCTACCTGCAATCCAGAATCCTGAACAATCTCACACACAGGCAGCCCCAGGTCATGCTGTCTCTGGGCTTTAGAGCCTCATCAGGGGCTAGTATAAACTCTTCCTTGCAGCCCCCCCAGTGCTGGGTCACCTCGGACGTGTACCACCTCTCCCCAGGATCACCTCCTTCTGTGCCACCTCACTGCAGGCAGCGAAGGGAGTTTCTGAGAGGATACCTGGGTGCCTGGCCCCCAAAAGCTGGTGACAGAGGCTGGGACAAGACAGGGGCAGCTCCTCACTCCACCTGTGAATCAGGCTGGGCCAGGGCTATCCTGTCTTTGTCCCTCTTGGGTCTCCTGCCCAGCCTGGCCAACCTGCACAGACCTTATCTCAGCCATCCATCCAGGCCACCTGGACTAACCAGTCCTGCCAGAAACTGGATCTGGCCACAAATGCCCCTCCCTGGGGGAGAGGGTGGCGAGACAAGCCCCCCACCTTCCGCTGGCCTTTCCTGCTGGCTGAGCCAGAGGGGCAGGGCCCAGGGGTAGAGGAGTTGGGCCTCTGGGCTCCCCTCCACTCCCCCGCCCTCTCCTGTGACAGGCAAGGCTGGGTCTAAGCTGAGACTGATGCATGGCCCAACAGACAGACTGAGCCATGTCCCTCTCCTACCCAGCTGCTCAGCTGCCAGGGAGTCACAGCCATGGCCAGGAAGGGAGGGGTTGCTGCAGAGAGTTGAGGAGCCACCTAGTGAGCTCCCAAGACCAATTTTTCTTTGTTCAAGAGGGAAACTAAGGCCCAGAGAGGCTCTCCTTTATTTGTAAAGCTGTTTAATAATTCATCATGTGGGACCACCAACTTTTTCCTTTATATAAATTTATTGTCTCTTGTGTGCCTAAAGGTAAGCATTCTACCCATGCAGCCTTATGCCCTCCTCAGATGGCCCTGGAGGGGATGGGTATTGCCATGATTCCCACCTAACAGATGAGGAAACTGAAGTTCAGAGAGGTTAGGACAGTTGCCCAGAATCACACAGCTGGGCTGAGATTGGAACTCTCATCAGCTTGCAGAGCTGTGCTCTTGGGGTGGCTTCCAGGTTTCCCCATGATGTGACTGGGTCTTCTTTGTCCACTCATCTTATTCGTGCCCTTTAAAGATAAATTCAGCATGGGCAACATAGTGAGACCCCATCTTTCCAAAAAAATTTGAAAAGTAGCTGGGTGTGTTGGTGCACGCCTGTGGTTGCACTACCTGAGGGAGGCTGAGGCAGGAGGATTACTTGAACCCAGAGGTCAAGACTGCAGTGAGCTGCGATCATGCTACTGCACTCCAGCCTGGGAGGCAGAGTGAGACCCTGTCTCAAAAAATACATAAATTTAAAAAAATGAAGATAAATTATTTGAGGTAAGTCACTGGATCAAAGCTCCCGCAGAATTTTGAGTGTCATATTGACAAACTGCACACCAGAAGCAGGGTCCATGGGAGCTCCACCTGTCCCACAGCTGCCCGGCACTGCTTGTTGTCAGTATTCTTGCCTTTTACTCTAGAAAAGAGGAATGATACCATGTGATTCCGTGCGCATAACCTAGACTTGAGGCATCTCGTCTGTGTTGGCCATTTCTGTACCTTCTGGCGTGAATCCCAGTCCTACGTTCTTTGCAGGAGAAGACAAGGGCTGGGAGGCCACAGGTTCCCACTGCTCTCTGGCCTCAGGCTGCTCACCTGCAAAATAAGGGGAGAGGGTGCTTCTGGGATGATACTAGCAGGTGACCCCGGCAGGGGACACCAGCTCCTCCGGCCTGATTCCAGTTGCAGGAATGTTTCTCCTCCCAGGTCTCGCCCCGGGCCTGACTCCTGATACTAGGCAGTAAATAACTTTCCATTTGATCACCCCTGTTTTGGAGAATCTTTTGCTCTGGGGAAAGTGGGCATGAGCCCCAGTCAAGCCCCACCCCAGTTACCTAGGAGGAGCCAGGACCTTAGGGTTGGGTCAGGATGGGTGGGAGAGGGGTAGGCCTGGGAGGGTGGGGATCCTGGCATCCTAAGCATGAGTGTCATTGCCCACGGCCCTGAGCTGCGGGCATCCACATCCCCAGGCCAAATCCCTGCATGTGAGGCCAGATGTATCATCCTAAGGCCACCACGCCAGGTGGCTGCAAGACCAGGCAGACAAACCTGGCTCCTGCCTCCTCCTAAGCCCACCAGTCCTCTCTGCCCTGGAGCAGCCCTCATAGTACACATGGGAAGACTGGGGCAGGAATGGGCAGTGACTGGGTCCCAGCCACCCACAGTGGGCACAGAGGTCTGGCTGGCCTAGGACCAGTTGGGAGGGATGGGGCTGCCCCCCACATGTGCCCCACACTCTTGGCAGCGGCAAATCCCAGCCCCTGCCCCAGGGCTCCAGGTGTGTGGATAGCAGGTTCCTTTGCAGGGAGTGCGAGCGAGAACACAGGCCAGGGATCCCCAGTGACTTGAGTGGGTCACCTGGCGCCCGGGGGGGGAGGAGCTGGTCCCAGGGCAAGGAAGACGCGGTCTTCACGGGAGCCTCGGCATGATATGGGAGCAGAGTTGTCCCCCACCCCCCAGGTCAGCTGCCCGAGCGCCGCCGAGCGAGGCCGGCCGCCAGCGGGCCATCTGCATGACAAAGGCGCGCCCCGGCGGTGTGAGCGGGAGAGGGGCGCCCCGAGCTCCGCCCGCCCGCAGGCCCGCAGCTGCCCTGCTAAGCCTCCACCCCGCGGCCTGGAGATTTGGGGGGCGGGGGCGGCACGCGAGCCCGGGCGCTCAGCTGTGTTTGCTCGGGGGGAGCCACGCGGGGCGGCGGGGCTGGGGCGCGGGACAAAGGCCCGGATCTGACCGACCCCGCAGGTGGCGCGGGGGAGGGGGCGGACGCTCCGGGAGAGGGCGATGGGGGAGGGGCGGCCTCCCGGCTGCCCAACCCGAGTGAGTGCCCAGAACCTGAGACCCGCCTCGGGCGGCCGCAGTCCCCGAAACCTGGCCTGGGGATCATCTGGGTCTTCCTCCAGGTCCTCCGCCCTTTCCTGGAATTCCAAATGTTCAGCAAACGTGGCCACCGTCTGGGCGGGCTGCCTGATTTGTCTTCAGCTCCAGCAACACTTTCTCCCTGGTGCCTCCTCCAGTGCCAGCAGAAGTGCCCAACGCCATGTCCCCAGACCACCCTATCCTGGGAGCCTCTCTCTTCACTTTCCCGCATGTCCAGGGAGGCAGCTGGCCTTTCCAGCCTCACATTCACTGCAACCAGCCCCTTCGCTTTTCCCACTCCAGGAAACAGTCCTTCCACACTCCCGCTGCCCAGGCCAAACCTGCGGCACCAGCCTCTACGCCTCTCTTTCTCCCCGCTGACTCCACCTTGGACGTCTCCCCAGAGACGTCTCCCCCTCCCAGTTCCGGCCGCTGGTCCCGCCGCCATCGTGCTCACCTGGACCAGTGAGCACCCCCTGTACCCGGCTCTATCCCGCTGCAGCCCATTCTCCTGCAGCAGCGGGAGGGTCCGTTAAAGCCAAGTCGGAGATCCTCCCTCCTTTGCTCCACAGTCTCCCGTAGCTCCCACCTCACTCACAGGAAAAGCTCACCCCGCAGTGGGTTCCAGGCCCACCCGATCCCACGACTGCCACCTCCCCCATCTCTGGCCTGTCTTTCCACTCAGCCTCCCCAGTCTCCTTGATTTCCCTTGGGCGGCCAGGCCTCCAGGCCTTTGCATGGCCGCTACCTCTGTTTGGAACAGGCCTCACCCGACATCTGTGTGCCCCACTCCTGCACTTGTTTCAGGTCTTTACTCAAATGCCTCCTCAGTGAGGCCGTCCTTGGTTTAAAATGTTAGCACTCCTTCTTCAGCTCCTCTTGCTTAGCTCTCTGTCCTAGTTTTTCTCCTCGGCACTTCTTGCTATTGGCATTTCTGCACGTGGTGCTCATTCCCGTCTCTCACTTTGTTTGTCATCTCTCCCATTGATGTAAGATGCACCAGGGTGGAGACTGTCTCCTGTTGGCTGTTGTGACCCCCAAACCTAGCATGGTCCCTGGAACACAGTAGATGCTCAGTAAATACATGCTGGATAAATGAGTAAATTAAATCCTTTACTCCTCCACAGCACCCTGTCAGGTAGGCCCTCTGTAAGGTAGACACCCTCCTCCCCATTCTACAGATGACAGTGCTGAGGCACAGAGAGCAAGTAACTTGCCCAGGTCTCATGGCTAGAAAGTGTGGGAGGCAGGATTTGAATCCAGGGCCTCACTTCCTAGAAAGATCTCAAAATAGTGGCCCACACACTGTTTTTGGCTCTCAGAAGGTTTTATGTGGCTCGAACAGTTTCAGAAAACATTGAACCAGCTGTGGCCATTTAAAAATCAGGAGGCCAGGCATGGTGGCTCACACCTGCAATCCCAGCACTTTGAGAGGCTGAGGCAGGAGGATTGCTTGAAGCCAGGAGTTTGAAACCTGGGCAACATAATGAGACCGCCACCCTCCACTCCCATCTTTACAAGAAATAAATATAAGCCTGGCATGATGGTACATGTCTGTAGTCTCAGTTACTTGGGAGACTGAGGCAGGAGGATCACTTGAGCCCAGTTTGAGGCTGGACTGAGCTACAATTGTACCACTGCACTCCAGCCTGGGCAACAGAGTGAGACTTCATTTCTAATACACAACAAAACAAAAAAATCAGGATGCTTTGTGCAAAATTTCAGACCTCCAGCTTTTCTTGTAAAATTGGAACCTCTGGCCACACTGTGTCCCCAATCCCACAAGGCAGCCACTGGCAGGGACTGAGTGGCACTGCTCCTCAGGACTGGCATGGACTGCCCTCATGCCCAGTCTCCACCCCACTGCTCCTGCCCCTGCCCCAGGCCTCCCTCCCATGAGCATGAGCGTTCTGTGCTTCTGCTCTTGCTGTTCCCTCCACCTGGAATCCTCTCCCCACAGTTCTTGGCCTGGCTGTCCCCTTCTTGTCACTCAAGGCCTAGCTCCTCAGGAAGCCCTGCCTGCCCACTCTGGCTAAGGATCATGATCTGAAGTCACTTCATGAATGTATTTGGTTCCTGCACACTGTCTCCCCAAGGAGGATAGCAGCTCCAGTCGGCAGGAGCCAGTTCAGCCCATTGCTCCCGTCCAGGGCAGCACCTGTGCCCACACCTGGCTGCATGCTTGTTGACTGACGAAATGAATGAGCAGATGAATGAATGAAGGGCTTGCGGGTGGCAGCCGCTGTTCTGAGCACTTCCCATGCATAGAGCACTGTCCTCTGTGCACAGCAGGCTTCTGTGCGAGCTGGGGCTGGGTCACACACAGATCCCTTGCTGGGGGTTCAAGCTGTAGTGGCTTCTGTCTTCTCAGCCAGGGCCTCAGACTCTGTGACAACCTTGAGAGGCATGGGGAACCCTGTCCCCTACTCCAGTGCCCAGCTTCCCGGGGGCTCGCTGCAGACCTGGAGCTCTGAGTCTTCTGGGTCAGCTGAGCTGTGCCACATGAGAGTCACCCTCCTGGTGTTGCAGGGGCAGCCCTGCCCCCTGCTTGCCCAGAACTTCCCCCAGGTTTCAGGAGACAGCTATGGGAACTGACTGTGTGCAGGCTGATTCCAGGCCCAGATCCTTCTGCTTCTTACTGTGTGACCTTGATCAATTTATCTCACCTCTTTGAGCCAGTTTCCCTTTCTATGCAGCGGGATCACTGCCCCTGCTTGAGACTTACTGTGAGAGCTCCTGGAGCCTGTGCACGGCCCCCAGCGCCAGTGCCCAGTAGGCACTCAGCACACAGGACATGGTCTGGCCTCCCCTCTGGCTGCCTGGGTGGAAGACCCAAGACCTCCATGACATCACTCCTGCAAGGGCACCAGCAGCCAAGGCCTGGGGTCTGTACCAGCCAGCTGGGGTGGCCCTGTGTGCTCCACTCGCATGTGCGTGGTATTGGGTGAGGGTGGACCGTGTGGATGTGTAGTTTTTTTTTTTTTTTTTTCTTGTGTTGGTACTGGTGACTGTGTGTGAGTGCCCACACGTAGGACCACGTGTGTTGTGTGAGCCTGTGGTTGGGGATGACTGCTGCCCAAGCACTGGCTCTGTGTCATGGCTTGTCCCTGCCTCTGTGTCCCGGTGTGTGACGGTGATGTGTGTTGTGGTGAGACACTGGGCGACGACAGGGTGAGGCACCTGAGGGCCCAGTCAGTCCTCGAGCTGGTTTCTGTCTGGTGGGGACAGGCTCGCCTGCCTCCAGGCAGCCCTCGGGTGGGAGTCACTGGCCCCAGCTGATCCGGTCTGGCTGGGCAGTCTGAGCCAGAAGGCGGTTGATGGGTTTCAGGAAGGCCACTGCACCCCGGGGCCATCTGTTCTCAGGACCTGCTCTGCTGGTCATGCTCTGGGTCCAGACCCGGGATGGGGCAGGAGCTGCCTTGCTTCACTGCCAGCCCTGAGAGCCCCTCCTCTGACTATGTGTCAGATATGGCCTCCTGCATGTGGCCTCCCCACTCACCCTGCCTCCACCGTGTGCCCTCTTTGCCTGCCCAGCCTCCTCCCAGTAGTACCATGTTCTGCACCCATCTGGCTGTGAGGTGAGGGCATGGACCCCCTCACCACTCACATCACGTGGCCACAGGGCCCAATATGTTCATCCAGCACAGACCCAGCTCCCTGGGGTTTGTTGATGGAATGAGTCAGCTGGAGGTGGTGGCCTCTTCCATCCCTGGCAGGGTTGGCCTCACTGCTGGCCCCTGTCGCTGGGGGAATTGACAGCTCCCTGCCCCCAGCTTTCCAAGGAGCTCAGGGGGATGTACGGCCCCTCCCAGGGACCTCCACTTTTCCCTGCCACGACTCCCGTCTCTGTAGTGCCTCTAGCGTGTGTCAGTACCCCCTCCCACACAGTTCCCCAGGGCCTCAGGCTCCCCAAGTGGAGAGACACCTGGCGACCTGGACCTGTCGGAGAAAACTAAGCCTCCGTAGGGGCTCAGTTTCCCCGCTGGGCTGGCTGGGGCTGCTTGCCTGAGAAAGCTTCCCTAGGTCTATCTCGGGTTCAGAGGAGGGCCTGGCTTGCCAGGGTGGGGGCAAAGCAGAAGCCCCCAAGAGAAGGCTGTCCACCCCTGTGTGCTCCTCAGGACCAGGAGGAGACCTACGAGTGAAAGCAGACTCAGTGGGGAAACACACCCAGCCCCAGGAGGTTGCCCGCCTGGTGGTGCCTCGGGGTCCTGAGCCTGGGACAGAGGTGCAGAACCAACAGGTTCGGACAGGGAGAGAGAGAAGCAACAGACATGCACATCACTCACTCTGGGGCAAGGGTCATGCACCAGGGCCAGGCACTCCGGGGCTTCTTGGATCTGGACTTAGAATGCCAATTGTTGATGCCAAGCCCAGAATGGCTCCGGTTGTCAATTCCCAAATGGTAGGTATGTGACTGTGACTTTGTGTGTATGCACATGCATATGTGAAGGTGCGTGAGCCTCTGCATAGGCTTTTGGGTCTGGTGGGCATGTTCGCAGAGCCTGGCTAGTGTGTGTTATGGACGAGGGATGGAGGTTGCTACCTGCCTCTAGCGTGTGTCAGTATGCATGGCAGGCAGCCTGCTTGTCTCTGTGACCGTGTCCCAGTGTCCCTGGGCAAAAGTGTGTGTGATGTGTGGCCTCCCTCAGTGGCACTGCCAGAGCCAGGCTGGGGGCTTCAGTGGAGGACCTGCCCTCAGGGCCCCTAAGTACCCCCGACCCTGGCCTCAGACCTGGACCCGAGTGGGAGCTCTGGCTGGCCCACATGGGGGCTTTTGTCCATTTCTGAAGTGACAAGAGACACACAAAAGGGCTTTTAATTAAATCAAAGGAGGGGGAAATGGGCTAGCCGGGCTGCTATTATGTTACCAAATGCAAAATGAAAACTTATTTTAAAGCTCTGGTATTAATTTGAGATTATTCAGATAGTTAATTAAAAGTGCAGCATGTGTTAAATATTATTTCAACAAAGATTATCATCAGGCCTCCATGTAATGTGATCCTCGGGCCTGGGAGCTTTATGCAAATGGCTGCAGCCAGGAGGAAGGGCCCTCAGCAGTGGGGTGGCAGGCAGGGGCAGGGAGGGCAGGAGCTCCGGGTAGGCCCACCCCCCTTGGGTCTGGCTCCCCGAGACACAGATGAAGTCTCAGCCAGGTGCCCCTTTCCAAGCCCTGGGTGAGTAGGGGACTGTGTGGCGGGTCCTGAGCCCACCAGCTAGTCAGCAGCAAGGCCCCATACAGTCTTCTGGATGGCTCTGTGGGCCATGGGGGAGGCTGGCCACACTGCCTGCCTCGAAAACCAGCACACCTGTAGGTGTGTGTGCATAGGTGTGAGCAGGGGGTCTGGGAACAGCAGTGTGGATGTGTGTGCTCCTGACGCCATCACAAGACTGGGTGTGCACAGGTGATGCTTGTGCATGAGCTGGGAGGCTGGCAGCGTGTTTGTGTTCAGGGTACACATGGACTCTGGCACTGACAATTTGGGCACCTGCCTGTGTTATGAGTATTTGTGTGTGGCACACGTGGGCATGGGGTGGGCACTGCTGGGTGTGTGCCCATAACCCACCCTGGGCAAGTCACATCACTGCTCAGCGCCTCAGTTTCCCCATCTGTAGAATGGGATGGGTAATAACAGTAAACGCCTCATTGGGAGAGTTGGACGGGATTACATGGGATAACACAGACAACGAACTTAGGCACTGTCCTGTAGAGACAGAATGCAAGTCGCAGGCGAGAGCCATCTACTTAATTTTATATCTTAGCCACAATTTTAAAAAGTGAAATTAATTTTCGTATTTTATTTAACCCAGTATATCCAAAATATTATGATTTCAGCTCAATACAAAAAGTGATAAGTATGATTGTTTAGTCTCTCTTTGTCACAGGAGGCCTTTGGAAGCCACCGTGTACTGGGCCCTGGGTACATCTCATCTTGGACGGCGACATTACGGGTGCTCAGAGCCACGTGGGGACGTGACGGCCTCTGAGCCTCAGACCCTGCCCCCCAGGCCGACTCTCTGCAAACCCGGGGCCAGCGCTCTCCTGGAGAGACTCCCGGGGCGCCGCGCAGGGCGGCAGGGACGGGCGGGGTAGGAGTGGGGTAGCCCGGAGGCGGGTGGGCCCAGGACCCCTCGCTAACCCCCTCCCCCACACCGTGCACTAGGTCCGTGTCCCTAGGTCGTGCGTCCCAGACAGTCCGACAGGTGTTTGCCGCCGTCCTGAAATCACATTTGGGCTCCCGCCCGCGCTGCGCCCCGCCGGGGCCGCCCCTGCCGGCCCTGCGGTGCGCTCTCGGGTCGCTGGGCGCGCGCCGCTCCTGCCCTCTGTCGGCGCCTGGCGGCAGCGCAGCCCCGCGGCGGGCCGGGGAGGGGGCCTGGCTGGCTGCGGCCCTGCGGGGCGGAATGGGTGCGTGCCCACCCCACCGTACCAGGCCCCACCGTTCCAAGACATTTCCACACCTCATCCCACAGGATGCTTACGGCGGGCTGCAAGGCCAGCAGCGCCAGCCCGGTTTTACAGATGGGAAAGCAGAAGCTCAGAGAGGACCTGTGACCTGCCCAGGGCTACACAGCAGGACTGTAGGCAGGGATTGGGGAGCTGAGGTGGGAATCTAGGTGTTCAGCGCACTTCCATGAGTCCCACTGGGTTCAAGTGCTGGCTCTGCCCCGCGTGACCTGTGCAGCGAGACAGGTGACAACCTCTGTGAACCTGAGTGGCTCTGCTGTAAGCTGGAGGGGGACAGTAGCCCCTCCTGCATAGGACTGCTGTGAGGATTGAACAGAGGATGACTCTAAGGTTTCTAGCAGGTCCCTGGAACTCAGTAGTCATCCAAAAAGTCTCTGAGCCACAGCATAATAACCCGATTTGCCTACCTCAAGGCCTTGGCACCTGCTGGGCCCCTGCCTGGAAACCTTTCACCCGGATCTTGGATGGGATGGTCCCTCTGCCTTAATCTCGGTTCAAACCCACCTCAGCAAGGCCCGCGCCAGTCACCCTGTTAGCATTGCCCTAATTCATGCCCTTGGAGCCCTTGCCAACAGCAAGATGGTCCCTCGTGTCCCCAGGCTGCCTGGTTTCTTACCTGCTGCCCACAGAACAGGCGGGCCCAGGAGGTCGCTTATCCTGGCCATTTCTGTCACTGGGAGCACCACGCCTGGCCTGGGTGGGTGCCTGATGGGAATGTGTTGAGTGAAAGGTAAAATGCCCAGTCAGGCGGGAATGCAGACAGCAGCTGGGGTGGGCCCTGGGGTGGGAAACTGCCTGGAAGTAAAACACGCGCCACACAACACAGACCTTCCACGGTGAGGTGTTTCCTTACAGGAGAGAAGCACCAATGCTCACGCAAAACCCCACAAAGAGTGTTGGGAGCAGCTTTAGTCACAGTCACCCAAACTGGAAGCAGCCCGAGTATCCTTCCGCAGGTGAATCTGTCTACCTGCCCACAGCCACACCTCGGGGCCCTGCACAGTGACCTGAGGAGCTGCTGGGAGGTGCAGCCACAAGCATGAATCCCAAGGCAAGGAAGCCTTGCTGGAAAGGCCACACACAGTGTGATCCCACTCATGTGACATTCTAGAAAGTGTAAAACAACAGTGATGGAAAAGAGATGAGTGAATGCTGGAGCTGGGCGTGCGAGGGGTGCTTATACAGGGGCATGAAGTGTGGGGGTGCACCTGTTCTCTCTTTTGACTCAGGTAGGGGTTACACAACTGAATGTGTTTTTCAAAACGCGCAGAGCTACATGTTTAAAGGGGCGATTTTTACTGTATGTGACAAACAACAAATTTAAAAACCAGTCACAGAGTCGCAGACTCTCAGAATCATGGAGTTGACCAGTCCTACCTGCTTGATAAGAGGCCCTGACCACCCTGCCACTGCCTCCCTGAGAAGGGCCACTTCTGCCACAGTCTCCACCTTAGACTGAACGAGCTCCAAAAGTGGCCCACAGAAGGTGAGAGGAGTGGGGGAGGAGATCGGGGTGAGGTGGGAGACACGGGCCTGGAGTTTTTACTTCCATTCACTTTGTTGTGTGCGTCAGTAGTTTGTTGTGGTGGGTATGGACACATAGGGTTCACTGTATTATACCCCATGCACTTTTCATATGTTTGAACTATTTCCTTAATAAAAATGATAAATGGCTGGGTGCCGTGGCTCATGCGTGTAATCCCAGCACTTTGAGATCTCCCAGCCAAGGCAGGAAGATCACTTGAGGACAGGAGTTCACAAGCAGCCTGGGGAACATAGTGAGACCATGTCTCTACTAACAAAGAAAAAAAATAGCTACTATGGTGGTGCATGCCTGTGTAGTCTTAGTTACTCAGGAGGCTGAGGCAGGAGGATCATGAGAGCCCAGGAGTTCGAGACTGAAGTGAGCCATGATCACACCACTGCACTCTAACCTGGGTGACCGAGTGAGACTGCCTAAAACAAAACAAAACCTCAAAACAACCCCAAGCCAGATAAGTAATACAATAATTTTAAAACAACAATAAAGTGAATTCCACCATAGAACCCCACTGGCCTCCTCTGCAGCCCTGGGAAGCAAGTTACTTTCTGCCCGTTGAGAAGAGCAGACTGAGGCTTGTGGAGGCACCCAGCCTGCTGGCGTAGGGAGCAGCCAGTAGCAGAAGCCAGGAGGCTGGTGGGTGCGTCCTGCAGCCTGCCAGAGGTGACTCTTGGGGCCAGGTGACTTTGGGAAAGGCTGCATTTCATCCCCCAGGAAGTGTGCCTGTGTGCAAGGGCATGCATATTGTGTGCGTGTGTGTGTGCGTGCATGTGCGTACATGTTTCTGGATGTCATTTCTGTGTCTCCTGGGGCTCCAGATCACACTCTCCCCAACACCCCCTAGGCAAAGGGCCTCTGTTTCCTACCCCCCCAAGGCTCTGGTGCAGAACCACCTGCTGCAAGGGTTGCCCCCAGGCATTGGCTGCAGGGCAGAGAGAATGGCTATGGAGCATTGACCAATTTTTAAAAACAACTTTATTGAGCTATAACTTAGGGCTATAAAGCTCCCCCACTTAAAGTGTACAATTCCAAACTTCTGTATGTTTACAGAGTTGTACAACCATCACTACAATCTAAGTTTAGAACACTCTGTCTCCTGAAAAGAAACTGCCTCCACTGGCAGTCACTCCCCACTTCCTGCTCCCCCAGGCCCTGGCAAATCTACTTTGTGCATCTATAGGTTTGCCTCTTCTGGACATTTCACATAAATGGACTCACATACTATGTGGCCTTTCACGATTGGTTTCTTTCACTTAGCACAGTGCCTTCATGGTCCATCCATGCTGCAGTGCACAGCAGTACTTCATTCCTCTTATTATTTATTTATTTATTTATTGTTTATTTATTGAGACAGGGTCTTGCTGTGTCACCCAGGCTGGAGTGCAGTGGTGCAATCATAGCTCATTGGGGCCTCTAGCTTCTGGCCTTAGGCGATCCTTTCACCTCTGCCTCCCATAGTGCTAGGATTTCAGACGTGAGCCACTGCACCTGGCCTTCATTCCTTTTAAATTTTTATTAGATTGTTGCCAAATACTATTCCATTGCTTGGGTAGATAGATATTTTGCATATCCATCCATCAGTTGATAAACAGGGTTGCTTCCACTTTTTGGCAGTAATTCTGTAGTAAACTTTTAAAGAAACATCCAAGCTGTTTTCCCAAGTGACTGCATCTATAGGTTTGCCTCTTCTGGACATTTAATGAGCACCTGCTGTGCGCTGGTTTCCCTCTGACCGCTACCCAGAGAAGGAGGTCCTAATATTAATTTCATTTTGCTGAGGCACAGACAGGGTGAGACCCTTGCTGCAGGTCTCACTGGATCCCAGATCTGTTTGGGCTGCTAAAAGCAAAGCTGCCATGGTTGGTGTGGGCCTGGGAACAGTCCTTTTGGTCACATGACCTCTGGGGACTGATAGCCTGCAGGTGGGGGCAGCATGACCTCCTCATTACCCAGTGCCCCCAGCAGGTCAGGCGGGCACAGAAGGGGGTCCTGAAGGAAAGCTCTGGTAACTGTCCGGGGCCAGCCTGGGATGGCTCTCCCTGGGGTGGGCAGGGACATCTGGGCCTCTGGTCGGAGTGGCAACTCTTCCACCCTCCCGGGCACCCCCTTGTCAGGGGACAGGATGTTTCAAGCTTCCTCTGGGCCCTGGCCTGGATCTGGCCCAAGCAAGGGTTCAGGAAACTTTGGTTCAATTATGGGTCAAAGGGATTAATAAACGAATGGGCCAGGGCCAGCCGCTGAGAGCAGCCAGGGGGCCTCAGGGCCGGAGGAGTGAGAACGAGGTTCTCAAGGTCTGGCCCCTGTGTCTGAGGCGTGGTCCTGCACACTTCCCTGCCTTCCTCTTGGGACCCCAACCCCCCGTACAAGGGCCCATCTGGGAGACCATCCCCCAGGCCAGGACCGGCATTTCGAGTTGTCCTCGAGCCTTTCTGGACAGAAGCGCTGTCCTCCATCCCTCTGACCCTGCAGAGCCATGATCCCCCTGACAGAGCAGTGGGGCTCTTCAGAGAAACCGAGGCTCCGTTCACTCCTGAATGTATGCAGGACCCACCCCATGCCAGGCTACCCAAGGCCTGCACCCGGCTTTCCGGAGATGACAGTCCTGCCCTGTTGGCTCTGCTAGAGTTCTAGGGAGCCAGGGCTGGGGCTGAGACGCCAGCCTCGGAGCACTGGCCCAGGCTCTGCAGTTGCCCCAGGGCCGTAGGGACAGGCAGTTCTGTAGGTCTGCAGGCTGAACTGGGACCCCCAGAGGGTTCAGAGATGGCTCTGGCTGAGCGCCCGGCACCGTGCTGGGCAACTTGGTCTTCATGAATGCCCCAGAACTCCTGGTTTTTTACACAAACCATCTGTATGAGAGAATTCTTGCGCCATCTGAAATGGAGTTATCCGTCGGCGGGGGTAGTGTAGAGGGAGCTCCCTGTCCCTGGAGGAGTAAGCGGAGGCTGCACTGGAGATACACGGCAGCCACTGGGCCCAGCCCAGCTCCAGGGTAACCCGGGCTGAGACCCCAATGTGGTCCCCTGGTCCTGGCCTCCTGGTGCCCACAGGTCAGCCAGGTCAGAGGTGGGCAGAGGCTCGGGGGGCCCCTCAGTCCTGTGGCAATGGTGAGATAGGCCCAGGCCACCAGGCTGCCCTGAGGAATGCGCCCCGCCAGCTCATAAACCTGCTCTTCCTCCTCCCTGTGTGCACCAGGAGGTCGTCCAGAGGTCACCCTCGGGAAAAGTCAGCACAAGAGGCTGAATGGGCAGCTCCAGGCGTTCACAACTGTGGGGCTGTGGCGCCGGCAGCTGACCTGGGAAGGCCACAGGTGCAGGGACAGGCCCAGAGATGGGTCTCAGAGACTGTGCACAGCCCAGAGCCCAAATCCCTGTTCTTGGGACCCCTGAAGGCCCCACTCTGAGGTTGCACAGGCAAGATCTGAGGAGACCGCAGGCGGGAGGTGTCGCTTCCTCCTGACCCCCCTGTTCACACTGGGACCCCAGGGCGAGTGCAGGGTCACCCCAGCTGGAGAGGCAGAGCCTCTGCTGCTGTGGACAGGTTCAGCTTGCTCAAAGGTTGTGCAGGCTCCAGGCCTCTGAGCCCAGACTGGTAACCCTGCCCCGTCAGGGCCTCAGCAGAGTGTGGGCCTGGAGGGGTGGCTGGCGAGGGGCCTTTGGCACACTTTGCCAGGGACAAGGCCCCAGGGACAAGGTGGGCGGCTACAAATGCCACAGGACAAAGCCGCCATGCTAGCTCCTGGGGCCCAGGAGAGGATGGGCTCATGGTCCCGCCTGGCCCTGGCCGGCCCTCTGATGCTCCCAAGCTGGGCAGACCTCTGTGAGGCCTGAGAGCTTGCTTGTCCTGAGAGGTGGTGGGTCCGGATGGCAGGTCCTGGGCAGGTGCCAGGGCCGCTGATTCCAGAACCTGCATATGTTTCCGAGCCTGAGGCACCCCCAGAGGAGGGGGCACAGCAGGGCCTGGGCTGGAGAAGAGCACCCTGCTAGACTCCAGTGTGTACTTCCCAGCTCAGGGAGGCCAGCCAGGGCGGCAGGAGCAGGAGGCCCTGGAGGGAGGGAAGGGAAGTATTGGGGTCCCCACTTCTCCCCTCCGGTACTGTCCTGTCATCTTCCACTGGGGCTCTGCATATCAGACTGCTTCGGGAACTAGGGAGTCCTTCCTAGGAAAAGGAGCTGATGAGGCCCGCGAGGAAAGAAGGACATGGAGGGCTCGTCAAAGGTGGTGGAGGCCTGATGGGCCCGGTCTCTCGCAGTCCCATCCAACTGCAGGGACCCTGGGCTTGGAGGCCCATGTCTGAGCAGGGCACCCACACCTCTGTGCCAGCCAAGGAGGCAGGTGGTCCCGGGCCGTGCCCTCTCCTGGGAGGCTGTGTCCTCAGGTCCTGAGGCCCCCCACCCCCAGCCCACCTGCCAGGGTTGAGCTTTCTTCCCAGCAGGGACCATTCTCACATGTGCAGTGAGGAAGGAAATTGCAAATTAATCTTTATTTCCATCTTGGAAGAAAACCTTAATTCTCTGCATTGAAATGATCCTCGTCATCCAAGGGAATCAATTATGGGCTTTAATTGCAGTCATTTCTGACCAATCCAAGCAGGCGGAGCCACGCGCCTGTGGGACAGCCTCCCACTCCTGCTCTGCCCGGGGCCTCTCTGACTGTCTGTGTCTGTTTTCTCTTTGTTTCTCCCCCTGTACTTCTTTTTCTCTCTGTCTCTCTTTGTGTCTGTCCCTTTCACTCTTTCTTCCCATCTCCATGTCTCTGCCCCTCTCACTGTCTCTGGCTCTCCTGGCCTTTCTCTGTGTATCTGTTTCTCTTCCTTTCTCTCACTGTCTCTGGGTCTTGGCTGTCCCTGCTCCCCCCACAGCCAGCACAGGGCTCAGGAATGAACTCTTAGGCGTGACAAACCCCATGGGGGTGTCTGAACCCCAGGCTTCCTTGTGTCTCTGGCCCCAGAGCTACGGCTTTTGAGGGTGGGATCGAGGGCAGCCACAGAGATCGGGGCCTCACCACACAGGGCTAGTCTTTCATTAACTGACTAGAGACCTGGTCTCCAGAAACAAGGGCTGGGTGGCTGTGAGCAAGCAGGTGCCAGTGTGGCTCTTATTCCTGCACACCTCTGGACTGCACAGAACCTTTCCCTCACTCACCTCTAGTTTGTGAATAATGCACAGATACAGTCTCTGAACAGAATGAAAACATAAGGCTGGAGTGCCCTTTGCCCACCACTGCCCTTCCTAACCCCCCCTTGCTGGCAGCTCCTGGTGGTCAGTTTGAAGCACATCCTTGCATGCCTTTCTCCATGTGGTTAAATATCCATGCCTGCATTCACAGAGCACACAGTATCACTTTGGAGTTTTGGCTGTCAATGTAAACAGCATCATTCTGCATGTATCCCTTTGCAACTTTTTTCACCTGTTTTCAGGATTTATCCATAGGACACTCAGACTTCATTCCTTTACCTCTTGTTGAGTATTTCACTCTATGGCCACACAGCACTGTTTCGCTGTCCATACCCTACTGATGAACATGTCTTTTTCCTCTGTGCACACATGTGAGTGAGTGCTTGTGCCCATGGGGCCTGTGCGTTTTTAATTTAATAGACGTGGCAGCTGGCTCTCCAGAATGTTGTGTGATGTCCACTCCTAAGAGCATCAAATTCCCACTTCCCTCGCTCTTCTCCAACACTTGATATTATCAATCTTTAAAAATTTTTACCAGTTTGACCAATGCAAAATGACACTTCCTAGTTGCTTTAATTTGTATGGGGATGAAGAGCATTACTGACTGGGATGGAGTCGGGAGGGACATGTGATGTCCCCTGGTCTTCAGGGGATGGCACAGAGGGGCCCAGAGAGCAGAGGGAGAGGCAGAGGTCTAGAGACAGGGTGAGGAATAGCAACTGATAAGTTGAGGGGTGACCAACCCCAACTCAGTCCCTGTACGTGCCTCATTCCAAATCCTGGTAGCAGTGCTAGTCAGAGGTGCATAGGCATAGCTACTCTGGGGTGCAGAGTCAGGGAGAGGGCTGGCCACAGGGGTACTGGGCAGTATCAGGGGTGCTGAGCACAGTCAGGGATGCCGGGCAAAGTTGGGGGGTGGTGGGTAGAGTCGGGGCAGGGAATAGCCATCACTGACAGGCTCTCCGTAGCTATGCGCGGACAGTCTGTGGGGCACTGGGGGGATGCTAGGGTGTATTCCCAGGGAGTGGCCTGGCCTGGGGTGGTGCAGCAGAATGGGGGAAGATCAGATTGGGATGTGTTGGAAGAAGGGTCTTGCTGGTGTGGGCATGGGGTGGTGGGGGCAGAAAAGGAGTCAGGCAGAGCCACCTGCTGTTGGGAGCACAGAGGAGGCACAGGTGGGTGCGTGGAGTCCCGGGGAAACAGCCAGGCTGGAAAGGCAGATTTGAGCCTTGGCACAGACACTGTGTCTGGGCTGTAGATTTGGAGCAGGAGGTGAAAACTGCACTTCCCGAGGGGCCACGAGCTGGGTTATGAGAGGGTGCAGACAGGTGAGGATGGGGTGCTGAGGGAGCAGGACTGGATGAGGTCACAGCGTAGGCAGAGGGAGGTGCAGGCTCACTCTGGTCTGGGGACCCCAGTGGTGGGCACATGGTGGGGTTGGGAGGTTCCGGCCACATCCTAGAGTCCCGGAATGCCGAGCTGAGGGCTTGGATTTCACCCTTTGGGGAGCAGAGAAGTGACCCAATCAGATGGGAAGGCCCCTGCGGCCATACGGTGGGCTGGCAAGACTGGGGAAGGTTGGGAAGGCCCCTGGGGCCTGGCTGGGGGCTGAGATGGGGGTGCTGTCTCTGTTAGGTCAGCAGGGAGCACCGGGCACAGGAGCTGGGGTGCAGCCTGGCACCTCAGCATGTGTGAACCAGAGTGCACTTGCCCTGTCGCTGTTGATGAAGGTCACCGTGACAGTGTGGCCAGAAACAGTGACAGCAATAATGAGATCAGCTCCATTCATGGGGACCCTGCATGGACCAACTCACTTAATCCCCACTGGCCCCTGAGTGCTCCTGCTTGTGGAGTGCCAGGCATGTGCTGGGTGCTCTGCCTGGCACTGGGACAGCAGTGAGCAAAAGGACAGAAACCCCTGTCTCTAGAGCCCCCTTCCCATGGGAATACTGACGGTGAATGAGGTCAATGGGCGAATGCTGAGAGTGGGACAGCCCAGCTAGAAAGAAGGATGAAACAGAGAAGGGTGGGAATGTGGATTTTTACTGAGGGGCTGGGGGCCATGGAGCTGCTCAATGCAGAGGCCCTGAGGCGGGAGCGAGTGCCTGGGGCATCCAGGAGCAGGGGCTCCCTCTCCCGAGGCTGGAGACCGGGTCAGAGCGGGGAGATGGGAGAGGAGGTCAGGGAGGTCGTGCAGGGCCTGGGGGTCATGGTGAGGACTCTGGCAATTGCCCTGGGGAAGGTGCGGGCGAGAGGGTTTACAACAGAGAAGAGGGGCCCTGACACGTTTCAACAGGATTCTCTGGCTACAGCCCCGGCAGAGCAGAAGACCAGGGTGAGGCAATTGTGATGGTCCAAGAGGGAGGTGACTGGGTCTGGCTGGGCTGGAGGCTGTGGGGTGGGGGCTGACTGATTTGGGACAGGCTTTGAAGGTGAAGCAACAAGACCTGCCGCTGGTCAGGAACGCTGCTGGGTCAGTGCGAGGCACGGCTGACCGCACCCACCGGGATTACTCTCTGAGTCACAAAGCAGGAACCCGCGGCACCAGGCTTCTGCAACCAAGGGAATGTGTGGCCTCCATGACACGGGGGTGGGCTCCAGGCATAGCTGGATCCAGGGTTCAGATGGGACCTGCAGGAACCCATCTCTTCATTTCTTCATTGGCCTTTCTCGGCATGGCCATCACCCCTTTGTGCTGTGAACCTCATTCCCTTCGTGGGGACAAGATGGCTGCAGTGGCTTCAAGTTCATGCTCTCCAGCTCTGCAACCCTAGTAAGAAGAGAGAGCCCCAATGTCTCTAGCAAAAGAACCCCATGACATGCTGGGCCCCTTCCACAGGGACACGCCCACTTGTCCTGTGTGTCACCTGCCATCCCACTCCCATTCTGTCACAGCCCCAACTTCCCAGAACCCTCTCTCCTCGCCGGCAGTCATTCTTTCAGGGAAAAGCTATTGTGCCTGGAAGAAGGGGTGGGAGATGGGCATGGCGTGGGGGTGCTCCAGGCAGGGGCACGGCTGCGCAGAGGTGGAGGGGGACAGGGCCTGGTGTGCGAGGGAACCCTGAGGAGCCTGCATGTGGAGCTGGGCGGGGCTGAGGTGGGATTGGAGCTGGGCAGGGCTGCTGTGGGGAGGTCCTGCAGGGTGGGCCAGGCCAGGGCCCTGCTGCACTGTGTCGGCAGCTGCCCAGATGTCTTGGGGAGGGCTGTTGTGCCCCCAGGGGCAGGGTGGGCCTGCCCAGAACCAGCAGCCTCTGTGTTCCCACCCAAGATGTGGGTGCTCCCCCGATGGGCCCCTCCCCTACCTTCCGGCCACCGGGAGATGCTTGTCTGTCTTATCATTGGGGCCTGGTGACTCTGCAACCGTCTCTCCTTATCGGCAGCCCACCCAGCTGTCCATGGTGGGAGGCAGGGGTGGGTCCCAGCCCGGTCAATGTGTCCACACAGGCACCCAGACCCCGGTCCCCAAGGCCTGCTCTGTGCCGGGACCCGGCAGGCTTGAGCTGGTCCTTCCCACAGGCATCAGCTGGCAACAGCCACTTCCCCACAAAGGTGCTGGGGGGCTGGGCAGAGGACCAACCCCTCCCCTGCCTCAGTTTCCCCTCTGTGAGGAACTCCAGGAAGCAGAGGTCCCAAAGCCACTCCTCTCCTTCCCACCCATCCATAAGAGGCTGGCCAGGAGACCTTCCTTGGAGCAGCACTGTCCTTCGGGCAGCACAGGGACCAGAACCTGCTTCTCTTCCTCCCACTCTGCCCATCGGGAGACATCTGTGCGAGAGCCCTGAGGTCAAGGGAGATGCGGGCTTGAGTGGAGCGTGGACCCTAGCGGGGAGGGCAGCATTGCCAGCAAAGGCTTGGAGACAGAGCGGGGCAAGGTGGCAGGGAGACCTGGGGAGACCTGGGGAGGCCTGGCCAGTGCAGGGGTGGATCCCCCCACGGTGAGCACTGGGGCAGTGAGGCGCTGCTGACTGTTGGCTATCTTGCACCCTATCGTCTGCTCTGCATCTGATTAGGAAGCAGGTTGCTTCATCTCACGCCACACCCATCGCACAACAGTCCCGCCTGGTGCCCACCCACGGCCACCAGCCACCCAGAAGTGCCCTGCCCACTTCTGTAGGAAGCCTGTCTGAGGCTGCACCCCACCGCCCTCTTCCCTGGGCCTGGCACCCATGGCCCATGGGCATCTCAAGCAATGCCCACCTTCCCCGGTCCTGTGTGTCCCCTTGTGCCCCGGCACCATAGAGTGCTCCCTGGGCCCATCTCTTCTCTAGCTCTATCCCTCCTTGTGGCCTCAGGATCCCATATCCTTGCTGTACCTGTGTGCCAATGACCTATCTCTGTGTCCACCCAGACCCAAGACACAGCTGTCCAGGAAGAGGCTTTCCAAGCCAAATTCCCCAAGGGTATCCGAGTTTTGGACTCAGGAATTCTGCAGCGAAGCTTGCCAAGGCGTCTTGCCCACCCCCTCCTCTGCAGGGTTCCCATCTCTTGTGCCCAGCAACTCTGGGCAAAGGCTGGCCAGGGACCCTAGATCCCCTAAGTCTGGCCTCCCCTCGCTTGCCCAGTCAGTGCCAAGACCAGCTGATGTAACTCTGGGATCATCTTCAAATCTGCCTCCTTCTCCTCCTCTTTACTGACTTCAGCCATGGCCCCACTCACACCCCATTCCCTCTTGCCTGAGCCTGGGCGTGGCATCTCCCTCCTGGCCAACTGGATCATGCTCTTCCCTGTTGGCCTCCAGACAGGTCTTCCCCAAACCAATCTGAGCAGGTAGCTGGTGATGCTGATGATGATGGTGGTGAGGTTAGTTACGCTATGAGGTCATGATGGCATTGATGTTAGAAGTGACATTAAATGACGGAGTGATGGTGAAGTTAGTGATGGTGGTGGTGCCGATGACAGTCTGGGGACGGTGTGGGTAACTGGCTTGGAAGAATCTTACTTGGTAATTGACTGGGACAGGATAGGGAAGTGTCAGGAACTTGGCCTCTGTAGCCTGGTCTGAGCCCCAGCTCCAGAGTCTGGGAAATTTCCAGGGCCTCTCCCTGGGGCTCTGAGGAGCCTGGCTCTACCCCCCATCTGCCTTTCTCTACCCCCAGTCCAAGGCCCTTTGGGTCCCTGGGTCCTCAGGTCCCCATAGAAGGAGTTGAAGAGCTGGGAGCAGGGAGGACCCAGCAGAGAGTGGCTGCCATGGGGGCAGGCCCAGGGTGGAAGCTTGGGAGTGAGTATGTGGGAGAGGAAAGCTAAAGAGACCCCTGGGGTCTGTTTGCAGGTAACCACACCCCACAGACCCTACCCTCCAGACTGCTTCTACCTTGGCAGGTTGCCCAGGGGTCCCTGATAGACATCACTCAAGGGCTGGGGCCCCAAGCCTCAGGGCGTGGACAGGAAAGAGGTGAACTAGACCTTCGCAGGTGGCAGGGTTGTCCATGAAGGACCAGAGAGAGGCAGGGGAAGTGATGGGAGATGGCAGTGAAGACACAGGCGTGTCGGAGCTGGAGGGCCAAGCAGCTTACTGGAAACTCTGCCTTGGGCCAGTGGCCCCTCAGCGGCCCCTCTGCTGGGACACACTGTGCTGGCCACAGCTCCGTTGCCTCTGTGCCTCTTCAGGTGGCTCCACAGAACTGGCTCTGTTAACAGGGTCTCCTCCCACAGGTGATGTTGGGCTGTGCAAGCCTTGCAGGGGAGACGGATACTGGGGCCTACCAGGTGGTGGCTATGTGGGATGCTGGAGGCTCGGGGCTGAGTCTATGGAGTGACCTTGAGGGGTGAGGCCTGGCTGCACCTGGCACCGTGCCCCAGGTCCAGGTCAGCCTGGGCTCCCAGCCGGGCCTTGACCTAGAGGCCCACTGTGGCTGTGGGATGTGGCCATTTCTCTCTGCTGCACTGTCTCCCTCATGGGGGCCAGTGATAATGTGGGGGGAGCACGTGGGGACTGAGCAACACCTCAGTCAGGGCTCCAGGGGTGTGGCCATGTGACCTTCAACTTGCTGGCCTGGGTGGGCCAGGGGTGCAGGGCCAGCCTGACAGCCTCCTTTGCAGAGGGGGCTGCAGGCCACACTGTGAGGTGGGAGGTAGTGATCTAGGGTCCAGGCTGTCCCTCCCACCGCCCTCTGAGGTCCCTGCACTGGCCCTGCCCCAGGGAGCAATGGGCTGGGATGTGGGCGGGGTCTCCATTTCCCCAACTGCTGTCCCCAGCACAGTGGCAGGGCCTGTACACAGAAGGCCTCGTAAATATTCAAGCACTCAGCTTGGGGCCTCTTCCCAAATGTACCTCTCCTCTCAAGTTTCACCTCCCTGTTTTCAATCCCGAGACTTCCCAAACGTCCTCTTCCTCCCAGGCCTCAGCTCGGACTGTCCCCGCCTCTCGGCTGCCACGTCCAATCACCAACCCCTGGTCCCAGGTCCTCTCCAACCCACATGGCCTCTGCCCCCTGTTTGTGTTGGGGGTGGGGGAGCCCTGATCTCCAGGCCCTGCTATTGGTTCCCTCAGGAGGCCAGAGGGGTCTCTTGAAACCCCAACTGGACACCACGCCCTACCCCCCTGCCTACCCCCCTGCCTATGCCCTTTCAGGGCTCCAAGGCCTCCCCACACCCACAGACAGCCTTCTAGGCCTCCCTGGCTGCCCGAGGTCCAGCCACATTGTTCATAGCGCCCCCAACACCTCCCTCACCATCACCAGTGCTCAGCAAGGGGAATGGAGCCCCTGTAGAGCTTGCGAGCCCCACTCCCAGCACGCCCTGCTGCCTCCGCCCCAACTCCCAGCACTCCCTGCTGCCTCTGCCCCAACTCCCAGCAGCCCAGCCTGGTGCCGGCTGAGCAGGCTAATTAATGGCTCAAATCCGTTATCAGCCAAATGTTAATTACTCTTTTTAATCTGGGCTGCTTGTGTGGAGGCTCCTGGAGGTGCAGCAGGGGCTGGGGGGTCCGGAGCCATGACCTCATCCCTCCTCAGCAAGCAGGCACATGGGCCCCAGTGAGCGCTCCCTCGCCACAGCCCACACTCTGCTGTTCCCTCTGGCGGGTGCCACCCTTCCTTGCCCTGGCAAACTCCTACTCTCCCTTCAAGACCTTGCCCATGCAGCCCCTTGGCAGGAGGCCTCCCCAGTCTCAGCCTCAGAGGACAGACAAGGCTGAACTAGGAGTTGGGAGGCTGTCAGGGGACTGGCCTTGGTCTCTGGAAGGGAATCTGGAAATGCTAACCCCCACATGGAGGCTGCTCGGCAGAGGAGGCCAGGGCTGGGACCAACCCCAGAGTGAGCTCGGACCGACAGTCTCCTGTGCTCCCCAGACAGGGGTCTGGCCCTGGCATGCTTCCTATAGAATGGAGTGATAAGCCTCCCTCGAATTCTACCCAGTCCTGGAGAAGAGGCCCCATCAACCTGCATGCCCTTTGCCCATGGTGCAAACTGGCACTGGATACACACATGCCACCACCCTGTGCATACTGGACTCGATCCTCCTTCACCCCACTCCCACACCCAAAGAGACACACACACTGACAAACACCAACACCCAAAACACACACGGAGCACATGCAGACACGTCCGAGACATTGTGGATCCATATGCACAGACGCACACCCGGACGTCAGCAAAGGCTCAGAGATGCCTGGTGCACCGGTGCCCGTGTGCGCACATGCACATGCATGGCCAGGGCAGGAGGCCTGGGAGCGCAGAAGCTGCCCCTTCTCCTGCCCCAGGCCCCCAGGGCTTCCCGTTTACGGGACATTATCTATCAAAAATATATTAACCCAGAAGCCTGTTTCCATCAGAGTCTCGATTCCAGGGACATTTCCAGATAAGCCTTATCTCCTCACTTGTGCATTAGCCCTGCTGGTCGGGGGCCTGCCAATCACCGCTGCCCCTCCTGCCCCAGCCCATGGCAGGATGCCGGTCCATGACCTCACTCCATGTGGGCAGGCAGGTGAGGGGGCCTGGGGCACTGCTCTCCCATGCCCCACCCCACCCATCAGCCCACAGAGGACCCCAGAGGACACCTCTTTTCCAAGGACACTCCTGAAGCACTGGTGGGCAAGGGACTCTGGAAGCACCTGGAGCCTAGACTCAAACTCCAGCTCTATCTGGGGCAGCTGCAGGCAGCCAAGCCCTGACCTGCCTGCACCCCTGTGAAACCGGCATGCTGCTGCCACACCACCGCTGTGGGTAGACGAGCAGATTCAGTGAGTTTACTTGTGTCAGTGGCTGCAGTCAGTTTGGCTTACTGGAACCCTCCCCTTCATAAAACACGGGGACCTGGGGTTGCCCAAGGCACCCTGCGGGGCAGGGAAGCCAGGGAAGGGGACGTGCATGCCCACGCCTTGGCCTCAGCCAGAACCAGGTGCTGGCTCCGGTTCCTGCTCACCGTCCCAGCTAGGCTGCACCTTCAAAGGCTGCGCGCCCTGGCCCGACCTCACTAATGGACGCTCGGGTTTCCACCGATGCCGGGCCTGATAGAGGTCTCTCCTGGGGCGGTCGGCTGGGCGTTTTCAGGCCATACAGAGCAGATCCGCCTCATTACACACTCAGGGGGCTCAGAGGCTCCTGGGAATCGCCCTGGGCTGCCCCTCCTCCCTTCTGTGCCCCAATTCCTCCACCTGAGCCCCCTCCTTCCTGGGGCTTTCAGGAGATGGTCTTCAGACCAGTGGGGAGGGAAGAGGTGGGGTGGAGGTGGACGCCTGCACAGAGTTCCTGGAAAAACGGCTGATTTGGGGATGGTGTCACTTCCTGAGGGGTTCTGGGCCTTTTGCCTCTCAGTGGGAGATGTGTGGGGCCCACCCTAGGGCCGCAGGTAATGCGGGGTCAGCAATGTGCCTGACAAGTCTCCTATCCACAGGGCAGCCCTCTGGCATGGCTGCTTTTCTTCTTTCATTTTATACATGGGGACACTGAGGCACGAGGTTAGGGAACTTGTCCAAGCTCACACCGCAGGCAGGGAGAGGCCCGAATCTGTGCCCTGGCGGCGGCAGCCATGTTTCCTCCACACCTGATCTGGCCCCAGAGCCAGCTCCCATGGACTAAGTGCCCCCCATGCCTGGCACAGTGGGGGTGCCACTGGGTCACATGACCCCTCATTAGAGAGGGGCAGTGACACACCCAAGGTCACTCTGCCCATGCAGGCCAGGACCTGGGGCCGAGCTCAGAGCTTTCTGTCCCAGTGTGCAGGGACCCTGAGGGAGCTGGGGTGGGATGGGTCAGGGAGGGTGTGGCCTGGCCCCCAGTTCAGCCCCACACTGAGGAGGAGGGAGGTTTTCTCGCCTCAGAGGTGAGTCCTCAGAGCTGGGTTCGGACCCAGTGCTGGCCCTCACCAGCAGCTCCCAGATCTGCTGGGAGGTGACCAGCCTGGACAATACTGGCAGGTGCTCAGAGGGGCCTCTCCTGCCCCTGGGGACTGACAGGCTGGTGGCTGTGAGCCCAGCTCGGTGCTGACTGAAGCCCTCCCAGGGATCTGCTCCCTTCTTGGGCTGCTCTCCTGAGGGACCAGCCGGCTAGCAGGGAGCCTGGTGTGGGCTCAAGGCCGCTGCCAGTTTCCTGGGTGGAGTGGCTTCAGCGAAGTGGTACTGCCTTTCTGGTGAAACAGTCTGCAGGTCCGGGTAGGGTAAGGAGGCGCGGGGCCCAGCACACAGTGGGGTGAGGCCCCAGGGAGAGGGGCCACTGCAGTCCCAGGAGGCATCTGCTCAGGTAGCGGCAGTTGAGGGGGAGCTGGCTCCTAGGCAGAGGGCTGTCCTGATTCACGATGCAGACAAGCCGTCCTGGCACCCGCAGCCTGCAGCAGTGGAGGCCATGCTCACTGGGGCCACACTCTGTCTCACTTTCCTCCAGGGCCAGTCCCCTCAGGGGACTGAACTGGGAACCCCACTTCCCCATGGCTCTCAGCTGTTGCCCTTGACTGCTGCTCTAGCCCTGCTGCCTGGGTCTGGGCCAAGGTTGACCAAGGGTGGCCGGGCCATTCGCCATCGCTGGCATCCTTGCAGCACGGGGGCTTTGCTCTGCTGCTGATGTATTTAATTAACTTTCTCCCCAGCCACCACATGCACACGGGACACACACACACACACACACACACACACACACACACACACGGCTCTGGGGCTTAACAGCCCCAAGTCATTTGATCGAAACCTGCCCCCGTTAATATTTTTAATGCCATTTGCAAATTAAAGCATAATGCACCGATTACTGGGATAAAAGGAAGGCCTCTGCGTCTGTCTGGAGACCAAATAAAGGAACGTTTGAACATCTGTTCATCCTACAAATGTCTCTAAAAGCTTTGATTTCCCCTCAGTCAGTTGACTCCACCATCTCACCCTTTCCTGAGTATCCCACAGCCCAGGGCTACAGGGAAGGGTGGTCTGTGGGTGCAGGGGATGGCAGATGGCGCTGCACAGGGCATCCTCACCATGCTACCTTCCACTTTCTGGGAAGTGTGTGGTTCTCAAACTTGAGGGCAGGGGCTAAGGGACTCCTGGTGTTGGGGTGGAAGAGCAAGCCTCCACCTGCTCTGCCCGATGCCCTGGCCAGGCATCCTGCTATTCCCCAACTCCCCTGTGGGTGCCCTCCCTGGACCCAGCTGCCCAGAGAATCCCCATTCTCCCTCAAGGCCCAGAGCACCCCAGGAGCCACCCAGTGGGGTTGAGAAGCGCAGACACTGCAGGCTCCCATAGCCTACAGACTCTGAGTTTGGGCCCCTCCCCTGGCCCCTACCTGGGCAGGAACTCTTGGGATTCCTCTGAGATTCCCCTTGGAACACAGTTGGGGAGGGCGGGGGCCCTAGTGAAGTCAAAGAGAGAGACACCAGTAGAGTGGGCTGGGGCCATGGGACATTTATTTGTAGCCGTCAAGGGTCTGCCCACCTGGGGGAGGGGTGAGACGGGCCTGCAGGTGGCCAACAAATGGGGCAGTGGAAGACACTGGCTACCAGCCCTCTGCCCAAGGCCCTTTCCTAGTTGGGCTGGTGGCTGTCCTGGGTGGGAGTGTGCAGGGGCTGGAGGACAGACCCTCCTGGCCCCGGCAATACATCCCCCTCAGCTCCTCACCAGGGCTGAGCACCAATCCTGGGGGTGGGGGCTGCTGCTGCAGGACTGCAGGGAGAGACTGGGAGAGGTTGAGGCATGACTGGTTGGGATTTGGCACAGCAGCCTGGACTGGGCTGGGCAAGGAGGCCCTGGGGGAGGTCACTGGACACTCAGGGAGACTGGACCATGCGCTTGTGGGTGTCGAAGACATAACGCTTGAAAGTCAGGCTGAGTGCCACGTGCTGTGAGGGCTCGCTTCGCTCAGCGTTCTCCTCCTGCCTGGTAGCCTCCCCGCGGCCGGCCCGGGCCCGCTTCTTGAGGGCAGGTGTCAGGATCTTCTTGGACTCAGGGCTGAGGCCACCTGCAAGGCACAGAAGACAGGCTGTCACTCTGCCATACCCTAAGCACCTGCCGCCTAGACTCACCCCTCTTTTGCCTCCCTCCGCAGCCAAGCAGCCCTGAGGCCTGTGGTCCATTCTGACATTTTGGTCCCTCCAGTGCCCATCTGCATAGGTGGTACAGCAGGGCACTGCTGCTCTCTTGGGGCCTCGGCTCACTGGCCCCCTGTTGCTCAGGCCCTGGAGGGACTTTGCTGCCCTGTGCCCGAGTTGGTTCCATTGCCTTCAGTGTACTCATGCCAAGTCCACAATCTGGAAACAGGGCATCTGGAGGCCTCCCTGGGGTGCGGCGTGGCTCCCTGATGCCCCTGGAGAACACATTATTCTACCACAACCTCTTGTGTGCCTGAGGCAGCTGACCCTTGCAGAACAAGCCATGACCACCGGTAGCAGGCCAGAGTGTGGGAAGAGAAGGCAGTCAGGGTGTGTATCTCTGGCTGCCTTCACTCCCACCTGCCCTCAGTGGGATATGCAGGCTGCATATCCAGCTGCCCCAGTAGCAGTCGCAGGAGCCACCACCCACTGGGGCTCCCTGCCCCATGCCATTCTCACAGTGCCCCCTTGGCTCAGTTTGCCACAGCCCTGAGAACTTGCTCCCATCAGGACACCCCAGTGAGGCCATGGGGCTCACAGAGTCAGTGGCTCATCCCAGGATCCTCTGCCAGGGGTAGACGCCCCGCCCCCAGGCTTGGGTTGGTGCAGCCCCCACCGCTTTCCAGCCACCTCTATGAGCTGCTTTAACGAGCCCATGCCTCCCTAAAGACCTCCCTCCAGCTGAACGTCTGAGTGGAAATCTGTTTCCCGCTGATGCCCCGACTTGCGTTCACTCCAACTCCTCCATCTTCGCCACGCTCTGCCTTTGTGCGCCGTCTCTGCAGCCCTGCTGATCATGGTCCATTCCTGGGCTCCTCATCGCACATGCAAGCCTCTCACATGCTGTTCCCTCTGCCTGGAACACCCTTCCCATCCTAGGCAATGGAAGTCCCACTCATCCTTAAACATGCTGCTGCAACTGCCCTTTCTCTGGGGCTTGTCTTTTTATTTTTAAATTGACAAATGACAAACTGTCTATATTTAGTGTTTTATATATATATATATTGTGTGTGTGTGTGTGTGACAGGGTCTCACTCTGTTGCCTAGGCTGGAGTGCAGTAGTGTGATCCTGGCTCACTGCAACCTCTGCCTCCCACCTCAGCCTCCTGAGTAGCTGGGACCACAGGCTCGTGCCACCACGCCTAGCTGAGTTTTTGCATTTTTTTGTGGAGATGGGGTTTTGCCATGTTGCCCAGTCTAACATGATGTTTTAATATATGCATACATTTTGGAATGATTAAATCAAACTAATTAACATATCTATCACCTCACATACTTATTTTGGTGATGAGCACATTTAAAATCTATTCTCTTAGAAATTTCATTGAATATTATACATTGTTATTAATTACAGTCACCATTCTGCACAGTGGATTTCCTGAATTGACTTCTCTGGTCTAACTGAAACTGTGAACCCTTTGACCAAGATCTCTCCATTCCTGCCCCAGCCTCCACCCCCAGGCCCCCGCAACCACCCTTCTACCCTCTGCTTCTATGAGTTTGGGTTTCGAGATACCACGTATAAGTGAGATCATCAGCATCTGTCTTTCTGTGCTGTGGGGCTTGTATTCATGAGGAATCTCCTGGTGGCAGCATGGTGCAGCCTCCACGTGGGTCACTGGCCAGGGTGAGGCCACTCAGCATGCTCCTTGGCATCTGCGGGAGTGGGTGGCCCAGGGCTTGGAGCAGTTTCGCCACTGGCAGAGCACCCCAGTGTGAGCACTCACTCTGTGAGCCTCATGGCCCCACTGGGGGGTTCGGGTGGGAGCAAGCTCATGGGGCACTGTGAGAATGGCATGGGACAGGGAGCCCCAGTGGGTGGTGGCTCCTGAGACTGCTACTAGGGGCAGCTGGGTATGAAGGCACTGAGGGCAGGTGGGGGTGAAGGCAGCCCATACTCTGCCTGCCAAGGAGGTGTCCCACCAGGATCCCCTCCCCATGTGCACAAAGGGCTTGTATAGGCTGGGGGCCTAGAGGTCCAGAGCTGGGAGGAAGCTGGGCAGAGGGCTCAGCTTCCTACGTGCCATGGGCACCTGTGCCACTGTACCTGCTGGCACCTGAAGAACTTTTCCTCTCTTTTCCCAGTCCTGCCCAGTACTGGCTTCCTTCCTGAGAAGACAAGGCAGCCACGAGGCTCATGCATCAAGCTTCAGTCCAGAAGGCCCTGGCCTGTCATCTCAGACTGGGAGAGCTGGCTGGTGGGGCTGTGCGGGTTATTTCCGGCTCAGTTTCCTGAAGATGTTGGCCACCCACTTCTTTATATGGATAAGAAAATGAAGATCTAAGAGGGCAGTGACTTACTGGAAGCCCCACAGTGAGCTCAGAAGAGCCAGGATTTGAGCTCCAGCCCTTACCCAATGGCAAAGCCAGCTTCTGCTCTCCACTCAGAGCGATGGGTGTGGATCCACCTTTCAGTGGGCTTCTGACAATGGTTCTCAAGGCTGTGAGAGTGTCGTGTACTGGCCCTACAGCTCTAGATGTTTAAAAAGGTGACAAGGGCTCATACCTGTAATCCCAGCACTTTGGGAGGCCGAGGTGGGCAGATCATGAGGTCAGGAGATCGAGACCATCCTGACCAACATGGTGAAACCCTGTCTCCATTAAAAATGCAAAAAATTAGCTGGGCGTGGTGGCAGGCACCTGTAGTCTCAGTTACTCAGGAGGCTGAGGTAGTAAAATGGCATGAACCAGGGAGGTGGAGCTTGCAGTGAGCCGAGATCGCGCCACTGCACTCCAGCCTGGGCAACAGAGTGAGACTCAGTCTAAAAAAAAAAAGATGACAAGGGTGCTGGATAAAGAGGCCATCTGTAGAGTCAGCCAGGGACAGCCTGCCCCACTGCACAAAGGGTCAGGTCTCCCTCTGGCAGGCGGAAGTGAGATTACTGGCCATCTAAAGCCTGAGTCCCCTGGGAAGACTGGAGACATGCAGCTGATATGAACGGGGCTCCAGGAGCCAGGCTGGCCATTGCACGCCTGCCTGAGGGACATGTGATACTGTGGCCGTGGGGACCTGTATTAAGGAAGTGCCCCTGTGAGCGGCACACCTTACGTGGAGCCTGAGTGGTGTCTGCTCTGCAGGTTCCGTATCTAGGTGGTCTGCCCCAGCTTGGGATGGGGCACAGGGTGTGGGCATGGGGAGGACCCTGGCCAGCCCCCTCAAGTGAGCACCAGGCCTGTAGGTATCTGAATCCCTAAATCAGAGCCTGGCCTTCCTTCTGCAAACAGAGCAGGTAGCTGGCAGCCGACCCCAACAAATGGCATCGGCAGCCTGTCTCCCTCTGGTGCCAGGAGGTCTGGAGACTGAGGAGGCGTGGGGCTCCCCGGCGTCGGTGCTGGGCTGGGGAGACAGGCGTGGCCCAATCGGCAGTCCATCTCGCCCGCGATGGCTCTCGTTACACACAATGCCTACCTCGCACTGCCTGGAGCAGGCAGAGCCGGAAAGTCTATCTGGCACTGGTGAAGATGTGGCCGTTTAATTGCTCTTCTGAGATGGTCAGGCTCGTTTACCTCTGCTCTATTATGGACTGGCCGGGAAGCCACATCTGGAAAGCCTGACCAAAGGGAGACCTGGACATGCAGCTGTGTGGATTTGTGGCAAATGTCACCAGGAGCTGCTTTGTTTTCCCAGTGGCCTTTTTTTATTTTTATTTTTATTTTTTTTATTCTTAGCCATGTGGCAAACGGAGGGAAGTGAAGAGCACCCCAGGGTGTCACATGGTGAGAGCTGCTGCCCACCCAGCCAGACTCTGTGGGTCCCGCCCTGTGCTTCTCCCAATCTGCCTCTGTGTCTTTTCACTTAAAAATATTCAGGGAACACGCCAGGACAGGGAGACAAATGGTGGTGAACATGCAGACCAGGGCCCGGCTCCCATGCAGTTCACTCATCTAAGAAAGCACAGCCAATGAACAAGGC
This sequence comes from Rhinopithecus bieti, assembly GCF_001698545.2. Classification (NCBI taxonomy): domain Eukaryota; kingdom Metazoa; phylum Chordata; class Mammalia; order Primates; family Cercopithecidae; genus Rhinopithecus; species Rhinopithecus bieti. Next base: position 5,190,376 of record NW_016808004.1, read on the forward strand.
AGCTAGATCTCCAGACAGCAGAAGGGTGGCCAAGGAAACAGCACCATGGTCACTGTGTGGGAACAGGGCTGCTTCAGCGTGTTCCAAGGGAGGAGGAGGAGGAGGAGGAATGCTGGACCCAAGACCAGATGACAGGAACCAGTCATAAATATTGCTGGCACGGATCCACAGGCAAAGGGAATTTGAGTGACAATTCCTGGGGGTGGGTATGCGAGAGGCACTGAGGGCAGATGAAGGCATGTGCCATGCGTGGTGCAGTACGAGGGCCTGGCTCCAGGGTGACCACAGCTCACCATGTCCACACAGTGCCCTGTGTGCCAGGCTCCCCGCCCTGTGCACTGACTTGGGGTCAGAGTGTGTGGGAACGTGGTGACAAGGCCACGTGCTGAGTGCCGACTGCCCATCTGCCTGGTGTCTACCTCCTGCAGGCCCTGGTGTCTCCAAGGCAGGCAGGACAGGGCCTGCTTTGCCACCGGCTCTGCTAGGACCTACCCTGTCAGGGAGGTGCAGCCCTGCCCCCATCTTCCTCCCTGCACGGGGGGCTGCTCTGGACCTCTGGTCTCTGCTTGCCCCTGGCTCACAGCCCTGCCCCTGTCTCAGCCTCCTCGCTGCCCTCCTGCATACCTGGCCTGTCTCTGCCTCAGGGCCGCTGTCATTGCAATCACTCCGCCTGGAGACTCACCTGGGAGGCACCCCTGGCCCGTCTCTGCCTCAGGGCCCTGTCTTTGCCAATCCCTCCGCCTGGAGACTTGGGAGCTCCGGCAGCTGCAAGTTCACTTTCTTCGAGTCACTGTACAACTGTCACCTCTTGGTGAGGCCTTTGTGACCACCTTGTTTAAAACCACAACCCCCTCATGCTCCCCTGACCCCCTCTCACCCCACTATTTTTCCTATAGCTTTTATCACCTTCTAACATCCTCTATAATGTCCTTGTTTGGGTGTTTGTTGTCTGCCTCTGCTGAAGTGACAAGCTCCACCCTGACAGGGAGTTTTGTCTATTCACTGTTGTAACCCTAACACTGGCAGTGACTGCTGGTGAGTGGCGGATACTCAGAGAACACTCTCCGAATAAGTGTTGGAGGAGACCCTGCTGGGGTTGAGGGGCAAACTGCTCTGGTTTTCCAAGAACCTGAAGGGCAGCTGTTTAAGCACTGGCTGGTGACAACCTGGGAGGGACAAGGTCCCCAGATGGTCACAGTGTGAACTAAGAAAGGCACTTCTAGGAATTCAATCCAAACAAGTGGTCTGAGATATGGCAGAAGATGTCGACACAAAGATGTCACCACAGCATGGAGGTACTTAATCCTTGTAACACCGTGTTGAGGAAACAGGCACAGAAGAGTTAGTACCTTGCCCAAGGTCACACGGCTATTTACAGGCAGAGCGGGAACACCAGGCTATCTGATTCCCAAGCCTGTGTGCTTACCCACTAAGGGAGCGGCACGTTTTTGAGAACTACAAAGGGCCTCTAAGACCAAGGGAGGCCAGTCCAGACCCATCCAGCATCTATTAGCTGCAGCAAAATGTTCTGTGGGACTAAAAGTGATACCTGAGAAGAGTTTAAAGTTACACAAAGAAAGACTTCTGTTATAATGTTGATTCAAAAAAAAATGCAGCAATCAAAATTTTTGGAAGAGTTCTGCTGCAGCCCTGGGATGAAGGGAAAAGAGACCGGAAGACTGTCCATTTGGCTGTCAGGGGTCGGGAGTGGGTTGAAAGCACTGTTCCTTCTTTCTTCTTTTATGTATTTCCCAAGGCTTCTACTGTGACCCTGGGTTACTCACAGGGGGACGTCTATTACAGGCCCCCCTCACTGTGGCCTCCGGCATCCAGCTGGGAGCCCAGAGAAGGCACGGTGTCTACCGGTGCAATCTGGCTGGAACCTGCTCAATCCATGGCACACAAGGGCCAGGGAGGGGAGAGAGGGCCAGGAAGCTCGCTGATATCTCTAGGCCCACGGTGTCGTCTCTGCTACGCTCTGGGCTCTGCCCAAGGACAGGGACAAGAGGTACGGTAGGGGTGGTGATGCTCATGACTCCTCCATGGCTGCTGGAAGTTCAAGGTCCCCACGCTGCTGCTCTGCTGCTTGCATCAAGAGCAATGACTGGGAGGTATGGGCGCAGGAGTCCACCGTCCTCCAGCTCTGCCTCGCTGCCTCCTCCCTCATCCCGCCTGGCTGTCCCAAGGATTGCTCTAGGGCCCGGGTCAGACATCTAGACCTGGCTCCACCAACAGAAGTGTCATTCTCTTTCTGGCTTCTCTCTCAACCTCCTCCCTCCTCCCTCTCTGACCCCATCATGTACCACGCTTCAGCTATGAGAAGCCAAGCAGGGCCTTGGAACTTGCGGTTCCCTCTGCCTGCCACACTCACAGTCTGCTGCTGCCCCTTCAGAAAGCACCCCTCAGCTGCCCGGCTGAGTGAGATCCTCCTGGACGCCCGGCCCAGCACCACTGTGGCTGTCATTGCCTTATGTGCCTGCCTCCCCCAGTGGCCTGGGAGGGGGGCACCTCTCCAGGATTGCGTGCAGGGTCTAGCACACGGGGCTCAGGGAGGTTTGACGAAAACAAAGGGAATGAGTATGGATTCATCCTCACAAGCACTCACAGCAGGGGTGCAGGACAGCGGAAGGAAGAAAAATGTCCCAGCAGGGCAGGACCCCTGCCTCCAGGACCAGAAAACACCTGTCTGTGCTCAAGTGACCCAAGGGAGAAAGAAATCCAGGCTCAGGTGCCAGGCTGGCCTGGCCCCCTCTCCCATGTGCTGGAGGGTGGCTCTCTACCTGGCAGGGCGGGCCAGGGTGTGTGTGTGCTACACGTATGTCTGTAATTCAATAGGGCCTCCTTTTTCCCAAACCTCAGGATTCTCGGAGCCTATGGCCCTGCTCCACCCCGTGACGAACCCAAACCCCAGGATGCAGTGGGGGGCAGGCGGCCATGACCCTGGGGGCAACACTGCTCCTCATGGCTTCCCGTGGGGACACTCTCCCAGGGCCAGGCTGGCCCTTTCTCACCAAGCGCCAGCTCCACACAAAGGCACAATGGGCTGCAGGCTGCTGGGTCCTGGCTCGGGCTGGGGTAATCAGGGAAGAATGCGGGAAGCACAACTGTTTCCCAAGCCCTGGCCACGGTGCCGCCCTGACATGGCCATCAAAGGCCGGCAAATTGCCTCCAATTGCTGGCGTCGCTTTCATGTTGGGGGCCAGACTGGAAGAGGGGTCTCCACGCTGGTGGGTGGCTTGCATGCCCCAGTGGGAACGGAACCCTTGCAAGCAGCTTGGGGTCACTGGTCCCCTTTGTGGCCCTGTGGGGTTGGGGCCGCTCCAGTCACTTCAGCACTACCCACTGCTGTAAACAAGCAGCTTTGGAGAGAGTTGGAAGAGAGCCAGAGTCAGGGGCAGAGGCTTTCTTTGGGGTCAGCATCCTGGTGATAACTGACAGCTGGGAGCCTAAATGGCAGGTGGGGCTGATATATGGGATGGCCAGGCTGGACAGCCACAGAGGGCCTTGGATTCAGCCAGGCTCGGGTCTGGACTAGATACTGGGCCCTAGGAACAGGAGGGGCTGCCTAGCAAGGCCACCCCCCTCAGCGGGGGCCACGGGGCAGCTGGTGCAGAGCCCTGCCCCTCAAGAGGGTGCTGGTGGGCTCCAATGTCAAGTTCCCTCCACCCCAAGGTAGGAAGCTGCCCTGCACAGGCCACAGGTGGTCATGGAGGTGTGTGGGTGGCACAGTGCTCTGATGAGACCTCTAAGTCAGGGCAGGGCTGGAGGCAGGCCTGGCCAAGGAGCTGCCCCCAAGGCCGGGGTGGGGAGACAGAAAGAAGGGGGAACCTGGCAAGGGCAGAAGTGGCCCTAACATGGGACCTGGCGATCATGTCTGAAACGCATGGAGCTATGGTTGACATCAACACCCCCACATATCGGCGGCCAGCCAGGCTCATGAAGGTGCGATGACTTTCCCTGGCTTCCTGGCAGTTGTGGTGCAGCTGAGTCTGAATGCACACCCCTCTGCCTGCTGGCAGGGCAGGGCAGCCTGGGCCCGGAGGACAGGCAGAGGGGATGAGGGCTTAGCTCTAACACAGACCCGGCTGGGGACAGACAGGCCCAGGAGGACAGGCCTGGCAGGGCTGGGGAGAGCCAGGTGGGCAGAGAGAGCCAGTGTGAGCACTCCCTGAGGGGGACAGCCCTGACATCAGTCTCCTCTGCGAGTAGTGACAGTGACTGGAATTCTCCAGCCACCTCTTTGTCAGGCTGGGCTCTTCTGTTTTCCTGGGGAGCTAAAGCCTTTAACGTTGCTGGCTGGGGCGGGCCAGCTCCTTGGTTTTCTCTCCTTCCCTCCCTGCTATGGATCCCGTATGTAAACAAAGATGCAATTTGCTTTAAAAGATAAGGTGATTAAGTTTTTATCAGACCTGTACTCCGCTGTCCCTGCAACAAAAGGAATTAGGGGGAGGCGGGCGGCAGAGCGGGCCCTTCGCTGGAGCCTCGCTCTTTCTGAGGCTCTCAAGCTCACACTCGACGGGCTCATGCGCCCCTTTGATTGGGCGGAAGCGGAGGCAACCAGCGCCCCGCACCCCCATTTTGATGTCTTAATGTTGCCTAATTCCTCCTTTAATTTTTTTTAAGCTTCTTAGCAGCAATGATGAATTCTTCAAAAACAAAAAAGGGCCCTTTGCAGAAATCTTTCCCACACCATGTAAATTGAAATTATAATGCAGTCAAAGCTGTGGAGATTGGGGTGCGTGGGGAGGGAACACCCGTGTATTATGCGGAAGGAAGCTTTTTTTTTTTTAAGGCAAAAAACAAATCCATTCTGAAATAGGCAGAAAATGACTTGGCCCTGAATCTCAATTACACAGGGAGGGCAGCCTCTGCGGAGGAAAGTTTGTTGTCCTAAATTCTCAGTCCCTCTGGGACTGGCTGGACCAGCTGCCTCCTGGAGGGGCTGCTGCAGGGATGGCCCCCGTCCCTCATCAGTGGAGTCCCAGCCTACCCTTCTAGAATGGGATCCCCCACCCTGTGGAGTGGCCGTGAGGCCTCTGTGAGGTGCGTTCATAGAGCAGCCAGCCCTGCCCCAAGGGTTACCCTCCTTGCTGTGCAGGCCAGAAGCTCAGGCTGGGGCTCACACAGCTGTGAGTGCGGCGCCTGCCCAGTCTCTTGGGACAGCTCAGAGGGTGGTTTGCCACAGGCTCCTTGGAGGCTCCTGCTCTAGGTGTCCCTGCAGGCCCAGCAGGAGCAGGTCCCTGCCCCAGGGCACGGGCATGGGGCTCCTGCACATGAATAGCCAGGACCCTCTCCCACCGGCCTGTCCTTAGTGCTGTTGCCAGAGATTCTTCTAGGACAAAAACCCAACATTCCTCTCAGTTCAGCTGTTCACTGAAGACCTCTTCAGCCCCTCACAACCACTCAGGCAGGGCCTCAATTCCTCTAAGGAGTCACTCACAAGCTGCCCCTACGGCCCTGCACGTCCTTACCACACACTCCTCTCCCATCTCAGCACTGCTCCAGCCTCGAGACTGGCGCTCCCTCAGCCTGGGGAACCCATGACATTTGTATACCTTGCCTGCTTCTGTCTCCCTTGGCTCCTTCGGCTCCCTGGCTACAAGGCTCTGTAGCATCTTGGCTTGGCCTTCTCTGATGCCTGCCCAGCCTTCCCCTAGGGCCAAGGCCCCCCACACTCTACCCTGAGTACAGATCCAATGCCCCCAGAGATAGTCAGGGCCTGCAGCAGCCCAGCAATGCCAGGAAAGGGCAGTATTGGTGACCTCAGCCCGTGTGCACTCCACTTCAACTGCCAGTGGGGTCAGAGCTCCCCCACCCACCTCCAGGGCTGCTCATCACCCTCCTCCAGCCTGGCAGCCTCCACAGGGTCCTGTCAGTGCACAGAGGCTGGGGGGTGAGCAGGTCTGCCGACCACCTGCCAGCTAGGCCGGTGGCAGAGGTGGGAGAAGTGGACCGCACAGACTTTCCTGTCATCCCCACAGGCAGCGAGCCTGCCCGCCCAGAACTGGGAAGAGGAATCAGTGGGGAGGCCTGGGCCTGGCCCCTTCCCCTGGGGCTCATGTCCCCCATCCATGGGCCAGGGCAGTTGGGTGGATGCCCAACTCCTCCGTCCAGAGAGAATAAGACATGCATTTGATGAGTTGGGGCCAGTTGGGTCAGAGCTGAGCTGCTTCAGTGGCAGAGTTTCCAGAAGGTGAGTCTAGGCAGCTATGCTTCTGAGGACCCTTTTGGCTGCCCCTGGGTAGGGCTGAGGTTTGACAAGTGTCTGGATGGGAAGGACACTGGACTGCAGCCCTGGGCAAACTGGGCTCCGCAGGTCAGCAGCTGGGATGTGGCTTGGCCAGAGGACCCTCTGCTGCTACCATGGCCACCCTCACAGCGACTGCCTTTCTAGCAGCCTCCTCCAAATGCCTCCCACCCAGTCAGGGGCTGCACAGACATCATTTTATTCCAGCCTCAGGACATCCTATAAGTCACTTTACAGCAAGCGCAATGGCTGCCTGGGGTCACACAGCTGGTAAGCCAGGGAGCAGCGATTCCCATCCAGGCCCCAGCTTCACAAAGCTGCCCGCCATGCCACAGGCTTGGGAGTCTGGCTGCAGGGAATACAGCAGCCTGGGTGGCAGTGCCATGGGTGGGAGGCGGCAGGGGGCTGCAGCCATCTCCTGTGGAAGGAGGGAGGATGGCAAGAGACAAGGGTGTGGGATCACCTGGGGACTCCCCCAACCAGACTGATGTTTCTTCCCACCCGGCATCTCCCAGGCCCAGGACAGTGGGGCTGGGCCAGGTGGGGCCTTGTCTCCAGACACTTGCAGGGCGGAGGCCCAGGATGCCTCTGTGTTGTGGGTACCAGTCAGGGGACCACTGGCAACCAGGACTGGGGGCTGCGGGGCCTTACCACTGTGGAGACTGGCACTGAAAGCAGCCCAGATGGCCGAGAGGGGGGCCTGACAGAAAAGACCATCTTGTGTGAGGGAGGTCTTGCCCAAAATGCCCCAAAATGGGCACTAGCCAGTTCTCATCACAGAAAGAACCCCAGTAGCAATCACAGCTCATGTTCGCTGCACCTTTATAGGCTAGGCACCACTCCACATGCTCCACAGACAACAGCAAACTTCAGTTCACAATCATGCTATTCACACACACCAGGAAACTGAGGCACAGAGCACTCAGGAACTTGCCCAAGGTAACACAGCAAGAACATGGTGGGCCTGAGCTCAAACCCACCACAGCCCTATGCCCAGTAGGCCATCCACCCTCAGGAACCAGTCCCAACCCTCAGCAGTTGTGTGCCCAACTCCTGCACGGATGGGGGCTTTGGGAGGGCAGAGACTGGATCCCATTTGACAGCATGTCCCAGTGCCTGGCACAAGGCTTGGGGTAGCAAGGATCAGACAAGTGCTTTCTGTGCCTCAACTCATGTGAGGAGGGTACATTATCCGCTCCATCATTCAGAGGTAGAAATGGAGGCCCAGGGACACAAATTGATGTGCCCAAGGTCACACAGTCAGTGGCAGAGAAGTGATCACATGTCCTCGTCAGTAGTTGGAGAAGCCCAGGTTCCTCTCTAGGTGGCTGGAGCTAGAGGAAGGGGCTGTCTCTCTTCTCTACTAGCACCGCCAGCTGCCACCCTCTGCTTGTACTGTTGGTAAGCCAGGCTTGGTCCATGACGTACACACACAACCCACACATAGATACACATGTGCCTCTAGAATGAGGGGCCCCCTAGAGGGCAGGGCCATTCCTTCAGCAGGTTTTGTTTGGTTGGAATGGTGGCTGTCCAGGCCATCTCAGGTCACTGCAGAGGACAGTGACCATGCCTAGGGCCCTTCCTGAAGGCAGACCTCGACACCTGAAGGGCAGGCAGGGATGACAGTGGTGCTGTCGGAGCCTGAGCTCTATGCTCATGGCTGGGGTTTGGACACCAGGTTTGGTGACACAGCAGCTTGACTGGCCCGCTCTGAGCTTTGGTTTCTTCCTCAGTTGGGGTGAGGGATGGTGGGAATAAGACACATGGCCTGGCTCTCTCCAGGAAGCACTTGGTAAAGAGAGGCCACTGCCATTCTGATCATGGCTGTGGCTGAGGGTACCATACCATTGTGTTTCCGTCAACTTGGGGCTAACTAAGCTACACCTGAGGCTGAGCCCTCCACTGGGCCCCGTTCCTGGCTGCTGACTGGCCTGGGTGTGCTGGGCCATGTGCTGAACAGACACCACCTCATTGCATGACCACGATCCCCTGTGACGGAGGCCCGGCAGGAGTCCCACTCTGCTGGGAGGAAGCTGGGCCTGATGAAGAACAGGTACCTCTGGTCAAATGCAGAGCTAGTTTTCTCCTCTTTTTGTTCTCTCACAGGCATCTTGAGGCAGAGGGAGACTTGGATGCAAGCCACCCGTGACAGCAGTGAAAAGCCCTGGGAAGAAAGGGAGGGAGCCGCAGACAGACAGTCGCACCCGGGCATTCAGAGGAGGAGGAAGGAAGCTGGGGTCAGGAAGACTGTGGTGGAAAAGGTGACATTGCCCTGGGCAGGTCTGAGTGAGGCAGTACGGCCTCAATGGAGCAGTGGGTCAGGCAGGAGTGGGCCACCGATAGCTGCCCTGCTGAGGCCCTGGCTGAGGCCCTGGGAACTGACCCACTCCCATGGCTCCCGTTCCACCTTCTGGCCTGGAGGCCTCACACATGCTGAAACCTCCTGTCTGCTTGTGACGCAGGGATAACAGGCGCCTGACCTCCTGATGCTGTGAGGATGCTGAGGACGTGTCTAATGAGGGGAACAAGGCCTGCCTGGGGACATAGATGCTCTAGGGACATAAGGCCCTACACTGCCAGCAGCACAGGGAGGACACTCCCCCTGCTCAGGGCCGTGGAGACTAACGCTGCATGCAGAAGCCCTGGCACACAGTGTGCTCGGTTAGTGGGCCTTTCCTTCTCTCCTTCCTTTGTGTCCAAAACCCAATGGCTGGCCAAGGGGAAGGGCCTGCTTCAACCAAGGGTGCAGAGGCCGGGCCAGGATGCCCTTCTGGCCACACAGCCATATGCTCTCAGGCTGTCCTCTGCTCCCCTGTGGGGCTAGGACTCACACCGGCCTGCCCCTTCCAATGAAAGAAAAGGCTGTGTGGCCAGAGGCAAGGATGGGCCCCTCCTGCAGGCGGCCCTCCTCCTCAGACAACCCCCCAAGGCTGGCCATTGCGGGAGCACGGTTCCTGGTGGCCTCCCACGGAGCTCCATCCCCACCAAGGGAGCTGAATTTTAATACTCCAAACACTCACTCCCTAAATGTGTATACTCTTTAACAGCAGTTAATCTTCAATTAAAATACCTAGAGCAGAAACTAAGATAACTGGTTTAAAAGGTAGAGCTTATTGACAATAAAAGTCTTCTTCATATTGCCTTTCTTTAAAAAAATCCACATATTAAAAATGTCATTTTTATGACTTGGTGGGGGAAAAAACCCATCTAGAATAATGAAGGCGAACAAAGGCCCAGGGAGCAGTCATTTTCCAGAGCCCATATGTAGCACCCTGATTACTATATCAGCCCTGTTCCCAGAGCAGAACGAGAGGCTGTGGGCAGGTGGCAGCCCTGGCTGTCCTCTCGCTGACAGGGGAAGGGCAGGGGTGGCGCAGCATCTCTGGTCCCTATCCATACTCCTGATTTGAAAGCTGCAGACTCCAACAGTCTATCCTTCCCTGACCTGCAGGGGCTGAGGCCCAGGGTGAGCATGGGTACAGGGGCTGGGGCCTGGCACCCTGTGTCTGTGCTGATGGCCATGTGCCCACACACTGTCCCTCGGAGGCAGATCCCAGAGGTAGCCTGTGGCTGCAAGGCCCAGGGGAGGCAGGTATGCCCATGGGCTGACCTCCCCCCTGCCGCCACCCACTGAAATGCCCACATGCTTTCTGATGCTGGCTGCACTCCTGCTGCACACGTCACCCGCTGGCCATGTGTCCACCTCAGCTCTCAGGCCTATGTGACCAAATGGGTCCCTAACGCCCAGCACAGGGCCAGGTACAAAGCAGGTGCCCACAAGTGGCCACATCCTGGTCCCTGGCCCTGTACCTACCTCACAGCTCTCAGTACCTCCCACCGCAACGGCCTCTTGGCTCACCGGCCATGGCCTCGGGCTCTCTGCAGTAGCCCCCTGGCCCAGTACTGTCCGGCCCTGCTGCTGAGGGGCTGAAGGGCCTTGTCTAGTGGTACCGTGTGTCCTTCCTTACAAAACACAGTCTGTGCCTCTGCCCTGGGCAGGTTACATCTCTTAGTGGCCATGGGCTCAGATCCTGCATTGTGGCTGGGTGGGGGCTGTTTTATACCTGGGAGATGGTTCCCCCAGGTCTTGGAGTGCATAGGCCTCAGCTTGGAGCACCTCCAGCCAGGTGTCCCTCTACCCTCAGAAGCCTAGGCTCCAAGGGCTGGTGAGAATGGGTCTTGGGGACAGGGCCAACACCAGTGAAACAGAGCTGGTGTTCGTGTTTCTGCAGCAGTGTGAATGCCAGGACTCCCATCTGAGACATACCAGCGTGTGTACCAAAAGGACAGCTGTCAGGCCTCTTTCCCAGGTCTGGCCCTGCAGCAGCCAGGCCAGTACCCTGGGAAGGTGCTTGGCTCTGCAGGTGCCTGGCGGGTGGTGCACTGAACTTCAGTCTCCTTGTCTGTGAAATGGGTCCTGCTGTTATAATGGGGAGCGGGGAAGCCCTCAGAGAGGGCCTGAGATAGGGAGGGCCCCACTGAGGGCCCTGGAAAAAAAGCCTCTTCTTTGTTTTTTAAATAAAGTATGTGGAAGCCTTAAAGGCCAGGTGCCTGGGCGCTGGGAAAAGCTGCTGCCTCCTGCTCCTTCCCATGGACACCCAGCTGCCACATGTGGGCCTCTGATAGCAGGGCTAGGCTCAGAGGAAGCCACTGTCCTCTGAAGACCCTGAAAGGCCAAGGGAAACCAGGGCCACAGGAGACAGCAAGCACCGGAGGAGATCTGGGGAGGGGGCTGGACCCACCACCCCCTTCCTGGCTCATGGTGCCCCACACCAGCCCGAGGGTACATAGAACTGGCAGACAGTGAGCCTAAGGCAGCACCCGAGCAGCCTGTGTGCTAGGCCCGGCCTCTATCTTCCCTCACACACTCTCTCAGGTGGGCACAGGTGGGCTCAGAGGTGAAGTGGGAGCTGATGGGCACAGTGGCCTGGGCAGCATGCTGGGAAGGGAGCTTGGCGTGAGGGGCAGCCTTCTGTCACCTGCCTGGATCTGCGTGGGGCCAGGGATGCTCTGGGTCAGGGCAGCAATAATGGCACTGAGTGCCCATGGCAGCTGGGCCCTGAGCGAGATGCCACGTGCCTCAGCCCATGGAGGCAGACCCTGTCCAGAATACAGGTGGATGGCAGGTTCTGTCATGGGTAAGCTGAGGCACCCTGGGTCCCCTCGCCTGTGACGAGGGGACAATGACCCTGCCTCCCTGGGCAGGCCCCATCTGTGCAAGACTGCGTGCCTGGTGGGCAGAGCCCACATGTGGAACCCTGTTCCCTGGTGAGGAGCAACCAAATGACACGGCATGAATGACTTGCATCAGTTCCCACAGCCAGGGCATGGGGGGCTGGGCTTTGAACCTAGGCGGCCGGCTCCAGAACCTGCATCTGCAATGTCTGCTGCCCTCACTGGGGGCTGGTGCGGGTCTCTTCTTAACTCCCACTCTGGGTCCCACATGCCCTGGCTCAGAGCCAACAGAGGCTGACACTGGGCATGAGGGCTGCCAGAAGGCTGTTAGGAGCTGCAGATCCCTACCCCAGAGCACACAGCTCTGCCCTCAGCTGGCCACCTCACCCTTGCAAACTGGGTGAGGAGGAGCAAAGGATCACCACGCACAAAGACAGGACCCAGGGAAGCCACGGCTGGGGCACACTCAGGGACTCGCCCTTCTGGAAGCGCTTGCCGACTCCTTCCCATGGCCTCCACAGGGTGTCCATGGTGCCGGGCGCCTCCCTCTGGCACGGCACAAGCAGAACCTCACTCCTGCATTCGTTGCTTGTCTGTCCGCCCATTATTGCCCTCCGAGCACCTGCTGGGCACCAGGCGCTGTCCCAGGATCTAAGGACCGCCTGAGTGGACCAGGTGGGGCTGCCGTGCTGGTGGAGTCCACAGTCCAGGGGATGTAAGACCCCCACACACATGTAGATAAATTGCAAAGGAATGAGAGAGCACCTGATAGGAACGGGTGTCAAGAACCAAACTTTACAAATGTGCCAAGAGAGAAGAGCCCATCGGTGAGGGGCAGGGAACTGGGAGCACTGGTTGGCTTCAAAGCGCTTGCTCTATCACTCACTCCTGCCATGCCTGGGCTCCCCCACACCCTGAGCAGACCTGGAGGGCACCACCATGACAGTTGTGGCCATGTCCTCCCTGCCTTTCCCAGATGGGCTTCCTCACTTGGTCACCAGCCAGGGCCTAGTACCTCAAGGTTGGAAACACCTTTGGGGGTTATCTGGGAGGCCACCCCAACCCAGGAGGTGTGGGGTTCTTCTGTCTGTGGGGAGACAGATGGGAGGCTGGTGTCCTGAAGAACTCTCCATAGCTCGGGGTGGGAGACCATTTCATTTCTTGCCTTTTGGAAGTAATGAGCACAGCACCAGTCACTGCTTTAGAGGGCAAGGAACTGTGGTTTGGAGAATGCCGTGGCTGACCCAGGCCAGGGAGTCTGTGCATTCATTTAATCAAGAATGCTAGCAAGCGCCTACTCTGTGCAGGCATGCGCTGGAGGCAGGGCTGCAGAGGTGAGGGAATCATGCAGGCCCAGTGTGGGTGTTCTGGCGGGAGACAGGCGATGCCAACACATCCATGTGTCGTACGACAGGTGGTGCCAGCTGCTTGGGAGAGGGGAGTGTCAAGAGGGTGTTTTGCTCCTTTAGACTGTGATCAGCAAAGGGTCCAGGGTGGGATGACATCTGAACAGGGACTTGTTAGGGATGAGGACACCGGGAGGGAATAACACCCAGCCCGAGGGCACCAAGTAAAGGCCCCAAGGGCCAGCGCTGGGGCCAGCGTGTGGGGAGAGCAGGAGATGGAGCTGGGGTGATCATGGGTTATGCAGGTGTGTTTATGTGGGTGCCTGAGTGGTGTAGAAAGTGGGGGCCCCTGCTAGATCTGCAGAGGGGCTGGGTCTGGCTCCTGAGAGCAGGGGCCCTATGGCTGCCTCGGGCCCTGGGTGCAGACCACAGCACGGAGTAGGGAGTAGAGGTAGATTGTGGCCACTGTGTCCTGCGTAGCTTCCAGCCCAGGCCTGCAGGACCCACTCCAGCATGACCGTCTGTAGAGAACAGCAAGCAAGGGCCTCCCTCTTTCTGACACAGAAGCTCAAAGCAACTAACATTCTGGGTTAGGTTTTTTCATTTGGCAAAGGTGATTCACATCTGTTTCACCCCCTTCGGTGGTGGTCAAAGCTCTAACCCCCTCTACCTCCCAAAATACAGTGGCAAAGAGGCAAAAAGGTCCCTTCCCCACACGTACCCCTCCTGAGCCTGGCTGTGCTTATTCCTGGGCCCATGCCCATCTCACAGCCAGCTCTCCCCGGCAAACGCCACCTCCTCTAGAGAGTACACGTTAGCTGAGCGGACAGGTGAGAGGATGAACGGGGAGAAGTGACTGCACAGATCACTCCACTGAGTGACCCCAAGTCCCACTTTTGTGTTAATCATGACTTTGAATTGTCACAACAACGTAAATTATATCCAGGAGGAACAGTCCCAACTATGGGACCGTTCATGAGTCAAAGCACTTTCACAAGACGCAGATAAATGTGATGATATGAGAAAAATTTAGGGCCAGCGCCTTCTATTTTAAAATAGGTTGTGTGGCGGTAGTATACCCATGACACGGGCCTCCCTGCCTCCAGGACCCAAATCCAAATCCATAGCATCTTACGGGTGCCACCAACACAGCCACCCCTGCAACCAGACTCCCAGTTTCTGCTACCAACATGGAAAGAAGGTGGGACTGGATCCATGTGGGCTAGGCTTGACCGGCTAGGTGCTCTCTCAAGCTAGTTAGTTCACATCTGGGGCCTGCCCTGCGCGTTCCGTGGGAGCAGCCTCAGTCCACACCGTTGTCACTCTGCTGGCAAACGAGGCTCTCGGGGTTAAGCCAAGGTCTCCCTTTCCCAAGGTCAAGCATGCCATGCTCCCTGTTGGGGTGGGTGTCCAGTGAACCGTGTCCAGTGAAAACCAAAAACCCTCCCGATCTTCCTGTAACTGGACTTGTTTATAAACCAGGCTTCCTGCAGCCAGGCTGCCAGCCCCACCTAGCAGTGTGGGCTCAAGGATGGTCAGGGGCTGTTCCCAAGTGCCCAAGGTGGGCCTCTTCCAGGGGGATAGCTAGAAACCTGGGCTCTAGGCCTGGCTTTACCACCAATCACTGTGTGACTTAGAAGGCTGTGTGGGCCCTCTGGGTGGAGTCCTCATCTGGCAACCAAGGCTGAACAGAAAATCTGTGTCTGAGATGGCTGAGACGGTGCCAGGCAGGACCACGCTGTCGGGGGGAACATGGAATCAGATGACCTCCCGTGTCCTGTTATGCCCGTCTATCCCCAACCAAAATGCCTACCAGAGTGGCGGGCGGCCTGACTTGTCTTCCTCCTCTGCAGGGCTGTGAGGTCCTCGGGTGAGTGTCAGTACCCTTGCTGCTCCAGGCGTCAGCACCCTCTCCTTAGCTGGGTTAAGATGCCTTGCCACAGTGCCTCTGCCTGCCTGCCTCTCTCCAGCCTCCATCCCCATGGCTCCGGCCATGGGGATACCGCAGGCTGCCTCGGCCCAGGGCATGCTGGCTCCCTTGCCTGGAAGTCCTGCCCCACAGACCGCCCTTCAGGTGGCAGCCCCAGTTGACTACCTCTTGTGGCTCCTGGGTCCCAGCGCCGCATGAGGCACAGGGACAGTCCAGGCAGTTCCTCAAGCTCCTGACCCAGAAATCAAGAGTGGGTGTCAGGTGGACTGGAGAGGCCCTGAAGAACCAACAGATGACCTGCAGCTTGGGGACCCTCCACCTCTAGTCAGGAAAGCAAGACAGACAGCCCTTCTCCATTTCACATTTTCTGGACTGAGTTTCAAAGAACACCCCTGCAAGGGTTCAGGGGCTAGAGGCAGCAGTTGGCCTCTCTGCTGCACGCTCTGGCTGGCACCACTGAAAGCACACAGTTGACCAGGAGAAGGCCTCAAAGAGGCAGAGGGATGAGGGGTGCAGGCAGACTACATCAGGGAATGGGCCTCACACAGCAGTGGTCTCACTCAGGAAACTCAGGAGGACCGGACCAGGCCAGTCCCTCACTGGAGAGCAGTGGGTGCTGCAGTGGAGACATAGCCCACCTGGGCAGACATGTCACAGGCAGCCGGGGGCTCAGACCCCACCTAAAGGGCAGTTACAGAGTGTGGACCCTGGCCAAGCCCGCTGCTGGTGGCTGGGGACTCGTGGCAGGCAGATTGTTCCCTGTTCCCCACCTTGGAGGAGCTCAAAGGTAGAGATGGACTGCAGACAAATTGAAGGGCCCGAGAAGCGTTGTTGGGAAGCACTGGAGGGGGACTTGGCATGCAGGCGGCTAGCTGGAGTCAGAGGAGGTGGCGCTGGAGGCGAGGTAGTGGAGGTGGGGGCAAGATGCCGCCAATAGTGCTGGGGCCCTTCTGTGGCTGTCCCCAAGGAAGGCGACCAAACTGGATATTTAAAAAGGGAAGATGCTATGAGCTGGAGCAATGGAAAGAGGAACAGAGCTCAGAGAAAGGACTTTTTTCCTTAGGTCGTGGTTCTGCCACTGCCAGTTCAGAGGACCTGGTGGGTGTAGGCTCTGGAGAGGGCGCCCCAGGGGCTGGCCGGGCCGCTAGGCCTCCTTCTCCCAGCACCCTCATGGCTGCACCTTACTTGAGCTTCCAGGTCTGTGCTGATGGCACCCTCATGCCTAAATAGCCATCCAGTGCCTCCCCACGCCCATCTAGAAAAGGCTGGCTGAGACCCACTTCCTCCAGGAAGTGCTCCATGCTGCCCGAGGCAGGCACATCAGGTGGGGGCTGCCAGGGCTCCAAACATGCAAGCGGGGCTCCACACACTTGCAGGGCTTGAGTGGGCCTCCATATGTACACAGGACTCCATAGGTGCGCATTCCTTTCCCCAGCCCCAGTGAAGCCCATAGGGAGGGGTTTTGGTGGTGCCACAGGGGCCGGCCCAGCCTGGCACTGCCATCCAATGCTGAGCACATGTGACAAAGACCCTTCTTCATGCCAGTCCATAGCCTCCTCTCCCATTCTGGGCTGAGCCGAGGAGAGGCCAGCAGCCAACTCAATCCAGGCTGGCATCTGTTCTCCCTGGGGTAGATTTCTCACACCCTCAGAAGGCCTACCCGAGCCCCACTTCACGCATCAAAACTCTCCAACACCTCCTGGACTTCCCAGATCTTTCTTGGCATCATGACTTTTGCCAGCCTGGACTCATGGGCCTTTGTGTCTCGCCACACAGCACCTTCATGTCTGAACTTTGAAGAAGGTGTGTACTTATCTTTCTTAAATAGTCAGAACTATTGAGAACTGCCAGGACATGTGGATATTTTTATGAAAGCAAAACTCAAGCATACGCCAGGCAGATGGATCTGACCAGAAGGGACAGAACACTGCCTCTGTCCTCAGGAGCCAGTTCTTGAGCCAAAGTCCCCCTCAGTCCATGGCTCCCATACCCCTGTGACTCCTACAGCCCCTGCGGCCAGGTGCAGTACCAGTGGAGGAGCACAGGGCCGAGGAGGTGGCTGGTGTTGCCAGTCCTGAGGGAGCTGCCCACATGCCACGAGGCAAGTTGTCCATCCTCCTCACCTGGGCCCTGTGGCAATTCACAGAGCCAGGCCTATGAAGGCTGAGCACCCGGCAGCCCTGCCTGGGAGGAGGCTGCAGAGGCCAGCATATGATGTGGTCTGGATGTCTGTCCCCTCCAAATGTCATGTTGAAATATGACTCCCAATGTTGGAGGTGGGCCTGGGGGGAGGTATTAGGTCATGGGCATGGATCCCTCATGAGTGGCTTGGTGCCCTCACCACAGTGATGAGTGAGTTCTTGCTCTGTGAGTTCATGTGAGAGCTGGTTGTTTAAAGGAGCCTGGCACCTCCTTCTCGCTGTCTTGCTCCTTCTCTTGTCATGTGATGCACCTGCTCCCCCTTTGCCTTCCACTATGATTGTAAGCTTCCTGAGGCCTCATCAGAAGCAGATATGGGTGCCATACTTCCTGTACAGTCTACAGAACTGTGAGTCAAATAAGCCTGTTTTATATGTATATAAATTATCCAGTCTCAGGTGTTCCTTTATAGCAATGCGGACTCACACAGCATCCATGGGGCCTGGCTTTGCCACCATGAGGGCCTGGTCTTACCACCCTCAGCTGTGGTGTCACTTGTCACCGCATACCCCCACCACCTGTTTCAGCTGATACCACATCCCACAGGGCTGGGGGCCCTGGGGAACTGGAGGGGATGTGCTCAGCATGGACAGAACACCCTGCTTTTCAAGAGAAACTGGAAATCTGGATTTTTACATGAAAAGTCCTGATTTTTGAGAAAATTTTCAGGGCATAGGTAGCCTGCAGCCTGCTAGGGTATGGCCCCAGCTTGTAGGACATTCTTTCTCTCTCTGGGGTAGATTTTCTGCACCCTTGGAAGGCCCACCTGAACCCTACTTCACCCACCAAAACTCTTGAATCTCCCCCAGGACTTCCCAAATCTTTCTCAGTGTCACTACTTCTGCCATACCCATTGCCACCACTTCGACTACTTACTAAAGATTTCTTCAGGTCAACTCATCTAACTCAATTAGAGAACATTTTATGCTGCCATAATCAACATGTAACTGTGAACATTCTTTGTGGGCTTGTTTGTGGACTACCTAGAGTCATCCTGCACATGTCCAAGGTGGATGTGAGCAGCCCACTTGGGGAACTGCTGTCCATGTTCCACCGTGGGATGTTCCCCCCTTAGAACCAGGCCCCCTAGGACTGTTCTGGGCTGACCTGCCTGTCGGTGTTGTGCCCCAGGCCTCAGCCTACTGCCTCTTATTCCTCTGCCCAGACTCAGGCTAGGGAGCTGAGGGCTGTGGGCAGAGGGCCAGCCTCATGAGCCTGATTGTGAGTCTGGGTGAGGCCCTTGCACTCTCCAAGCTTAGCCAATGAGTGGTGGAATGGAACTCATAAGTCAATGAGGCAACTCATATGAAACAGTCAGCACGTGCCGGGCACGTAGTAAATGTTAGTGGCCACTGTTGTTTTCATCAGGGCTGGTGCATGGCACAGCTTACTGAGCTGTGTGTGGGAGGACACCCTGCAAGCCACAGCCGCACTCACAATCTGCTGCCTGTGGGTCAAAGTTGACCCTTAGGTATGTTTGGTTTGGCCTCTTCATGTGCTTTAAAAATTGTGGACTAGTTGTCAACATTTTAAAATGTGGGCCTGCATTCCCAGGCAGCAGGAAGCTTGAGGTGAGCACAGGCTGCCCCTTCAGACAGGACATGTGGTCCCCATACACCACACCCTGCTCCCCACTGCAGTCTCCCAGTCGGGCTGCCTGCCTGACCTGCCTGCCTGCGCTGCCTGCCTGACCCCTGTGGCCAGCTCTGAAACCTACAGGGTTGGGTATTATTGTAGGTCTGAGCTGTAGCAGCCACTAGGACTGCTCTGGAGAGCCTGGAGGCGTCCAGACTGCATGCCACACCTTGGGGTGGCCCAGGGACTTTCTCTGGAGGAGGAGGGAGCTGGGCTAGGACAAGGTGCCCGGCAGCTGTGCCTCTGCCACTCCTTGTCCTGGGCCAGGAAGCCTGACACCTATGGGGTTCGGTAAAATCATAATGGTAGGACAGTCTACCTGTATTGCCCTTCCCACATTCAAACAAAACCCAGTATGGGCTTCCAGGAAGATAGCAGGGGGCAGCTGGGGGGTCTGGGACCTGTCCCACCACTGCTGCTTTTATGGGGGCAACCCGGGGCCAGCCCTGCACTACTTTGGTCCTCAGTAATTTCCTCTGTGGAAGGGGGATAGATAATACCACCTCCCTTGGCAGACAGTGAGGAGGAGTCAGTGAGGAAACCCCCATGCACTAGCCCAGCAAATGCCTGGGAAACAGCGGCTAAATGAAGTTAAAGCTCTGTTCCTCTGATGTGGTCCCTCAACGAGTTCTTGACCTTGGATATGTTCCCTCTCCAGCCTCAGCTGCATTCCCTGGGGGCTCAGGGGTACAGCTGCCTCAGGCCCTGTACCCTCCACTCCATCCCCAGCAACAGGCATGCTTGTGCATGCGTGCATGTGGGAATGCTGGGAGAGACGGGTGCCTGCCTACAGGGCTCTGGTGAGGCCCCCACGAGCTAGCAATGCCACCTGTGCAGGTTGGGTCCTGAGCACTTCACCCCCACGCCCACTCTGCTCTGGTCTGCTCATCTCCATCCTGGGTCACCCCATTCTCCTGGCAGCTGGACCCCACAAATCACCTCTGAACCAGTCCACTCATAACATGGCCCATGAGGTCTTCTGGAGGCTCCATTAGGCTGCTGCAGGGGAAACCCCAACCTCTTCCAGCATTTAGGTATCTGGTTCCCTTGTGTAGCCCTCCACAGTCCAGGCACTCTGGGCAGCAGTGGCACCTTCTCTCCTGGGCAAAGCCATGGACCCTTCTGCCTGGAACAGCTCTCCCCAGGCCGTCTCTCCACCCTCCTCCAAGATGGAACTCAGTACTGCCTCCTCTAACAAGGCCTCTTCCTTAGCTAGGCTCTGTGCTTGTGCTTCCTGGGGCTCACCACTTTCACCAGAGATCAAAAAGAACTATATTAGCTTGGCAGTAGAATCTAGCTTCCATGGTATTTTTGAAATATTTGAACTACTAACTCACCTTTAAAATCAGGACATTTGACATACAGTTCTGAACTTCTAGTTTGTCTTGAAAAGCTAGAAGACCTCTCTTTGGATTCCTACCCTGCAATAGTGGGCTGGCGTGGGCCTGTGCTGCGCCCTGGGCACGCCAGCTACTCTCTGCCACCGCTCATGTGCTGCTTCTTGTACCTGAGACTGGCTCCCCCTTCATTTCTGTCACCTACCTGTCCCTTGAAGGCATCTGTATCTGAGTCTGAGCCCCTCCTGTCCCAGCCCTATGGCCCCAGCACCTCTGACTCAGGGCCTGGCACGAGGCCAGGAAGGGGGTGGTGCCTGCCAAGTGCTGGCTGATGCCTGTCAGGCCAGGGCACAGCCACCTTGCTCTCTTCCTCCAGGAAACCCAGTATAACACACAGCCAGGAGCTCAGGCTCTGAACCCAGACTGCCAAGATCCCGACCCCAGTCCAGGCACAGATCAGCTGCATGGCTTCATGAAAGACATATGACTTCTCTGCACCTTAGCCTCCTCATCTGAAACATGGGAACAGGTTTGATGTAAGGCCCAAGTGAGTTCACATAACAGAAAGTGCTTAGAACAGCGGTTGGCACAAAGTGAGGTCTAAAGAATGTTCACTATTTTTATTCCTTACCCGAATCACCCCACCCCATTCACTGAGCACACCTTCCCCATATTCACGGAGCACTTATTGTGCCCTGGGCCCTGTTCCAGGGGTGGGGGTCCAGCATGGTGTGAGTTACGTCTGCAGTGGGGACAGGCTTGTAACCAATAGATGAATACAGGAGAAAGTTTCCGACAGTGCTAGATGCTAGGAAGGCAGTACAGCGAAGAGACAGAGGGACGGTGCTGGGTTCAGGGGTGCTCTTTTAGAAGGGGTGTTCAGAGGGGCCCGAGGAGGCAGTGTGGGAACTGGAGCCTCAAAGGCAATGAGATCTGAGGACCAGGGGGCAGGGCTCCACTCAGGTCTTCCAGGAGGCAAGGAGGGGCTAGGGGAATGGGGGCGCCTCCAGCCAAGGCAGCCTGCCGTCTCAGGGAGGCAGCAGGTGACTGCCCAGCACGGACTCCTCTGCCCGCTCCCTTGTGTGGACAAATGAGCTGGGCTGAATTTCCCTCCAGGGTCGGGGGAGTCAGGGAACCTGGAGAGAGAAGAGTAGGGGTTACTTTTTCTTCTCTCTCTCCCTCTTTTTTTTCGGGCTCATCCTAGTATGGCTCTGAGACTACAGAGGGGAAAAGGGCAAGAGTTGAGAGTGGCAGGAATTTATGAGCTCAGAGTTCAGGCTGCCTTTGGCAGGGGTGGGGGGAAGAGGGCTCCTTTTGCTAAAACAATATTTAATTTTTTTAAGGCGGCTCCAAAGCCTTGATTAAGCTCGGGGTCCTAAAACAAGCCCATAAAATCGAAAAATATTTATCTGGAAGGGTGGCAAGTCCAATAAAAGTTTATGAATGTTTTACAACTGCCCTGTCAGGAAGCTGGCCTCTCACTCACCTCCCCCCTGTCAAAAACACACCACACACACAAATGTGTGCGCATGCACACACATACATGGACACACACAGACGCAGGCGCACCTGCATGGAGCCGAGCCCACACAGCTCCGGCTGGTGCTGCATCCGCTGGGCGCACACAGCCTGCTCTGAGACAAGGGCATAGGGCTGCCTCTCCCTGCATGCTCCCCGCTCTGCTGAATCCTGGCACAGCATGTCTGCCCTGGGCTGGCTGGCACCCAATTTCCCATGACACTTGCCTCAAGGCCCAGGAGTCTGAAGGAAGCGTTTCTGATTTGAGGCCTTGGATTTCTCTCCACAAGCAGCCCAGAGGGGCTTACAGAGAGGTCATCGGGCTTTCTTCTTCATAACAACCCCAGGAGCTGGGCATCATAGTCCCCATTCCAGAGAGCAGGAGACTCAGAGAGGAGAGAGCCTTGCCTGGGGCCACAGAAGTGGCTTCACAGAACCACATTGGGGTTTGTCTCCAGGGTCTCCTCCCATCCTGAGGTAGTGGATGGTGTCCTCACGTGGCCCAGAGTACTTGCACTCCACTGTTCTTCCCCCTGCTCCCTGCTGCCCCAGCCACAGGCCCTTCTGCTCTTTCCTTTCCCATCTCAGGGAAAGGAACATCTTTGTGCAGATCCCTCCCAGAATGCCCTCCCTGTTGCCCTGTAGACTCTAAACTCCGGGCCAGGTCTCCTGGCTGCTGCTTCCTTAGAAGTGCCCTGCATTTCCTGCAGGCCCTACAAAGATGCCCCTTCTGTGTCAGACCTGCCCTCTTCCTCCGTGGCATGCAGCTGCACGGAAGCTCATGCTCCTGGGCCTGACCAACTACCCCTTCTGTGGAAGCTCCAGGAAGCAGGCCCAAAGCTATCTCTCTTGCCACTGAGTCCTAGCCTGAGATGAGGGTTGGCACGCAGAGGCGATCGACACATGAATGCACAGACCTGGGGCTCCAGAGCCTGGTGCTGCAGACGGCCGCTCTGGCACTGTTCAGGCCGAATGGAACTCATCCTGGCCTTGACCCAAAGCCTGTTCTTGCCTCATGAGACATCATCCCACTTATGGGGCAAGGCCCAGTCCCCAAAGCCAGTTTCCAAATCTTTGACCTGATCATTTATTTCTAGCAATCGGCAATCATCCCTTTTCAACAACAATAAAGATGACCACTCAGGGAGAGGGCCAACTACACACCAGCCACCCAACCCATTCATCTCCACCTGCTTCCCATTTCCTCTTCACAGGCTGCAGAGCTGTCAACAAACTGCCCGGGGGCACTTAACCCATGGTCCATTCAAACTTAAGGGTGTCTGACTCCAAGTCATGGACAGGAGGTGGTCTGCAGCAGGAAATCACATGGAGCAAGCCAGGGGTCTGGCTTTCCAACTAAATGCCCAGGTTTCCCTTCGCCCCACAGCAAAAGCCAATCAGAAATCCCAGTTCCACTCTGCTCAGGGGAGGCCCGAAGATTCCCTGTCAAGGCCTGATATTTTGGGTTGATCTTAGGCCTCCAAGAAATCAGGCTGAGCATGAGCTTCTGGGGAGAAAGTGGCTCTGATAATCAGATGGCTGCATCCGTCACCCGGCGGGAAAGGTGAGTCAGGTAACACAGTGCTGGTGGTGGAGAGGCCAGTACCACAGCCTGGCAGGGCCCCTCCGCCCACAGGTGCACGTGTCCCAGCACCAGGCGACCCTACTTGCCTAGAGAAACCCTCTTATTCTGCTCTGAATTGTGGAGACGTGGACACAACCCACCCGACAGGTCGCAGGTGTACAAATTGGTTGATTTGGACTATGGGATAACATATAGCAGTCAAACGGAGTCAACCAGAACCGCTGACTAGAACGGCAAGTTCCACAAAGAAAACAGCAGTGTTCTAATAACACCCGGGCCAGTGTGAAACCAAGTGTGTAAAACGTAAAGCATGCACGAACCCTCCAGGCTGCTCGAGAGGCCACCCTGTGTAAGGAAAGTGTGAAAGCTGCGCGTGCGTGTGAGTCCACCAGCCGAGGACAGCAGGGTGGAGGGCTTGAGCTGTACATTTCACATCCCCCAAACAAGATAGGGGAAGGGTGTGAAGAGAGATGAAGACAGATAGAAGGATGTGACAAGAAGTTCACATCTGTTTGATCTTGCTGGTTACAGGGCTGTCTACTGTACTCTGCAGGGTGAAAGTTTTTCACAGTTCAAAACAAATTTTATTTTTTTAGAAAATCAAATAGTGATGAAAAGAGGATGGGAGAACAGGGGAGGTAAGATATAAAAGCCCCAGGTGTGCTCCTGGGCAGTCTCTGTCTAAGCATGAGGCTCTTGGGGCCTCGACTCTTGTCCAGTGGGGATTGGGGTACCCACCTCAGGCAGTCATCAGGGAACTGGCACCAAGCACCTTGCACCCAAACCACCTAGAGTCCAGCTGGGGCTCTGTGGTCAGGCCCTGCTGTAGACACCCACTAGCGACACGAGACCAATAATCACACCTTACATGCCGGCCTCAGAAGCCATAGGTCAGTCACCCAACACACAGGGACCGAGCCCCTAATATGTGCCGACACGAGGTGGAGCAGGGCCTGCAGTGTGGGCCCAGAGAGGCTGGCCACACGACTCATTTACGGGAGTCCCTGGGCATTCATCCACCTCTGTGATGGAAAAGCAGTTGGTGTGTGGGGACAGCTGACGGGACCCGACCTCATCTGGGGTGAGGGAGGGGCTCCTGGGAAAGCTCTGTGACCCCATGAAGACACTCCTTGGAAAGTCCTCAGTTTCCCTTTTGTTTTTGTACTTCCTTCTCAATCATTCCCAGATCACAGGGCCTCCAATTGCTGCAAGGAAAGATACCCCTAGACAGTCTCTTTCAGGGGCCCCAGAGACATGACAGCCATAGTGAAGGCCCTGGCACTGCCCTGTGTGACATGGGACCATACCCAGGGAGAGGCCAGCCAGCAGATGGTTTCTGTCCATTAGGCTGTGTTTATGTTAATTGCAGATATTTTTAACGTATTGTGTTACTCCATCCATCTTTGTGAACGGTCCGTCTTGTAAAATTCTTTTAATTATGTTATTTTTTCTTGCCTATCTTTATCATCTACAATTATTTATAATATCATTGTCTCTGTTTCAAACGCTGGGTATAAACACTGTTGTAACAGTTCTTCGATGGGGTTCATATAATTTTTACAATTGCTTTGAAATGGTTCAATGGCCAAAGGGGGAGGAGGCTGGCTATTCATCTGGGGAAAAAAGGACACCCCGAAGTGCTCTCTGAGCTTGGTAAAGGTGCTCCTCTGTCAGGACGGCTTCCAGGAGAGACTGGCCCTGTCAGGCCGTTCCTGCGCTGGGTGGGGGTTGGCAGCAGCTGGCTGGCTGCTGGATTAGGTTTCAGAGCTGCCATCCCTACAGACATTGGGGCAAGATCCACAAAGGGCAGTGGCGGGCTAAGACGCCCAGGAGAAAGATGGATGGTTTGTTTTCATTTTTATAGGGATTTTCTGAAACCTCAACTTTCACCCCTCACCTCTCTTCAACTCTTTTCTCCCAACCAAGCTGTTTTCCAGAGTCTCCCTGGCTGACCAGCCAGGCACGTGGGACAGAACCCAGTGGAATGCCCAGGATTGCCTGTGGAGAGTTTGCCCTCATCTCGGGGGTCACAAGTACATCCACGCTGCCCTGACAAAGTTGGCTTCAGGCCTCCCTGTGGGGCGGGAGTGGGATGAGCTGTCTGGGAACAGCCAGCAACTTGGAGAAGTCAGCTGTCAGAGTCAGGATGGCCTGCAGCTGGGGCCAGCAGCCAGCCTGGGGGTGTCAGGCACAGGAGAGAGGGCTGCCTGAGTCCTATGCCAGCTTTCCCACACTTGTCATGAATTCTCAGGGGCTCCTACGAGCAGCTCACCAGGCCTCCAGACCACTAGTACCACCACTGTAAACAAACACCCCTCCATCCTAGTTTCCTCAGGTCAAACACTCTCAGTGGCTCCCTGCTGCCTGGAGGTGGGCTCATCTCCCTCCTTGGTTGGGGTGATAGGCCCTGGGGACGCAGTGGTGCACAGATCCTACATGATTCCTGTCCCAGGCAGGAGGTCACAGGTTGTCCTTGGATCAAACAAAGACTGACTCTTCTTTTAAGGCTCTGAGAAACCTCCCCTACTCTTCTGGGTGGTGGCTCCCTCCTGCAGGGCCTCAGATGGAGGAGGACTGTTGGAGTGCCCACACATGACAGGCCCTGGGTCTGAGCTCTGGGTTCGTGACTCAGCATGGGGCCAGGCACACAGGGCATCTGGATGAGAGATGCAGGTGGAGGACAAAAGCCATCTTGGTAGAGATGCCTCTGGATTGCACAGGGTTGGGGTGACAAGTATACACTATGGAGATCTGCAGGTCAGAATCCAAGAGGTACTCTAGTCCCCAGTGTAGGAGCCTGAAGTGGGAAATTTTGGCAGACAGTCATAAAGATGCCAGGCTGTGAACTGCACCCTTTTCTCCACTTACCTTCTTCTTCTGAATCTCTTTAAAGCAATTTGGATATGGCAAAATGGTTGACTTTACTAGTTATCAAAGAAATGCAAATTAAAGACACTGAGATGTCATTTGCCATGTAGGAAATTAGCAAAGATAAATAACACAGGGGAGCCTATGCTGGTGAGGGGTAGAGAACAGACACCTTCACTCACTGCTGACAGAAGTATAAAATGGCACTGTACTTTTGGGAATCACTTTGCCAGAAACTCTCAATAACTTTTTAAATGTGATGTTTTCATTTTAAAAATTAGAACACTTCAGCTTCTGAGACTCCATCTTAAGAAAATACCCTACATATTAAAACAGAGATTTATAGACAGAGACGTTTCCAGCAATGCCATTTACAAGAGATGGAACATCCACAGATGCTTAGGTAGCCCATTAAGGCCTTGGCAAGGTTGGTTACTGTTACGCTGCACTGAAAACAATGGCCATATGACTGAACACAGCTCTCGCTATGTGCTGAGCACGTGCTGAGTGTTGCATGTGGTTTTACATTTTACTGGACATTTTGACCTTGGAGCATCCCCACCTAGGGCACCTCCAGTATCCATTTTACTGGATACTGGAGCTCAGTGAGGAAACTAAGGCTCAGCGAGGTCTGGCTGGTTATCTGGGTTGCAGACCTGGTAAGTAATAGTGCTGGGATTTAGATCAAGCTCTGTCTGAGCCCAGAGCCCAGGCTCTTAATCACTACATGGTTCAACTTCCCTTGAAGACCACAGAGTAAAACAGTAAAAGAAAAAAATATCAGTTTGTGTAATAAATATTGATTGAAAAGAATCAGACACAAAATTGTATACACCATATAATCTCAATTACATAAAAAGATGGCTTTGCAGAGAAAAGACAGAAGAAACTAAGTCAAAATATTAATAAAGGGACTATGGGAGACTTCTTTTTATTCTTTTTTAATATGCAAATCTCCTTGAATGAGTATTACTATTATACATTTAGGTTATTAAAAAAACAGTTTGTGAGGTTTTTTCAAAATAGTTTGGATGGAAATAAATGTCTGGGGCCAGGCCCTGACCCCTGAGTGGGAGATTGTGCCACTGCTGGGCACGAA
Organism: Rhinopithecus bieti; assembly: GCF_001698545.2. Lineage (NCBI taxonomy): Eukaryota > Metazoa > Chordata > Mammalia > Primates > Cercopithecidae > Rhinopithecus > Rhinopithecus bieti. The sequence goes on from NW_016808004.1 coordinate 5,217,318, forward strand.
GAAGCCATGGGGCCTTCTGAGGCCAGGGGCCTTCTTACCCCAGGTGACAGAGGGAAATTAGCCCACAGGGTGAGGGTTCCTCAAACCCTTGGGTGCAGAACAATAACCTATTCCTGCCCTAGGTTCTGACATTAAATCTTTCCGCTTTCACAAGGATCATGACATACTGCTGACTCTGCTGAGAGTTCTGAGTCCCAGTTAGGCACTGGTGAATCCTGATATGCTCACTGCTTGGCCAGAAGGATCATCTTTCTACCACACAAGTCAGTGTGCCAAGGCTGATGAGGATGAGGGACGTATTTGCAACTGGGATGGTCACTGCTAGTGGGGAGAGGAACAGTTTCCAATGGCTAAAGGGACAGGGGTCCTTCAAATCCCACCATGAACATACCTGAGAAAACACAGTTTACGTGGGGCCTGACAGCCGATGGGTGGGACCCTGGAGACACTGGGAGACTCAGTCCAGCCCTCAGCCTAGAGAAGCTCACCTCTGGGGAAGAAGCCCCAGCAGTCCAGAACGCTCAGGGAATGAAGCTCGTCCAGGATGCTGCGGGGCCCTGGGGAAGGCTGTGGCTGAGCAGGTTAGGGTGATGATGATGGTAAGGCCATGTCAGTGGTGAGGAAAGCCCGAACACAGTGCCTGGGTATTCCTGCTTGCAGCAAACAACTGTTGTTTCCACCTACTTCTAGTAACAGCCCCTGGTTTTCCTTGGGGATGCAGGGTTGCAAAAGGGTGCATCCTTGGTGCCAAGAGGAGCACATGACCCAGGCTGGCCAGAGAACTGTGCATGCCCCAGGCTCCCATGCTGGTTTGGGGATGGTGTGGGGCTCTAGGACTTTGGTGGGGTTACTGGGAAAGAGGCACCCTACTCCACTGGACTTGTAGCTGGAAGACCATCTATGGAGAAGCCTGCCTGGGACAGTTGCCTGGAGGAGGGCAGGGCTGAGTCCTGGGATCAAGCACCCACCTCTGAACTTCTTCAGGCACATGGGTCAGGTGAGGTAAGGTTCTGTCACCTGCAACTGAGGCTTCAACTACCCCATTTCTCAGTCCCACCCAGCTTAAATAAAGGGTGGTGTTTATATAAAGGGTGTGTGGTGGAGATCATAGGAGTTTGCCCACTCACTTACTCATCCAACAGTGAGCAGTGAGCATGTGCAGGCCATAGACTAACACAGTAAAGACCTTCCCCTGGAGCACCTCCCAGCCCAGTCATGGAATGAGCGTGGACCCACCTGGGATTCAGAGCTCTCTGTGCAGGGAGTGGAGAGGCCGATGTGGCACTGGAAGAGGTGCGCAGAGGAGGAGAACGTTGAGGACCTGCTCTGTTTGAGAAGGGCAGGGAGCCTTCCTGGAGGTGGCATCTGAGCTGAGGTCAGAGTACCCAGGGCAAGCGGCAGAATGAAGGAAAGCTACTGTGGGCTGCTACAGGGCTAGGGCTGGAGGGTGGCCTGCGGCCCAGAGGGACAGAAGGAGGGAAGGCAGAGAAGGCTGGCCGACTGTGAAGCGTGCCACATGCCATATTAAGAGGGCACTGTCATGGCAGTTTCTGAGTGTAGTGCCTGGTGTGGATTTGTGCCCATGGAGGGGGTGGGCAGGAGGTAAGGGGCTAGTAAGCAACAGCCACAAGAAGTGAAGTGCTCACCAGACAGACAGGTGGTGGAAGATGGCATGTGAAGAGGCAGTGCCTTTACCAATCCCCAGACAGACACAAATCCTCACTACCAGACCTTAGCCTATGCCTGATCCATCGGACTGCTCAGGCACTAAATAAACACCAGGTCACAGGAGCCCCAGTTAGAGGTTGCTCACCAACCAGAGGCTCGCTGCTGCTGTAGGTCCCTGGCTAACTACCCGGCAGCAGTGAAACACTCTGGCCCAGGGCTAGGTCCTGTGCGGGCCATAGAGGCTCCCTGGATACAGGTTCTAGGAGTGGCCCTGGGTGCCTGAGCAATCCAATGGTTACCTGTAGCTCATCAAGTGCCATTTTAAACCCAGCTGGCTCTGTGGCCAGGTGAGAGAGCCCAGCTGGAGGAGGCAGGCAAGAGCAAGGTGGGCCCAACATCCACACAGTGGGTGCCAGGTTCTCTCACTCATCCCTGCCTGCCTGGCTCCACATCACACAGAACTCCACACTCCACTGGCTCCCAGTTCTCTTTCAGCGTAAAGTGCGGGGGCTCTGCAGTCAGACAAAATGGGGTAAAATCCTGGCTCCTCCTCCCTTTCTCAGCTGTGCGACCTCATGCAAGTCATTTTGCTTCTCAGGGCCTCATCTTGACGTTTGTACAGGGGAGATCAGTGAGATGCTGTTCAGGAAACACTCAGCCTTGGGACTGCTCTGTACATGGTTCCTATAGGTACAATTACAGGTGTTATTGTTATTATTACTCCCCCGCCTCCTCCTCAGACAGGAAGGAAGCCAGGAACAACTCAGAGGTTTCATGGAGGTGACATCTACAGCAGCAGAGGCTGGTGAGCACCGACCCTTGTTAGGCACAGCTCTAAGCACTGCCGTGAATACCTTGTTTACGTACAGTCAGGGGCCCCGCACCCTTCACCCTAATCTGTTTGTCCCAGGGAGGGCTGCTGCGCTGTGGTCACCAAAGGCAGTGTGGTCTGACTGTCAGACCTTGGGTGAATGACGACCCACTAATAGTGCCCACCTCAGAGGGAGCTGAAGGAACAAAACTGGATTTCTACACTGTAGTGGATTTCAGCAAAGCATGTCAGGTAGTCTGGCACATAGCAGGAGCTAAATGAACATCAGCAGCAACAGTGGTAGTAGTGGCGGAACATGCTGGAGTACCCTGTCCTGCCCCAGGCCCTCTGCACCCCCAGTGCCTAGCCAGGAAGGGATTTTCCTCCCCTTCCTAGTGACTGTGATGACCAAGGCTCTCTGAACACATGGTAAGTGTTGTGGTGAATCCAAATCATGGGGGAATTTGGGGCAGGGAGTTTCCTGCTGCTGGCACATGTCTTTGAAGGCTTCAGGGTTTTAGGCCCCTTGACCAGCTGCCATGGCAGTCCAGGGCATGGAGTATCAGACACAAGATCCACAGAGTTGCCCAAGCCAATATTATCCACAATAGAACATGGGCTGGCCTCTGATTTCTGGAACTTTCTCTCAGGTATCTTAAGATTGATGGTGGTTTGCTAAGTCAAGACTTTCTGGAGAGACAGTACTTACCCAATCACAAGTTCCACTTTCCACTGCCTAAAATGTTAGTTGTTTTATCAGTTTACTCTGCTGACTTTAGGTAGGATAACTGCATTTGGAAAAATACAAATTTTCCCTAAAACTACAAACTGGTAAATCTGCAAAGTTTTAGAGATTCCTAAGCAAAGAGAAATAATTCCCAAAGAAAAGTTGCATTCACTGTGTAAGGACCAGTAAAGATCCTGCACTTCTGGTCCACACCAGGCGGCTGGACAGAGCCTCCTCCTCTTAAGGCTGCTGGGCCCAGAGCTCAGGGCCCCCCACCATCAAGCACACAGAGACCTCAGGATGGATGAGGTACTGTCCCCAGGCCCTGACCCCGGCAGGGCCACTCTGTCTTCTCTTTCCCCATGGCCCTGTAGGGCCCCTACCATGGGGCTGGGACTCTGGGGGCATGCCTAGGCCCTCCTTGTTGGCCAGAGGCTGCCCACGAGGCCTGAGGTGGAATCTATTCTGGACATCACCCTCCTCATTCTGTACCCCAACAGGCTCTGGGGTGCATCCTGCCCCTCTGCCCTCCTCCCCATGCACCCACTGCCCAGCCTCAGGCCTCGGCTTACCCTCTCCAACCAGCTGCCAGACAGAGCTTTCTGACTGTGTTCCTCCCTGCACACCAACTACCAATTCCTCCTGCCACTTGCTTAGACCAGTGGTTCTCAATTGGGGGATATTTTGGTCCCCAGGGGACATTTGGGAACATCTAGAGAAGTTTTTCATTGCTGCAACTTCGGCGAGGCTGTACCTAGTGAGAAGAAGCCAGGGATACCCACAAACACCCTGTAGGGCACAGGGCAGCGCCACAGTAGAGGATGGTCCAGCCCTAGTGTCAGCAGTGTCGATGGGAACCTGTCTAGACAAAGGCCAGATACAAGCGTGGAGGCCAAGGCCTTTCGGGAGTAAGCTGCTCCTCCCCTCCTCCCCACCCATCCGAGGATGAGCCTCAGGGCTGGGGCCTCAGCTGGATTCCATGGAAGACTGTAGGGGCCTCAGCTGGATTCCATGTAAGACTTTGGGTGAGAAAACAAAGAATTCCATTGCTTTAAAAAAAAACGGCTCCAAAACCATCATTTTAAATACATCAAATGAGTTAATAACATGTACAACACTTAGAACAATGTCCTACTCATTATAACAAGCAATGAATATTAGTTTCTATTCCATATTCCCAGAATATGCCACTCTTTCCATCCTCTGTGTCCTCGCACACTCTGTTCCTTCTGTCCTAAACACCTTTCCTCCCTTTTCTTCCTGGGGAAATCTCCTTACCTTCAAGACAAGCTCAAGCCTCACTGCATCGGTGAAACTTCCCACCTTCACTCTGGAAGGGAGGAGTCACTCCATCCTCTTTCCCCAAAGCCCTGCAGGGCCCCTACTATAGTGCTTGCTCCTTTCTGTAATCATCTCCACCCAAATGGTGCCCCCTGGGATGGGCCTAGAGCCAGTCCTCTGTGCTCAAGTCTGATGCTGGTCACAGGGAGAGGGCAATGGCTGAAACATAGCTGGGCTGGGGAGAGAGGATGGGCAGTCAGGGAGGGGGAGAAAGAGCAGGCTTTGGGGGAAGTAGCAGCTCCTCTCCTCACTCCACAGGCCCTGGTTTAGCTCTGTGGGGATATAGGAAAGGGGTAGGATATCCCTAGATCCGGCTCCAGAGAGTCAGCTCTGCCTCACGGCTGCCAGACCGGGGCCTTTCCCATAACTTCCCAAGGGACCTGCTCGTGCCCCTCCTCCCAGGCCACAGAGGCATCCTGCATGGGGCACAGCTGCTGAGCTATGATACGGGTGGTGAGTGTGGGCCGCTGTACTCCCTCCACACAGTTATCTCTGGGCCTGGGCTCTGTTTTCATCACCTCATTGAACCTCCTAACAACCACCATTCACCAGTGGTCAAACCTAGCATTGCCTATGATGGGCAGACATCTGGATGGGACACACTAAGGCCCCGAAATCACCTCTGTAGAATTCCTTCCAAAAATGCACAGCCTTGAAGAAATACCAGACAGACCCAAAGAGTGCACTGGGAAACAACCGACCTGGCCTCTTCAAAAACATCAGTGTCGTAAAACTATCGGTGACAGCACTGAGCGCAGGTGCCACCTTTCACTGACTCCCCAATCATGGAAAACTTCCTAAGACACTATTGGGGCAGTTGGGGAATCTGAAAATGGACTGTATCCTAGACAATGTGGCATCAATGTCACATTTCTCCAGTGGTAACTGTGTTGTGGTTCTGCAGGAGAATGTCCTTGTTCCTCGGAGACATGTGCTGAGGGTGCAGGCACAGCAGCAGCACCAGGAGGAACCCTCAGCCAGCTCAGTGCACACACACAAAGCAGACAAGATAATATGGAACAATTGTTGAAGCCAAGGGAGTAACACTGCTCAATAAGCTTTCCACTCTTCTGTATGTTTGAAGTTATTTAAAAAGTTGGGAGGGAAAGTCCTCAAAATAACCCATCTTACCGATGAGGAAACTGGGATTCAGAAAGGGTAGCATTCTAGCCAGGATTCCAACACAGGTCTGGCTGCCTCCGAAGCTCCTGTTCTTTGAAGGTACCCTGCTCCCTACATCCCAGTGTGGGCCGAAAATGCCAAGTGTGCAAAATACCAGCCCTGCCAATGTCTCTCAGTAAAAGTTAATTTGGTCCTGGCAGGGGCTACTTTCCAGGCAGCTGGCTGGTGGTGCTAATGAAATCCCAAGGACAGGTTATTGGGGTTGCCCCAGAATCTGCTCCAAACAGAGCCTCTAGTTGCAGCTGGGTGGTTGGACAGAATACATTTTAAATAAGAAAACCAGCTTCATTTCAAACCCCAGAGGTACACACAGCCTCACAGCCCATTGTCTGAGGGCCTGTTATTTATGGGAACATAACAATACCCACAACCTCAGGGCTCATCGTGTCCCGTCCCTTTGGCACCAGGATGTGTTTTCACTTTTGCTCTATGCTGAGTTTCCAGAAGCTTCCCAGCTAAGTGGAACCATGGGTGATGTCCACTTCTATCGGGGACTCCAGGTCTAGGGGCCAGTCATCTAGCTCCTCTGAGCCTCACAGTACCTTTGGGAGAAACAGGGTGATGGCTTCCTCTTGAAGGCTGCAGCAGGAGGAAGAGGCAGCACATTAAGGTCCTAGTGCCAACACAGAGACCACACACTGTGGCCCAACTGAGAATGGGAAGATTTCATGTAAAAATACAGATATCCAGGCTTTCTTGAAAAACTAGAAGTGCTAATGCCACCGTGGCGATAGCCCAGCAATACAGGCATGGAGCTGAGCAGGCCCAGCCCCTTGGGTTTTCAGGCCTGGACTCCGGCATGTGTCAGGCTCACATGGTGCGGGGAGATGAGGGAAGGGGCTGGCAGCCCACTCCCAGAGCCTGCAACATGCTGGACATCCTTGCACACTGGTTTACTCCTCACAGTCCTTCAAGACAGGATTGTTACCCCCATTTTATCAGATGAAAACCGAGGGCTCCAAAGGCCCTTTGGAAGGATTAGCAACAGTGAGAAAGCTTCCGGGAAAGTGGCCCTGACCAGCAAGGCTCTCGGCTGAGCTACCACATCCAGGGAGTGATTTTAACATGCGCAGCTGTCATTGTTGTTTTATTGTTTTTTAAAACTCCTCTTTCTTAAAACAACACAGAAAACTTCATTTCTTGTTTGTGTTGTGGACTGTACTTCTTTTTTTTTGTTCTGTTTTTTTGTTTTTTTGGAGATGGAATCTCGCTCTGTCACCCAGGCTGGAGTGCAGTGGCGCAATCTGCTCACTGCAACCTCCATCTCCTGGGTTCAAGCGATTCTTCTGCCTCAGTCTCCTGAGTAGCTGGGACTACAGGCATGTAACCACCATGCCCAGCTAATTTTTAAATTTTTATTAGAGATGGGGTTTTGCCAGTCTGGTCTGCAACTCCTGACCTCAGGTGATCCGCTTGCCTCAGCCTCCCCAAGTGCAGGGATTACAGGTGTGAGGCACTGCACCTGGCCTGTGGACTGTACTTCTGTGCCAAATGCAACCGCCATCTGCTGTGACCAACTGTAGCTGGAGACAGGACATGCTCCAGCTGATCTTGCGCAAGGGGCTATACCCAGGATCTAGGCTGTGGCAGCACCATCCTGGCCCGGCCCAAGGGCATCAGGCTATGTGACTGGCTCCGTGGAAGTCCTGAGGCACAGCTCTCCCAGTGGGTGGTGGGAGGAAGAACCATTAGGCAAGTGATTGCAGGAGGCAGCCTTTCAGCAGAGCCCTAGCCTGAGCTGGAGTCAGCATGTGTCACCAGTGCAGAGCTGCTTGGCATTCCAGATGAAATGGGTGACAGGAAAAGGAAGTTTTATTATAGAGCTGGTTTCTTTAGAGGCCTGATGGAGCCAGTGATATGGCCAGGCAGGCAATGGGGCCACGGCACCAACTGTGGTGCTTCACTCATTTCTGGGTCTGGTTTCAAGGCTGTCTCCCTCCCTGTAAGGTGGGAAGGGGGCATAAGTCCGTAATTGGCAGCCTAAGGACGGGTGCATTAATGTTGCAGTCTCATGGCATCCCTGAGGTAGGCCTTGTGGAAACAAGATGTGGCTCTTGCTTATAGGCACAGGGGTCCACACAGCAGGTGGCTGGTTCAATGTGGAGGTGATACTCAGGGCCAGCAGGAATAGCCTGAGCAGCACCGCTGTGGCACCCTCACCTCCAGGGGCACTGAGACTCTAACTCGTTCTCAGACTCCAGTGCAATGCCACTTCTGAGGGAAGCCTTCCCAAGCCCAGACTTGGTTGGGGTCCTACTGTCAGATCTCATGACATTGTGCACCTTCCGTGCACAGCATGCATGTGGCTGCTAATACACAAATGCTCAGGAGAGTCTGCCAGTGCCAGTGTCCTAACTGTTACAGGCTGAACTGTGTCCCTTTAAATTCATACACTGGAATCCTAACCCCCAGACTTTAGAATGGGACTGTATCTGGAGGCAGGGCTTTTAAAGGTGTAATTAAGATGAAATGAAATCTTTAGGTTGGGTTCTAAACCAATCTGACTGATGTCCTCCAAAATACAGATTAGGATACACACAAGCACAGAGGGACAGCCATGTGAGGACATAGGGAGAAGGCAGCCACCTGCAAGCCAAGAGAGAAGCTGCAGGAGAAACCCACCCTGTAGACACTTTGATCTTGGACTTCCAGGCTCCAGAACTGACAGGAAATGAATGCCTATTGTTTAAGCCACCCCGTCTGTGGTATTCTGTTATGACAGCCCAAGTTGACTAGTACACCAACCCAACAGCCCCATGAGTACAGGGGTCACGTGGGCTGTGGCTCACTGTGGTCTTTCTAGAACCCAACACAAGGATGACACATAACAGGGGCTCAAAAGCACACTGTTGAACAGAGGAGTGATCAGCTGTGAATTCCCAGGGTGCAGGGACTGTGTCTTGTTTGAGCCATGTGCCCAGAACCTAACACTACGTCTGATACCAGGAAAACACTTGCCACACACAAGAGTCGGTGCTTGGTAAAGAAGAGTTAGCTAAAGTCAGGGTGACTGTGCGAGGCCAGAGCCCTCCTGTCTCTGACCTTGAAAATCAGGACCCCAGCTTCTCCTCCTCCTCTGTGCCCTCAGGCTGGCTGCCAGGGCACTGGGGTTGGTCTGATTTCCTTCTCTGCAGAACTGGGGTGATGACAGCCTGGCTTCCCTGGGCTGCTGGCAGGATTGAGTAGTCAGACTACACAAGGGTGTGCTGCCTGGCACAGGGCATGGGCTCAGGGGCAGCAGCTGGTTGTACTGCTGACATTGTCTCAGCCTCAGGCCCTGCCTGCTACCTCCCGGATGGCTATAGGCCCTCATGCTACAAGTCACCCAGGCTAATTCCATTCCTTCTGGTTGCCAGCCCATATGGACCAATGCCCCTGGCCATTTCTTAGAACCAGAGTTTCTATTCCTAGAGTTACTTCTGGGACCTCACCAACACACTGGTCCCCCAAAACCACTGAAGGGGTGTGTCCCCAACTCCTGCAGGCCCGGCCCAGTCCATACTAAATTACCCATATTTCTAGCAAATAGAGCTTCTGGGGCTTAGGCCCTGACAAATCTGCCACCTCGTGAACCTGGGTCTGAGAGTCCCTGACGATCTGTTGCCTGGTCAGCAGAGAGGTGCGTCAGCTTCTGGGCTGAGCTGAAGCACTTGCTGCTCTGCTCTGTACTGGTCCCGGGAGAGACGTTGGCCATCCACCGGCTCAGGCAAAGCGGGGTATCTGGGGGATGCCTCTACAATTTGGCTTCTGTTTTCAATCAGGAGGGAAAGGTGTAATTCTTGTTTTTGACCAAATGTAAAGTGCTTTCCAGGGTCAATAAATTGGAGGGGTCCTGGTGGCGCAGCCAATCCCTGCTTGAAAGGTGGCTGGTTAATCTCCCGTGAAGCAGCCTGGCGTGAATGCAGCACTTGCGCTCCTACAGGCATCGTTCCCCAGTGCTCTGTGGTGGGGCAGCGCATGGGTGGGAGGATAACGTGGGGCCCTCAGTGGATATGTGAGCTACCCCACCAAGAGGAAGGGCCGGCAGGTGAGGGGTGGGTGCACACAGCACAATTCCAGCCACCACTTAGGGAGCCTCTGCCACAAGTCAGATACTATAGGCAGTCCTCTCCAGGGATTCTATGATTAAATTTTCAGCCTTCCTGGAAATCAGAATGACTAGCTCTGGGTTAGCACTGAAGAAGCTGAAGGGCAGAATGGAAAGTGGCTGGTCCCAATCAGAAGGGAGCCTAGGATGCCCCAGGAGACCCTCCAGGTAACTGGCCCAGAGGCCCCTGCAACCCTGGCCTCGTCTGGCCCGTCCCCTCTCCTAAACCAGAGAGTGGTTCGCAGGAGTGCTGTCCCACTGGGTATTGGCCCAGAGCTCTCCATCACTCAGGGAGCCCCCTCCCCACCCAGGCTGTTTTACCTCTGACCCCCTCCAGTACCTAGACAGGTCTGTACACGGAGGGCTCAATACACTGTGATGAGGGACAGAGGAGGATGGGATAGGATACCATGCTGAGCCCTGAGACACCTGATTCAGCATAGGGGACACGGGCTACCAGCTGGAACCCCAGAGTCCTGGGAGAGGGCTGCAGGGCTAAGAGAGCAGGGCCAGCTGGCAGGGCTGGCACTGCCCTCAACAGCAGGTATGCTGTGCCCACTTACTCCTGCTGACCCCTCTGCTTGATCTCCCTGGGGGAGACAGAGAACTCTTGGTCCATTCACTTACCAATAGTGTAGCTGTGAGCAAAGGGCCTGTTTCCTCACCTGTGAGATGGGGCCACGCTGCCATGCAGGCTGTGGAGGGCTAGACTAAATGGCAGCTCTGGGCCAGGGTTTGGGAGGTACTCCTGGCCTTCCCAGCCCCTGCTTCCTGCCAGTACACGCCCCCAACAGTGCTGCAGGGCCTGGGGGTCAGGTGCACTCCACAGAAGAGGCACTTGAGCACTGACAGAGTCAGCAGGAGATGAATGAGGCTGGAAGAGGCCCTGGAGGGGCAGCCTGAGAATTCACATGCCCACTGTATAGGTGAAGGAACTGGAGCTCAGTACAGGTATCAGGGCCAGGTTCCCGACTCCCCATATCATGGCCTTTCCACTGTCCTGGCCTTTTCCTGATCCTGGTCATGAGGCTGGACCGACCACTGGCCACAGGGTTCTAGTGAATATCACACATCTGATTCTAGCTCTCTATATAGCCTTCTGCTCACTGCTCGCCCTTCTGCTCAGAAGGCTACTCTTCCAGGAAGCTTGCTCTGGCTCTCCCCTCAGGATGGTCACTTTCCCCCATTCTCGGCCACATGTTCCAGTGGCCACTTGCCATGCTCACTGCGAATGGTTGCTCATGTCTCTGCCTCTCCCACAGGGAAAGCACCTTGGGACAGGACTCTGAGAAGGATCTCAGTATCCCCAGCCTGAGCCCTAAGTCTCAACTAGGTTTGCCGAGCTAAATCGACTGGCAAACCCTAGATTGATTAATTTATTTACTTTTTTATAGGGATGGGGTCTCGCTTTGCTGCCCAGGCTGGTCTTAAACTCCTGGCTTCGAGCAGTTCTCTTGCCTTGGCCTCCCAGAGTGCTGAGATTACAGAGGTGAGCCACTGTGCCTGGCCCCCTTGTTTTAAAGACCAGGAAACTCGAGCCCTCCCCCAAGCTCTGTTCCTAGGCAGCAGCTTTTGAGGGAGTCTGATGAGATTGGTATCTGCCCGCATTGCTGAGGTTCTGGGGAAGCCTGTGGCACATAAAGCACCAGGCTGTTTGGCCTCCACTGTGAGGCTGCAGAAAACAGAGCTGAGTGGCCCTCGTGAGCCTGGGTACATTCATTTGTTCACTCCAGTCCAGTCTATTCCACCAAACTCCTTCATTTATTCATTCATGCAAGCAACACTTCCTATCCCATGTAAATCCATCCCCTTCTGCATGGCACACTGATGGGCATAATTCAGAGTCATAGCCCCTGCAGCCCTGGGGGTGGGTACAGGTGCAGCGCTGGAGGCAGGATGGCCCAGGAGCCCTCCTCAGGACCCCCTTCAGAGGTGAGCAGCAGTGGCTTTCCTGACTTCCTCTCCCCAGGGGCCACACAGTAGTCATTTCAGGCCCTCTGTCCAAGGGCCCACTGAGCTGAATGACCAACCCTTCCCTTCTCCCACACACCCTGAGGAAGGGAGCTGCACTTCAGTGCCTCACCCCTAGCCTTGCCTATAAGGCACCATGGTGTGGGGAGTCTCGAGCAGAGTAGTTCAGAGTGAGGTGCTCTGGGGTTGAATCTCATTGCGGATGTTTGCTACCTTTGCCCAAGTGTCTGCTTTGTTCTGGCTTTCTTGCGCTGAGTGCCCACCTCTGTGGCTCCACACCTCACTGGGCACAGACTATCCTCACCCTGGCACGCAGCAGAGCGGTTTGAAACGGTCTGCTTGGGCAGTGAAACGCGGCGCTTGTTGCAATGGGAACACCAGCAACTGCACTGCCCATCCTGCCAGCCCCAGTCTCCTTAGCTGTATCATGGGCAGCCTGACTGCCATGTAGACGTCATAGCCCACATTTTGGGGGCTTACTGTTTCTCCTCCTCCTGAGTGCTAGTTCCCCTGATAATCAGTAAACAGAAGCTCCTTCTGGGGTCTTACCTGTAAGCACAGTTCTACAAATTTTTTTTCTTTTTCTCATCTGGAGTACATTAATTTGTGATTAGTAATAATCAAAAGGTTATTAAAGATCACCAAAAGTAAGATCTCTATTTTAGGGTTTGAATGAGAATTCCAGCTACTCACAAGACCAAGTGCCTGAGATGTGAGCACACTTTTGAGCTCCTGGCACATGGGCAGCACCCACTGCTAGGATGAGGCCATGGCTGTGGCCTTGAGTGGGCTATGTTCTCAATCATGGCTCTCTGGCTAGTATGAGGTAAGCACTTGCAGCTCTGTTCCATGGTCAGTGGTTACCTGGTGAGAATCAGTGACACACGTGCACGCGAGTGGTAATAGGGGCCTGGGGCTTTCCAGTAACAAGGCTTTAAGCTCCACGTGCCCCCAATGCTAAAGCAGACACACACATAAACTGTCCCAAATCAGCTGGTTCAGGAGCACCCTGTGGGAGAGGGGCCACCTATCATGAATTTGGGCCATTCACAAAGCTTGCCACATCTTGGCAGGTACACAAAACAACAGCCCCGGGAGATTTTAGATTTACAGAGCATTGTTTTAGGAGATAAGATCATGGGCACATGGGTACCCTTTTCTGTCCTGGAGTAAATGCCCAGTGACTCAGAGCTGTCATTAGGAACAAGTCTATTCAGCTTCTCACATGATTCTTCTCTAGTTGGGAGTCATCGAGGTGTTCTTTTCTCCCTGCAAAGTGGGAACAGGAGGGGCTGTGGAAGCTGCTGTCCCACCCCCCATCCAGCCTGCCTCTGTGAGTGAGTGCTGATGCCTGGCACACTGAGGCAGAGGGGAAGGTGGCAATGATGGGACAGATGGCTTGCCAAGATGAGCTTTGGGAGTGCAGCCTCCCAGGCACAGTGCTTCTCCAAGCACCACATGGGCCTCCCAGCTCCAAACTCTTTGAAGACATGGCTGCTCTCTAGGGGCATGAACAGAGCTGATGGAGAGGGGCGGGGTGACACAGACAGACCGTGGGCAAAGCCCTCAGGCTCTCCGCTACCCAGTTCCCACCTGTGAGATAGAGATAACAAGACCCACTCCACCCTGCGACCCTTGGGATTTACAAGTGATGCTATGACATGGACAGGAACCTCCTCCATGTCCAGCTCCTTCCTCCAACTGTTCTCTCTCCACCAGCACAACTCCCCAGTAGGCTCCTACTGGCAGCTTGCCAGGCCTTCTATCCTCCCAGGAAGTACAATTCTGCAAATGGCAAGGTCTTTGAAGGAAGATGTTTCGTAAATATGGGGCTTTCCAACCTTGAGATCCCCCAAGACTCTCTGGGAAGGCTCCTCGGGTATCAGGAAGGATGGGGCCGTTCCCCTGCCCTCTGATTTCCCATAGTACATTCTGGGAGTCAACAGCCCTAGCGTCAGGACCCTTATCTCTGAGGCAAGAGTCTGTGGCTCCTTAAAACATACTGTTTGCATATTATGGTTCGGCTTCACCTCGTGAACCTGAGGGCCAAGTGTCCTTTCTAAAATTCAAACAGGAGTTATGAGTCGTTAGGGGTCAAACCAGGCCAAAGGCATGCTTTGCTTAGTACAGACAGTTGTAGTTTTTAATCAGGAGATATTACATAAAAATAAAATTAGATAAAATGAGACCCCAGGCCTACATTCCCATGTAGTGAAGAGTTGGCAGGACCCACACAGCAGCTCTCCAGGTCACTACAGTCCCCACCACTCCCTATCACTTGCCACCTGGCCTCTTCAACACCTGCTTGGCCTTGCTGGCATCTGACCTTGCAACCCAAGGTGAGAGGCTGATGGAAGGAAACTCAGGGGACTCTTCATTCCGCCTTTCCCAGCCTGGATGCCCTGTAGAGCCGGCAGTGAGGCCCATGAGGTGCATCTGAACCCAGCCCTGTCCATGAACTGCAGGCCGGGAGCCTTACCTTGCCTGGCACCAAAACCCGGGCTTCCCCACCCTGCATGTCCAGGCTACAGCTAGCAATGCACTCTCTCTCCCTTCACCTGGCACTGGATGGCTCAGGCTTCCTGAATATTCTTTCACAATTAAGGCACTTCAAAAAGGTTAAAAGAGAGGAATCAGCAGGGAGTGGGGGTGGGAGGGATGGAAGGTGGTGGGTGGGATGGAGGAATCTGACCAGTGATATTTAATAAAAAGCTTACAAGTCACAAACAGGAAGCAGGCAGACTAAAACGTCAACATTGACCCGATGAAGGAATGTGAACTATAGTGGACTGAGGCAGTGTCCCTACACCCCTCCTCCCTCCATTCCCACCCCAGCATCCCAAGAGGCTCCATCCACTCCCACCCCAGCACCCCAAACAAGACTCCTCTTGGTTCTTGCCTGCCCTGGGAATACCCCAGCTCTTAGTTTGCCTTGGGCTACAGGAAGAGAGCTTAGGGGAGGTCAGCGTGATCCTAGCAGTCCCCAAAGGAGGAGACCATGAGCTCTTCCCTCCGCCTGGTCCAGCAGGGCCCCAGAGCTGTTTAGGGGAAGGATGAGTGCTCTGCAGTATGGCCCCCGACCCAGCTGAAGGAATCCCAGGATCCTTCCCTCCCAGAAAGCTCACAATAGCCGGGGCAGGCACGAGGCCTTCGGGGACTGAGGTCTGGATGCTGGCCTGTCTGGCTCATGCCCTCTGCATGCTCCCTGGAGTCCAGAGAGGGGTCCCGTGGGCTCCAGTCTCTGAGGACAACCCACAGCCAAACTGAAGGGATGCACAAAGACTCCTGTTTGGCTGAGGTGAGGACGCACAGCCACTATGGAGCAGTGGGGAGGACAGGACAGAATTTTAGAGCTTCACTGCTTGAGGCCTCCCATGGCTGGGTACCTCTGCCTCCCCCGCCCCAGCCCCACCTTGACAGAGGTCTTAGGGGCTGCAAACAGGGAGTAAAGTGCCCTGGAGAAGCACAGCCTCTGTGACCACTGCCCTCGCTCATGAGAAGGCAGATGCTATCTTTGGGCAGTGGAAGGATTTTGGAAGGAAAGGGTCCCCTGGCAAGGCTGTCAGGAGAGGGAAAGGTGATCATGCCACCTGTGAGCACCGAGGCAGCTCAGGTCTCTGTTTTCCAGTGGGAGCCACGGCACCACCTTCTCTCTAGGAGATTTGACACAAAATGCCATAAACCAACCTTGGTTGCTCCCCTGATCCAAACCTCCCCATGGCTTTCCATCCTCACAGGATCAACCTTGAGCCCTGGAGTTATGTAGAGGACAGTAACATGTCAATATAAAATCAGAAGTGGGTAAAGGTGTTCCCTGTAAAATTCTTCAACTTTGCTGTATGTATGAAAATTTTCGTAAGCTTTACTGTATTATGAAATACAACAGAATCGTACTGGGTCAGTTGTATCTGATACAATTGTATAGGGGATAAAGGATAGTGGGGAGCTGGGGGTGGTGGCACACAACTGAGTCCCAGCTATTCAGGAGGCTGAAGCAGGAGGATGGTTTGAGACTGGGAGGTCAAGGCTTTAGTGAGCCTTGATTGCATCACTGCATTCTATTCCAGAGACAGAGTGAGACTGTCTCTAAAAAAAGGTAGTGGCTCATGGCGCATTCGTAGGAACACAGGCCTCAGTCCTTCCCATGGCCCCCGGTGCACAGTATGAGCCCTGGCCTGTGTCCTGCACACCTCTCTGCTCAGTGCACTTCTGCCAAACAACTGACGTGCAAATGCATTTGGAGCTCACTGTCACCCCAGGGCCTTTGCCTTCACTTCCCCCTTGCTGTGGCATGCTCTCCCTGACTACCCATGTGGCTCCTCCCCTCCCTCTGTCCTTCCCTGATCACCCTATCCAAAGCAGCATGCTCAGCAATTCCATCCTGTCCCTGCTTTATTTTTCTACGCGGTGCCTACTGCCATCTGACAGGGATTTCTTTAATATGTTTATTGTTTGTACCTTCCTACAACCGTAAGCTCCATATCCCCAGCACCAAGCACAATGCCTGCGACACAGAAGAACACAATGCATTGTAGGCTGAATAAATGCACAAGTGATTGAAGGATGAGTTCACTGACAAAATCCAAGGGCTCTCCAGCAGCAAACACACACACTCTGACCCAGCCCATGGACAGGCCCCAGCACAAACTCAGTGGGCAGTGCTGAGTCTGGGGGTCTGTGCTGGGCAAAGGAGGGTGACAATTCACATCCCTGGAAACCCTACCGGGTGCCAGGATGGTATGCCAGGCCCCCAGCAGTCTCCCTCAACTGCTCTCCTCCAAACTGCCTGTAGGCTCAATCTTATTCCTGCCTCCACAGAGAAACTGAGAAGCAGGCCCAAGGCCCCCTCAGATGGTAAATGGTGCAGTGAGAACTCAGACTCCAATCTTGACCCTGCTCAGACCAGATCTTCACTCCACATCCAGGCTCTTCTCAGAACCCATACTGGCTTCCCAGCCAGAGGCCATGCCGCCATGCAGGCCAAGTCACCCCGTGTCTCGGTAAAGGCAGGATTAGGAACCTGAGCCGAGGAGCGCCGCCTTGGCACCACCTCTCCCATCTCTCTGTGCCCCGCATGGTGTCCCTAAACTGGGAGGAAGTGGCTGCACTTACCTGGAATATGGATCTTGAACTTGCCACTCTGGCCGAAGGCACTGTCGATGACGCCCAGTTCTCCAGTGGACAGGTGCACCTTGAGCCCCACGAAGAGCTGGATGTTGGTCTCCTTTTTAAACAGGGAGCGGCCGATCACACTGTAGTCATCCATCGCCTGTCCCCACACACCCAGCCACAGACAGAGGGTGTTAGTGGTGCACACTGAAAGAGCTGTGACTGTGTGCCTAGCCCCAGCTCTCCCGGGCTCTGGGCATGGCTGGCTGCTGCCTGCTCTAGGAACCCTGGGGGTAGCAGGACAATGAGCCCACCTAACAGATAACGAAATGCATGGGAGCAGGGCAGAAACCTGGGACTGGCAACTGCCACTGTAACAACGGGCCCTTCAAAACTGGCACGCTGTGAGCACTTTCCACAGAGAGCACCTCAGTCCCCATAGCAGCTCTGTGGCAGCACTTGACAGATGAGGAAATGGAGGCATGGCACAGTTATGTCATCTATCCAAGGTCACAGAGCACAGGGGGTAGAAGTAGCTTTGAATTCAAGCCCCTGTTGCAGGCCCCCCCACCCCCAGGGGGCCACAATGACCCAGCCTGTCCCCAGGGCACCTGCCTAGATAGCCAGCAGCACTCTCCTTGAAGCTGTCACAGTCACCCAGGCCACTCCTGAGCATGCATCCAAGGCCTTCTAGAACTGGCCTCCTCACTCCAGCTTCCCCTCCCACAGGAGCCCAGGAAAGCCTGGCCTTTGTCTCCCACCCGCTGCACACACCCCTATGCACGTTGGCCCGAGGCCTTACTCTTGTTCACTCTAGCTGTGCCTGGAAGCCCGTCTTGGCCTGGCCCACTTTTCCTCCACAGCCCTACCTCCTTTCCTCCATGACGCCCTCCCTCAGTCCAGGTAGAATTGCTTGTTTCCCCTAGCCCCTGTTGGCCAGGCCTTTGCAGAGCTCGTATCTCCTGCTGGCCACGTTGGCCACTGCTGTCTCTTTGTGGGTGCCCAGGCTGAGAGGAGGGACACACATGTCTGTGAAAAAGTTAGCTTGGTGTAGCCCTGATTTCACCATGAGCTATGTTCATCCTGAACCTTCTCCTCAGAGGCTCAATCAGCAACTGGAAGTGTTACTCCCTCCCTTCTGAGTCTCTGGCAGCTCCAGCCCAGGTACTGCTTTTGGGATGGCAGCATGGCCAGGTGGCCTTGCCTGCCCCGCCCAGCTCCTCAACCCACCCCTGCTCTGTAGATCCTACCTCCAGTAGCAAACTTGGGTCCCATGATAAGAAGAGCCCACCAGTCTGACAGCTGCTATGGAAATGAGCAATGCACATACAATCTGCACCATCAATTTCACTTCTAGGAATGCAACCCACTGATGTGCTTGCTGGAGAAGATGTCAGGATAGGAGATCCACCCAAGGTCACTCACTGCAGCAGTGTTTACAGCGGCAAAAGTTGACAATGACTTAGAAGTCCAGCCTGAGTTCAACAAGTGGAGCACAGCCTCCAGAGGTGACGATGTGACCACAGAGAAGAGTAGGCAGCATGTACGGACAGATACAAAAACTCCTAGAGTATTGTGTTTCATGTTAAAAAGCAGAGTGCGAGGCATAGGGCATGTTGCAGGCTGTGTATGGATGGGGGCAGGGCAGGGGTGCATACACAGAAGTAATCAGGAGAAACTGATGTCTCCAGGAAAGGGAGCAGGGTGCCTGGGGACTTTTACCATATACCTTTTCTATCTTTGGCTACTGAAATACATGAATGCATCACCTATTCACAAATAAATTAATAGAATTTAAAAATGTAAAAACAAACCAAGAAGTGCATTTCTTCTACCCACACCAGGCGGACCTCCCATCCTCTCCTGACATCTCCAAAGACAGAATATTTTCCTTTGATGGCCTCTGGTCCAGCAAGGTTGACAATTGCAACTCCCCGTCCCCACCCAGGCAGCTTTCATTGGTTCTCATGCATTGTGGTCACCCCAGAGAGCTACTACTTGGGCCTCTGCATAGCTAGGCCCTAGGGTTACATCTGACTGAGATATAAGACCTGCCCTCCAGCACTGCAATGGCCAAGAAACAAAAAAGGCACAGTCCCTGGACTAAGAGCTTACAACTTTCTCAGAGAAACAGCTTGTAAGAGGCCCCACCAGGACCAAAGGGATAATACAGGCAGGTGTCCTTAGCAGAGCAGAAAGTTCTCAATAAGTCGATATTAATATTCTTGTTTTACTCCTACAAAAGCCTACCATGAAACAGGCCTGTAGCTGTGAACAATCACATGTGCTAGAGGAACATAACAGAATTCTCCCTCCACCCCACAGCCCACAGCCTTTGCACTTCTCAGCAACAGATCCTATGAGCGCCCCATCTCTGTGCAGCCCCTGGTGCCCAGCAGCACCCGGCCCAGAGCAGGCTCAAATCAAGGCCTGGTGCCTACAGCATCCCCTATGGCCCATGGCTCCCTCTTCCTATACTTCAGCCCCCACTCCTCTCCAATCTTCATCCTGCCCTGTCTCTCTTCAGAGCACAGATCGCCACCTGACGTTATGCCATTGACCTTATCTGTTTACTTGTTTATTGCTTCCAACCAGAGCACAAGCTCCAGGCAGAAACATGTCCCTCTCCTCCACAGCTACATTCCCTGCACATGAAACAGGCGCTTACTATCTATTCCTTGAATGTGTGAGTAAATGTTGAAAGAATACATGGCTGTAGTTGTTGTTACATTTGCAAGGCTCACTCATGCCTGTAGGCTTTTCTTTTCTTTTTTTTTTTTTTAACAGCTTCATTCAGCTATAACTGATATACAATAACATGAACATACTAAAAGTAAATAATTGGATAAGTCTAAATTTGTGTATACATATACATGCCTGTGAAACCATCATCATGATCAAGCTAATGGACATATCTATCACCCCCTCATCCTCATGTCCCTCTGTTATGCCTCCCTCCCTGCCTGTGTGGTGCTCCTCTAATGCTAGTCCCAGCTTGTCCACTGGGGACTCTACTCCCACCTAAGGCCCACCTTGGGCATTTCCTCCTTCAGACAGCTTCCCTGACATTGCAGGCACCTCCTCTTCCCTTGGCCCCCAGGACTGAGGCCAAGATCCTCTGTTCTGAGAGCCTGGCCACTATGTCTTATCCCTGACAGCTGACCTGTCTGTCTCCCTCCTCGAACTGGGAGTTCTGCGAGGAAAGGGTTCCATGTACCTCATGTGGCCCCGACCCACCACAGGCTTGGTGAATGGGCGCTCACTGAGTGTGAGGAGGCCAACTGCACTAGTCCCATACATGGCATCAAGAAGACGACGCTGGGGGGTAGAAATACACTACTCAAGTGGCTATCCCAAGGATATGTCCTTGGGAGACACGATTCATCTGAGAGTGAGCCAACAGCCCAGCCTGGGCTAGTTTCCTCCTGTCTACCTGGGAGAACACAGTGACAGATCACTGTGCGGGCACAGTGACAGTCCCCAGTGCTGGTTCCCTCATGCTAAACACAGCAGGCCCACTGCTTAGCCTCCCAGTGGGCCTAGAGGCCTGGCTCCAGGGTAATCAGAGCCTGGGATGGCAGGCATGCTACCTATTAGCCTTCCAGAAGACGTTTACTACATCTTCTCCCCTGCCCCCTCTTTTCTTTTGGTTATAAAATATTAACTTTAAAAAGCTAAATGCCACAAAGACAGCAGAGGATCCATCTTTCCCCAAGCCAGGGTCTTGCAATGAGGGCAGACTAATTTTATTAACTTCAGGGGAACTTCAAAAAGCTCCAGGGCTTTCATGCCAGACAGAGACGACCCCAAAGTTAGTTTAAGTGCTACATAAACAAAAGACTAGGGCCAGGGGAAGCTGAGGGCTCCCAGCGTTCCTTGTTTATGTTCTCATCTGACCTAGTAGGCCAGTGCACAGGCTGGTCGGCCCCCGGAATCCTGCTGGTGTGTGGTGCAGCTCAGTTCACTGACCTACATTCCCACAATATTGTTTTAAGCATCCGGGATAAGGTGAGGAGCGAGTGGGCTTTTTCTGACCTTCTGAGGAGGGCCTCTGGGGCTGGAGTGGCAGTTTAGAAAGGATTTCAAGTTCAAAGGGAGTGTCTCTGTCACTCCTACTCTCTTGTTTTATGGCTTGGCTAGAAGACACAATAGTGCTGAGTGGGTGAAGCATACTCTCCTGCAAACTTCTGTCTCTGCAATTCCATTTGTTGGGGGAGGCACTGTGAGGGCAGGAGCTGGATGTCTGCACAGTCAGGAACCCCATGTGGTCTCGAGAGTGCTGGCAAGACTACCTGCTAGTGGCCCCACACTGTCATTTCACAGCAGCTGGGTGGATCTTTGCATCTGTGTCGGTCCCATAAAGGACACTGGCATTCTGGGCATGGCCGCCCCAGGGGAGGGGAGGCTGGGGAAGCAGAGAGAAGTTAGCAAGTAAACCCCATCTCCCTCTGACTCTCCCAATCCTTCACACTCTGCTCTCTCACCCCTTTCCCTGCAGCAGGTGAGTGGCAGTGTCCTCAGCCATGTCATGGGTGAGGTGCCCCCATATCATTATTTAATCTTTAGGAAAGCCCTGACAAGAACAGGAGGCTCAGTAAAGTGAAATGATTTGCTCAAAGTCATGCAGGTAGTGAGTGTGGCAATGCCCCATTCCAACTCAGACTGTCTGGATCCAGAGGCTGGTGCTTTTCCTGCCACAGGAAGGGCTGGGCTCTGTCTGCCAGGAGATGCCACAGCAGCAAATGAGGCCAGACGACTTTCTCCATCCTTTGGCTCACCAGAGCCATGCCATGACTGGCTGGACACAAATGGGCCTAGAAATCTGGCCCAGGGACACTGGGCAGCCCCATCCCTACCAGTCCCAGCTGTGGGAAACCCCAAGTCACTGCAGAAGACAATCCCCAAGTTCAGGGACCCCAGCCCCTCCCAGGTAATTTGGAAGGGAGGAGGAGAGGAGGGAAAGAGGGCAGATCCTGGCCCTCAAGATGCAGCACTTATAGTAGGGCCCAAACACGTCACCGTCACAAGATGTTCCAGCCCAGTCAGCCCCTGCTGCACTGAGAAGGACTGCACTGCTGTTGGAGGAAGGCTAAACTTTTCCCGCCTATGGTTATAGGGGCCAAGACGCAAACTACCCTTCCCATGAAATCCAAATAGTCAATTTCCAGTAAAGTAAGTCCTTACTTCATGTCATCAAAAGTTCTTAGAAACTGTTACTTTAAACAAAATAATGTACAGCAGGCCCTTAAATAATGTTGCTTTATTCAAAGTTATTTGAATATATATCAAAATTATTTTGTTATAACATTAATGAAAAAAATAAATTGGTTTTGTTATACATCCTCTCCCTTAAACTCACGGTTTCCAAGAAGCTAGTGACAATGTTAAGTGAGGATTTACTGTACAAGTCTCCATAACTGGAAAAAAATGGGCACACTGGAGACAACAGAAGAAGAGAAAAGGCACGGCACTGCTAGCACCACAGGTTAGAACCTGGACTCTGGAGCCAGACCACTTGCATTCAAATCCCAAGTCTGGGTGCCTAGGGACTCTGGCCAGAGGTCTAACCTCTGTGGATGCAGGCACCTTCATCTATATTATGGGGAAACAGAGTTGCTGGAGGTTTAAATGGGTGCAGGGGAGTACTTGTAAACAGTTGTTTTTGGTCTGGCCTCTGCCTGCCCCATCCCTGGGCAGAGCACTCTCCCTCCCTCAGGACTCCCTCAGACACACCACACAGAACTACAGGGGCAGCAGATGTAGGGCCTAGACTCAATGGCCGCCACCTGCAGATCTGAGAAGACATCGCTGACTAATGGAAGGCCCCCTCCAAGAGACTGCTGGCCTCAGAACCGGACAGAAGGTTGCACTGGGAATTGGCTACAGAGAAGCCTGTGTGCCTGTCTCTCAGCATAGCAGTGGCTTATCTACACCAGCCCCACCAGCTGGATGCGGGGAGGGGAGGAAGGCAGTCCTGGAAGGCAGAAGCTGGGCTGAGCACATTTTTGCATCTCCAAAACCTAGACCTCCAGAAATTACCACTGTGTGTACTGGGGGCGAGGACTCAGTGATTGTCAGCTGCATGAAACCTCATTTAATCAGAAGGAAGTCTGGCTAGAAAGAGGGAGACAGCCCTTCCTACAGGATGCTGTGAGGCCTACATCTCTGGAGAACTTCAGGAAGACCAGGGGTCATGATCTGTCCTGGGGGTCAGGAGGTGAGGACGGGGGAACATGGCTTTGCTCTGTCCTGTCCATCACTAGAAGGTGTGTGCATGCATGTGTTATGGTTGGGTTCTTCACCAAATTATAGACTCTTCCAGCTAAAGGAGAGAGACCTCAGAGATCAGACACAAGCACATCCAATAAGGAAAGACCTTCAGAGAACAGTTGGAGGGTTTTCATTTTGAAATCAATCATTGTGACATCAAACCAAAGGCAATGCATGTGGGATCTGCTCAGTAGGCCTTGCTTCTAGGGAACAATGCTGAATCCAGGTCAGCACAGTTACAACAATGGCGCTAAGTGGGGATTCTCACTGTCTGCATGAATAATTTGCTCTATTTATTAGCCTTCAGTCACTGGAGGGACTGAGCTCCTAAGGAGCAGTCACTGTGCACATGGAAGTCCAGGTGTTTGCTTATACGCCAGGTGAGTCCCCATTGTCCCTGGCCTTTGAGCAGGGACTTGGCTGCCGGTGCACGTAATTATGTCATTACATGTGTGTGTCTTTCTCTTTCAGGGCTTGGCTCCCATGATGAGGACTGGGAATTGCCCAAGCTGTGAAGTGACCATTCTAATTCAAATTGTAGAAGTGATATGAAGGAAGGCAGGAAAACCTGCCATGAAATGGAGGCCTGTGCCGACTCCAGGTATGCAGTGAGGAGAACCACGTGCGCAGGACAGGAATGGCTTGGGAGGCCTGACTTCTGACTCTGCCTCTTACAGCTCTACGACCTTGAGCAAGGGACTTCTCTGAAACTCAGTTTCTTCCTTGAAAAAGGCTATTGTTAGGATCAGAGGTGTTGATGTTGATGATAACACCTAAGACTTGACAGAGAATGATGACCCAGAGGAAAGACTCTCAATTAGTGGATGTCAAATTGTGGGAGAAGCTGAAGAATAAGACAGCATTTGGTGCAGGAGATCTCAGATGCACAGAAATCACAAGATCCAGTTATCTAATCTGCCCAAGAGAAGCCAGAAGAACAGAACATGTACTCAACACCAACCACATGCTTGGAGCTGCCCACAGCTCTCTGCTTCTCTCCCTCCTACCTGCCCCACCAGCGAAGTCCTCTTGGAAGACAGAAGCCAACAGTCCTTGGATCCAATGAGGAATGGGAAGAACTCAGAGGCTGCCTGATCACGGATGAGTCCCTTAAAAATGAGGTGTTAACTCTTCTAAGCCACTTGAAAGCCACCAGGATTGACAAATTCTGGAAGGGGCCCTAGGATGATGGTGTTATTCCAGTATCATCAGAAAACTTTCCCCACGGACAGTGCCTCCTCCTCAGTGCAGACCACAGTCTGGTGTGTTGGGAAGAGCAGAGGCCATAAAGTAGCCCAGGTCTCATCAATGCCTGACCAGCTCTTAAAGAAGAAACAGGTTCTGGGGGAGAGTGAATTGCCCACAGCCACACTGAGCTTGTGCCCAGCTCAGTCCATCAGTTTCCAGAACTGGCTCTTTCCAGCATGTCAAGTTGTCCTGCTCCTGTATCTCTATACAGGCAAAAAAGCAATTTTCAAAGGGAGGTGAACAAGCACTCCAGCAGCCAAGCACGATGCTTAGTTATCACACTCTGACACTGGAAGTCAGAAGAAAGGCTGAGGATTTGGGTTGGGACCAGAATACGAGGGCAGCCATTTGATCATCTCCCTGGGAAAAGAGCTTCTCAACCTCTGTTTCAGGGGAACCTCTGTTTTCTCAAGTAGCCTGGGAGCCAGTGTGGCCTTCAACCCTCTGGCAGGGACCCAGGGGTGTGAGGGCCAACAGAACAGGCTGAGTGGCCAGCTAGACCACAGCATGGCTTCCTGCAAGGGCAAGGGGCCCTGTAGCTGATCTGCTAGGGCCCACCAAGCCTGCCAGACCATCCCTGCTCAGAATGATGGGCCCAAGTTGTGCCAGAGGCAGGTCATAAGCCAGCCTGCACCCCAGGCCAGCATGCTCCCTGGTGTCCTGGGCATATTTAACAAGCCGTCGGCAGTGGAGCGTGGCAGAGCCAGGAGCCAGGAGGCAGCGCCGCTTCAGACTTCAAAGCTGGCGAGTGCTCCTGATGGCATCTGCGTGTTTACACTTGGTTGGGCCGATGCTGCCAGCTCCTGTGGCCCAGCCCTAAGGCCTTCCCTGACCGGCGCCAGTGGGTGCCAGACCCAGGATGGCTGGCACACCTGGCCTTACCCCACCGCTGTGGGAGGGGGACGTCGTCTGCTATCACCCTAGCTGGGAACCCAGGCATCTGCATTTCCAGAGGAAAGGCCAAATAAATAGTACCGATGATACCCACTGTTTACTCAGGACCCATTCTGTGCCAGGTGGAGTACTGAGCACGTTACATATAGCACATATACCTGCCATGCCCAGGGACCCAACTGCCAGCCAGCTAACATGCTAAGGTTGGGTATTGTCTTTGTCCTGCAGGTGGTGTAGACCTAAAACAGATTTCTGAGTAAGAGCTGGCAGGATCCCATTTGTTTTGCAGAAAATTACTGGGGTGGAGCTGTGCACGCTGCCAGATGTAGGGAGGGCTGTGGTGAGACCCCTGAGAAGGTGGTGCCTTGGGGAGGTGAGGAGGGCATCCTGGGGCGTGGTAACAGTGAGAAGTCTGCTGTGGAAGCCAGCAGGTATTGCAGAACACTCACTGTCCTAAGTACCAGACCCTCACCTGCCCCACCTCCTTCATGTTCACACAGTCCTGAGAAGTCGTGATTGTTGCTAGTGGAGAAGCCTGGCTCCATAGGGTGAGTGGCTGCCAGACCACTGAGCTCTGTGGCTCCAGACAGACCAGGTGCCCAGAGCCTCAGGGTGAGACTGGGATACAGCAGGGTAGGTGAGAGAGGCTGAGCCACCCCTTTCCAGGCTGCCTGGGCCGGCCCTGCTCCAAGGATTTATCTAGCACAGGTGACCTAGAACACCCCCGATAGCCCCCAACCTGCATCACTCCCCTTGCAGGGAAGGGCCTAGCTTCGATGGCTGGTCCTGCCTGCCTCTTTAAGCTCCTTGCTCCTGCCTTCCCAGATGCCTAGGGCCAGGCATTGCTTGGTCTCTATACTTTACAGAAGCAGTCCCTGGACCTGGAATGCCCCTCCTTCACCTTCCCGTTTCCCCCCACGGCCCCTAGTGTCTGAGCAGTGAACCTTGCAGTCTTACAAGATACATTTAAAAGGTCACCACTTTGTGCTTTTCCCTCACCAGCCTACTTCCTCCCACCTTGGCAGAGTTCCTTGTTTCCTCTCCTAGCCCTTTGCATATTCCTCTGATGCAGGCATGAGTCTCTGTCCTCGACTAGAAAGACCCAGTTTTCTATGAGGCTTTGGATCACCAGAGGAGGAGCAGCTGGTCTGAATCTGCATGTGGCTGAGATGCAAGTGACCTCCTGGGGACATGGCCCAGTGGTTCCAGCCTCAGCTTTTATACATCCTTCACCCTGCATCATTTTTGCTAGATCTTTGCATACCCGACCTACTATTTACCTAATATTTTTCTTTACATCTGCCTAGAAAGGAGACTTTATATAGTACCCTAAAGAAAAGAGTCACTAGCCATAAACAGAGGAAGCTAATGGTAAAAGTACATACAATGCAAAAAAAAAAAAAACCCCAAAGAATAATCCTAGTTACATACTATTGCTACTATAAGGCTCTGGAATCTTGGCCTTGTTTTCTATTTGTTAAAAAGCAGGTTAGAATGTAATACAGGAGTGTTAAAGACACCTTTGAACAAATCTAAAGCTTTCTCTGTAAAGTAATCAAAGGATTGAAAGAACACTGAAAAAGAGAAAAATGTTATTACTAAGAGATTCAACATTCTATGATAGTATGAGAAACAGCCTTAACCAAATGAGGAGCAATTTACTGCTTGTTAATTCCCAAGCCTAGAATATGTGAAAGAATGAACACACACACAGGCATATGCACACCTTGTATCTCTCTCTCTCTCCATATCTGCCTATATCTACATATAACTGCTTTATTTCTAATTTTAGTGGTTCATGATTTTACTTTTTAAAATTTATTAGGGTTTTTTCTCTGTGGCCACAAATACAACTACAATCTAAGTTCCATGTGGGCAGAGATTTTGTCTTTTTTCATTCACTGTTACATCCCTAGCCCTTAAGACAACACACAGTAGATGTTCTACAAATATTTGTTTAATGTCAACTGCTGAATATTCAGTTTTTGTAAATGTTCCATAGGCATTAAAAAAAGTGTATACTCTATTCAAGGAGTATAAGAGTTTACATTTATCTAAAAATCAAGCTTATTGATTATATTCTGCCTTTGTCCTTATGTCTAGTAGGCCTGATTTTAAAATATGGACTCTGCAGTACCACCCTATCATTATAATTCTATTTTTTATCAAGTTGTCCTTAGGTTTCTACTGTTTTGTTTTTATGTTTGGTGTGTACAAGCTTATAACCGAGACTTTTGTCGTTACATGACGTCCTTCTTTACCTTTGTCAGTCTTTTTCGTCTTAAATTTCACCTTGTCTGAATTTAATATTACCATTCATACTTACTTTTTGCCCATCTTCTTATTCTTAACCTTTGCTTTCCACTTTAAGTATATTTCTTATAAACAGCATATAACTAGATTTTGCACTTTAACCCAATCTCTCAGCCTCAGCATTCAAATAGAATTTGGCCATTCACATTTAGTGTAATGACTAATACTTAATGTTGTTCCTTCTGTTATTATTATTATTTATTAACATTGTTCTTTTTTCCTTATTTTTATTGGTTTAATCAAATTTATTCCAGTTTCTCCTCCGTGAATGTGAAAGTGCTATTACATTGTCATTGCATTCTTACAGTTTCTTTACCTTTCTCTGTACTCAAAATCTTGCATATTTTCTATATTTTACTTTGAAACAGGATACCAGCTATTTCCCTTAACACCATATGTTCTAGTAGTCTTTCCTAAACCCTCTCCCAAGATTAGCCATTTAGAACACTTTCACTTCTTTTCTTCTCCCGCTCAGGTGAGACCTCTGGGTGTCTCTACCAATCTAAGCTCCCTCTTCTTCTTCTTTTTTTCTTCATTAACCCTTTACTACAAGTCATACTCTTATAGAAGTACATGTGGACTTATGTGAAAAACTCAAATGTATCCAAGAATAAAAAACACAGCACATAAAGTAGTATATGCATCCCAGTGTTAGCACCAGAGGCAGCGGGCGCCCAAGAAAAAGCCTAATTCCTAAAGACGCTGAGAGAGTTTAATGCTTTCAGCTGCAGATAATTATTAGACATTTCCTTGCAGGATGCTCATTCTATTTCAAGAGCCCTATTAACCATTCATATCAGGGGCTGGAAACTGTAGCCAAAGGGTCAAATTTTTCCTGCTAAGGTTTTGTATGGCCTGTGAGCTAAAAGGGTTTTATATTTTCTCATGGGTTGGAGAATATCAAAAGAATATTATTTTGTTACATGTGAAACCTATATAAAATTTAAATTTCAATGTTCACAACAAAAGGTTTTATGGGAACACAGTCATGCCCATTTGTTTACATATTGTCTATGGCTGCCTTTGTGTCACAGTGGCAGAGTTGAGTACTTGGGTCTGAGACCTGATGAGGTGCTCAGTAAACTACAGATGGTGGTAACATAGTTATAACTTGCAGTGCCTCACCCAGTGACACATTTTATTTATTTATTATTTTATTACTGGTGTGTATCCATCACATGAAAACAAGAAAAGTGGACTTCAAATGTCACACTTTTAAGGCTCAGTGGGTATGGATTATTATTTTATCAAATTACATGGCAAAGTACTGTGTTTGTTATTAGTTGTGTTAACAGAATATGAGATACACTGACATCACAATATTCCCAACTCACAGAAAAACAATGTCAAAAAAGAGAAAACTTAAAACAGTATATTTCATCATAGCAGACACGCAAAACAATAAAAAATGAGAATGAGGCTGCAACCAAAGTAGGTTTCTGGGTGGCTCATTTGTCAGCCAAGCAAGGAAAGCCATTTACCAATGGTAAGTTAATTAAATTGTGTTTGATCGAAGCAGCTGAAAGAAGAATCCAGAGAAAATAAGCTTGTTTAAGATTATTAGATTTGGGGCAAAAGCAGTTGCTTAGGTTTGGCCCATGGGCCCTAGTTTGCTCTATGTAATACTAATGAGTTAAGCCACAACTGGTAGGGTATCTGACCACCTTCCAGTGTGAGCCAGTGATAAAGAGCACAGGAAATAAAAACACAGTCTGGAGAGGCTTGGAAATTAGCATCTTCTGTTTTCCAATAACTGTCCTCAGCATCACATATTTACATTATGCTGTTATTTTCTTTCTAGACCATATTACAAAGTGTCTAATTTACTGTTCACTACCAACCTCCCCTACGAAGACAAGAACTTTGTCTATCTTGTTGTATGCCCAGTGCCTGGCACAAACGAAGGAACTCAGTAAACATCTGAATATACGAATGAAGGGTGCCTTTATGGGAAATGGGCTCAGAAGGCCTATATGCCTTAAGCCTCCCTGGTGGAAAGTGCTCACTCAGCACATAGGTATAGTGCCAGGGTCTCCCTTCGTGATGAACTGAGATAGCTCAGAGGCCCAAACCCAGGTTCTAAGAAGGCTAACTGTGCTTGAGGAGTAGATGTGCTGGCCTTGCCCCGAATCACAGAGCAAAGGCTGGGTGCTGGCTCACCATGGTGGTGGAGATTCTGCCCAAGAGACTAGATTTTACCTTTTCAAGATTCTCTGATCTCCCAGAAACTTCTTTGAATAGAGACATGACCAGGAAGCTGACTGGTAGCTGTGATGTGCCCAGGAATCTTTAGAGTCAGCCAAGCATGGTGGGGAAAGAAGAGCACAGGGCACTTCTCTGGCCCCTGCACTGGATAATCACACCCATGAGTCTGCCTGACTCTTACCCCTCCCTCTTCAACCAACACTGGGTGGCTCCTGATAGGGACCAGGGGGATTGGCTCCTGTGCTTCAAAGAGAAATAATGGAGTCCCAGGGAAAAGAGTGGACCCACGCTCCAGGCATTATTATTTTGACTCTAAGAGCTTAAACATGAATAATGATAAAACAATAAGGATGCCGTAGGAGACAAGCACTGAGGTGAGAGCCTTATGTGCAATCCCCCATCTCACCTTCATCTAACCCTGGTGCAGCACTGTGAAAATTCCCACTTAACATGGAAGTCTCACGGCCTGCCCAACTTTTCACACTAGCAGGTGGTAAGGCTGGGAGTAAAGCCCAGGCCTGCACATTGGATCAGTCTGTCAGATGGCTCAGCCCCTGGTCAAGCAAGATGATCTGAAAATCTCTGGGTGATCTGGGGCCTATCAAAGCAAACAGGGCTGCCCCTTTGGAACAAGCCCAGCCGATCACTCATGAGCTGCACTAGCAACACTACCTTCTTGCTTCACCTGATGAGAGTCGGCTCTTACATATGAAGCCACAAGCTATCATGGCTCTTTCAAAACAACCTGATGAGGTCAAGACCATCCTTCGAAGGAATGAACAACTGAGATTAAATGGCTGCCCAAGGTGTACAGCTATTTTGTGGTGCAGCAAGGGCTTGAGCCTACTCTATATGATCTCTAAGCTCAACCTCACCAGGAAGGAAAGTCTCCCACCAAGGAGATTCCAGCTTTTCAAGAGAACGCAGACTTTTTTGACACACTGGGCAAGAACCTGTCTGACAAAGTGGAACTTTCATGACTCAGAGACCAGCTAGTTCTGAATTCAAACTCCAGCTTTACTACCCTGTGACCTTGGGCAGGTCACTTCACATTTCTCAGGCTGGTTTCCAGTCTGGCTGCCTTTGGGGAGGGGACCTGGGTTTGTAGGAAGAAAACTTCCTTACACTGAATAATTATTGCCTTGTTTGAAATTTTTTACCATGTGCACACACTACTTTTCCTAAATATTTGCACATAATTTAATTGATTTAATTGGGGAAAAATGAACATAGGAAAAATAATGACCTCTTCCTCAGGGTTATTAAAAGGTTTCAAAATAAAGTATGTAGCTAGTAAAGGTGCACAGTATATGCTTAATCAATAGAGTGGTGACAGGGTGGAGGGAGGAGGGAGGCAGGCTCATTCCTTCCCTGGGGCCCAGAGGAGAACATGTGGCACAGAAGTCCCAGCCTACAGCCAGCTCCTAGCATTAAGGCAGGTGCCCATTCAGCTAGAGCCTCAGGGGGGTGCGAGTTGAGGGAGCTGCTCCTAGCCTGGGCACCCATGCCCTTTCCTCTCTTGTGGAGCCTTAGGAATCCCCTCTTCCCTGATCAAAGCCCTGGGCTCATAGGATCTCACCTCTGCACATATCCACAGTCACCCCATGCAGCTGTCCCTAGTTGGAGCAAGCCTGTCTCTGCTCAGGGTTGTCTATGTGGGATTTGGACTCAGCTTCTGTGGACTGCCTGCAGTTCTTGTGCTTCCACTTCCAGGCTCCCTGGACTGAGCAGGAAAATGCTGGTGGTCCCAGTGATGCCCCAGGTTGGGGGCAGGACATAGGTCAGCATGTCTCCTGGCCCCTCCCTCAGCCCTTCAGAGGCATGAGTCACTGCGGCCATATGTTTACTTGCTCCTCACAGACTCTCCCTCCCAGTTCTCAAAGGAAGTGACTGCTGCACCGCTGCTGACAGGCCTGAGTGGGAGCAATTAGACCCAGGAGCCACACCAATTGGGATATTATTCTCTCATAGATATTTTACTATAGAATAATTATACTCCAAACACTGCTAATAAATCAGGCTAGACAAACGAGTGACACACACTTTATCACCTTCATCTTCAATCAGCATCTCAGGGCTGGCCTAAGGCTGATGGAGCCCTGAGCAGGCCCCAGCGGCCCCACAGAGCTAAGGCTCCAAGCTCTGGGTCTGGGGCAAGGGAGAGGAAGGGATTGCTCCTCAATCCCCTACTTCAGGGCAGGTCTAGGTACAGGGGCAGGAAAAGAAGAGGGCCAGGGTGGAGCACCCAAGAAAAACCTAAGAAAAGGAGAAAGGGAGGGGAAGGGGCTGCAGTGACAGAATCCCAGACGAGAAAACCCGTGGATTTTTCTCCTAGAGGAGAAAACCTGTGGACGGAGACATGGAGTGGAGGGTGGGAGATGGAAGCCCACCACATGTGACACTGTGGATGGGCCAGATTTGTGCTGGCACCTGCACTAAGCCTGGGGGACCTCATTAGGTTCCTGTGAGGAACTGAGGTGCTTGCTGAAAGCCTCAGGGCAGACCCTGAAGCTCCTGCTAGAAGCCTGAGCCCCCGACAGTGGGGTTGCCAGCACTCTGTGCTCTTCGAGCCAGTCAAAACTCAGTCATGTCCCAGTACAGCTACGGCTGATATGCTCGGGCCCACAGCCAGGGAGCCAGCCAAAAGAGACGGTGAGGTTTGGTTGTCCATCCATCCTGCCTTCAAGGCCCGATGGGCATGGATTCCCACTCAGTGCTGTGTAGACAGCTGCTAGGGATGGATGCCCCATGGGAGGAGATGATTACACCACTTTAGGGGAGACCACCATGTTCTGTCCACCCTAGTGGCAGGCCCATCCCACCCAGCACCGGGCCCAGGTGCTGATGCACCACAGGACCAGCCAAGGGAGGCCCAGGGCCCAGTCTGAGTCTCCGGGGACAGAGCAGGCACCACCCTGAAAGCACAAGGCCAAGGGCCACCCAGCAAGGCACAGCCAGGGCCTCATCCTACCTCAACTAGACTGGCTCACTTACATACTTAAAGCCTGCATCCAGCGATGGTGAACTTCAGGTACCCTAGGTAGCCAGGGGCTGGACCTCCCACTGTGTCAGCTTCCTGTACCTTCCTTCCTCTTGCTCTCTGGCATCCTTAGCCCCTTCCCCTCAGTCCACAGATGAGGAAAGACCTGGCCACCATTAGCCCCTTCCCCTCAGTCCACAGGTGAGGACAGACCTGGCCTGGCACCACTGATGGGCAGTGTTTCCCTCTGGACATGAGCAGCTTCCAGGGGCATGTGGGCAGAGCCCAGCTGGATGGAGGTACAGTGCCCACCAAGGGCAAGAGAGTGGGGCCTGGTCAGGGCAGCAGGCCAGGGAGGCCAGTGCTAACCGCTGCCATCTGGCACTGGATGTGGGGGAGCCCAGACTTGCTCAGACCCATGGGGGTCACATCTATCACATAAATAAGCAGGGGTGGGAGAGCCAGGTGGGGTTGGTTACAGTGGGGGTCCCCCTGCCTAGGTGCTGGCACTGGCTCTGTGACTGACCAGCTGAGAGAACTGTGGCCACTTGACCACAAGGCGTCAGATGCCTTGTCCAGAAACTAGAGGTTGGCACCAGAAGGTCTCTGAGGGCCTTTCTGGCTCTAATCACAGATGTCAGGCCATAGATCCCGGCTGCCCGAGCAAGAAGGAAAGGGGTGTGGGGGCAAGCAAAGGCATGCTCACCCGCTCCACGAGGCCATGCTTGTGCTTCAGCTTGTACACCTTCAGCCTGGGCAGGAAGCTGTCAGCATAGTTCCTGTCCTCCAGCCCATGGAGCAGGATGCCATGGAAGGCTAGCCGGCACGTGTTGGTGTGAATGTCCGCATCTAGCCTGGAGCCAATCACCAGGCACAGCCGAGGGCAGGTGACAGGCTTCTCAAACTCCACCAGGGCCCACTGCTGCCGAGGACAACGGCCCTCTGTGGCCTGGCCGGCCTTCTTGTCGGCCTCATCATTGTTTGTCACTGCTGGTGCCAAATCCTTGGATAGGTACTGCTCCTGGAAGAGGTATTCTTGAGAGAAGTCGAAAGAGTCCAGTATAGGCTCCTGGTCAAAGTTATCTGGAGCAGGGGTGAAGAACATCAACCGGCCCATGACTGTTTCATGGCCCACTGTAATGTGGAACTTGGCCTTGGTTTGCAGGGGCCCCCGGAAATATGGTATCTTTTCCACAGAGATGAGGGCCGCATGGACAGTATGCAGGGACTCAGGGGCACACACCAACCCGCGCTCCAGCAGCTTGGGGTCAAACTGGGTGACGCAGATACCCAGCCGGTCTCCTTGCATAGCTGAAGTGATGGGCATGTGGAACATCTGCATGGACTTTACCTTCTTCACCACCTGATGGGGAGCAAGCAAGAGAGCACATGAAACCAACAAGCCTCGGGGCTGTGGGGAGGAGAGGGGAGCTGCAGCTAGAGAATCCTGGGCTTACCACCACCTGCAGGCACCATGAGGACCAGCCAAGGTGGGTCTGGGGCCCAGGTACACTCTCCTGGATCAGAGCAGGTACCACACTGGAAGCACAAGGCCGAGGGCTGCCAGCAAAGGCCAGGGCCCCACTCTCCAAGTCTCACTGTTCTTCCGGGAGGAAGGCAGGGTTCATAGCAGCCAAATCCCTGACTACCTTAGTTCCCTTCACCCCGGCTCCAATCCAGGCTCCAGTCCCTCCAAGTTCCTCCCTTCCATCAATCACGCCAGCATTTTCCAGCCCTCTGTCCAGGTTTGCCTGCCTCCTCCCTCGAGAATGGCCTCCCCAGCTGCTCAGCTGGCCAAGCTGTGCCCATCTGCCCTCTAAAGCCCAGGACAAACACCACTGCTGTGGAAAGCCTGCCCCAACTCCCAGTGGCAGAACTTGTCCCTGACTCCTTAGTGGTAACCCAGCCCTTCTGAATCCCACAGCCTGCTACACGGTCACTGTCTATTGTGTATCTGCTGCCTGCTGGCCTGTGGGTAGCCTAGGGCAGGAACTCTCTTCATTCATTCAACACATATTCCCAGAGTGCCTATTGTGTGCCAGGCACTGTTCTAGGGGAAGAAATACAATGATCTCTGTTTCCAAAGAGCTTAATATCTAGAAACAACAGCAACAAAATTACCTATATAGGAAAATTTATATATATTAATTCAATTCATATCAATATAAAATTAATATATAAATTGCATGCATGCAATATATATTTTTATATATATATTTTTTACAGACAACATATGCTGTAAAGAAAACAATGCAGGGTGATGTGATAGAGAAGGCCTGGGTGGGGTGTTGGTCTCGCAGAAGTGAGTTTGAGCTAAGACCTTAGCATAAGAAGCAGGTAGCTGTGTGAAGACCCAAAGAAAGACAGCTCTAAATGGGGGAACTGATAAGTGCAAGCCCTAAGAGGGCAGCAGCTTGGTGAGTCTGGGAATACACAGAGGCAGGAGGGCTGCAGCAAGCGTTGGGAGGGAGACAGCAGGGAGGGAGGTTGATATGGTTTGGCTGTGTCCCCACCCAAATCTCATCTTGAATTGTAGCTTCCTTAATTCCCACGTGTTGTGGGAGGGACCTAGTGGGAGATCATTGAATTGTGGGGATGGTTTCCCCCTTACTGGTAGTGAATGAGTCTCACTAGATCTGATGGTTTTATAAGGGGAAACCTCTTTAACTTGGTTCTCATTCTCTCTCTTGCCTGGTGCCATGTAAGACATGCCTTTTGCCTTCCACCATGATTGTGAAGCCTCCTCAGCCACATGGAACTGTGAGTCCATTAAACTTCTTTTTTTCTTAAAATAAATTACCCAGTTTCGGGTATGTCTTTATCAGCAGCGTGAAAATGGACTAATACAGAGGTCAAGGCTTGGGCCCCACAGTAGAGTGCAAGGCCCGGAAGTCACTGGAGGAGTTTAGGCAAAGGAGTAACCTGATCTTATCTCTGTTTCTAAAATATCACTGACTACTATACTGGGCAGATTTCTGCATTCACAGTTTGTAAATCAGGAACAGACATAGAAAAGTCTCCAATAAAAGTTCCTGAAATGAACGAACATTC
This sequence comes from Rhinopithecus bieti, assembly GCF_001698545.2. NCBI lineage: Eukaryota > Metazoa > Chordata > Mammalia > Primates > Cercopithecidae > Rhinopithecus > Rhinopithecus bieti. Next base: position 5,253,175 of record NW_016808004.1, read on the forward strand.
CTACCTATGATCCACTCTCTCTGAGATGAGAGGAAACTGTGTTCGCGGATTTTTAATGAAGCAGAGAAATATGTAACGTATTTCAGAAAACCTGCCATCAAAAATAGTTAAACTAAAGAGAATGTTGACACTTAGGTTGCATGCATCCCTGTCTACCAAGTCGGGGTGTGCGAACACTCATTTTCTCCCTGGATAAAGGGAGAGTGTGTTGCTAATGGCCCATGAGCCCAGGACCTTTCCTGGAGAGCCATAATACTCAAGTGTTTGTTTAAAGATCATTAACTACCTAACCAGAGGTCAGGGGGCAGAGAAAGTGAGACACACAGTGTCAAAAGCCACAACCAAGATCAATCACAAAGAAACAGAAAACATCTCTGAAATGGTCTGAAAAGGCAACGGGAGAATGAGATTTTTGGGAACATTACTCAGAGTCATTGGAGAGTATCACCTTACACTAAGCGTTGTCTGCCCAGTGAGGTGGGGCCCAGGTCACAACTCTTCCCTCCCAGGCGCCGGCAGCAGCCTGTGCGGCTTTCTAAAACGTTTCTCTGATAAAGCAATTATTTGTCACCAGCTCCTATGTGGGCTCCCATCGTCTACCTCATGGCTTTCAAAGCTTGTCATGGTCCTGCTATGAGCAGGAAGATCCTCTGGTCAGCTGGAATTCTATGGGGACTCCCTGTGACGGGTGGGGGTCTCCAGGTAACCCTGTCACTGCCCCACAAGGCAATCTGCTGAAAAGCCTCGCTCACAGGGCTGAGCCCCCACTCCTTAGCCCAGCCACCAGGAAGCCTCCTCCACACAGCCCAACTCCATAGCCTTTTCGGCCCCACATTCTCCCCAACCCTGAAACCGTAGCCAAGTGACTCTTGAACGATTCCTTGTAAATGCTGTGCTTCTGAATGTCTCTGGGCTTTGCCCCTGTGGCTGCTCCCTGGGATTTCTTCCACTGGCAAATTCCCATTCATCCCTAACCCCTGCTCCCACAGACCTCCTAGATGGGCTTCCCTGATAACTCCAGACATAGCTGACCACCGGAACCTGACTCACTGTTTGGTCACCACTACTTTGCAGGTCAGCCCCTGCCTCTGTGTGCCGACAGATTTCAAACATATACTCAACACGCATGAGCTCACTGCCCCCTCTGCCCCTGAACTACATTATCGATAACTCATATCTACCTGTGGGGTCCTCCCCACCCAGCTCTCCCACCTGCGCCAGCGGGAGGGAGCCGCTGCCTTGAATTTGGCGCACAGTATTCCCTTTCTTTTTATACACAAGTGTGTATGATTGTGTAGTGGCTCACTACATATGTAGTACACATTCCTATTCAGTAATTTGCTTTGTTGTATAAGTTTCTAAACTGTATGAATGAGGCATCATGCCAGTTATGATACTAAAAATCTGTGCACACGGTGCGTGCACCTGCAGCTCATTTGCTGCCGATGCCATCTGCTGCACCCTGTGTATTTAGCACAACCTGGGCTCCTACTGATGTGCACTGGGGGTGTTTCCAGTTCTTTGCTGGAAAATGCTGCAATGAATTTCTTCTGTTACAAGGATCCTGCGTGGGCACATGTGCAAGGGTTTCTCAAGGACACACTTCCTGGAGTTGAACTGCTGGACTGCAGGGTGAGTGGGTGTTCAACTTTGCTAGGTAGATAAATCAACTTCTACCAATAAGGCCCAAGACACCCCATCGATACACATCTGCTCCAACATTTGGCACTGCCAGATTTCTTAATTTTGGCCTATCAAATGTGTATATGTTCCCTTCTAAATCCCGAAACAAGGACTGTGCTCTCCCTATGCTGCATCCTCAATGCCCAGCACAGGGGCTGCTGAGAAACCTGGTTGTGACAGGTCTAGATAAATGCCCAGCCCCTCTGAAGAGAATGACTGCATCAGGTTCTGGAAGAGAAATGCCCCTTGTGGCAAAACCATACCTGGCAAAGCACCGAGCTGAGATTCCAGACCTGCCAGGGCTTGAGCGAGATCCTTGTGTTTATGAGCCTTCCTGTGAGAGAGGGCGGCCAGGGGCCTCATGCTGCCCTGACGCCCCCTCCCGCTCCTCCTCCCTATCAAGCTGAACGCCAAGCCGGCTTTATTCAAAGCATGTTCTCTTTTCAACAGGGCTTGTGTTCTCAGGACTGAAATCATAAAGAATGCCTTACCAGGGCACCATGAAGAGCACAAAGATAAATAACTGTGCAAATCAAGATTTTAAGGGCCTAGACAGGAAATTGTGAAGCAGATAAAGATGGGGACAGGGCAGCGTGGCACTCCCGTGGGTTCTCACAGGCGCATGCAGACAGCATCGCCACACGGGGTGGTCAGCAAGCCCACGCTCATTAAGGGACGCTTCAGAACAGAAGACCCATTTAGAACACCAGAGATAAAGAAAAGTAGATAATTTTACCAACCTAAGAATGAGAAAAACAGACTTTCCTTTCAATCATTTATCTTCTAGCCAACTTTGAGGGCCTCTCTCCATCTACTGAATAACTCACTCCTCAAACATTTGCTAATGTCCACAGAGCGCAGCTGAGGTGGCACATACACATTCTCTCAACACGTGGGTAGCAACCTTCTCTCAGGTACCAGGCCCAGGCCCTGGAATGCCAGCAGGATGAGCAAAACAGAAGTTTTAGACAGTTGGCTTCTATAAAGTCTGCTGGCGGCTAAGGAAGAAAGATGTTAATTAGATCACCACTGAATACATGAGGAATTACGAAACTGTGGGAGGTATTATGAGAAAAAAGGACGAGGTTCCATGACCGCGAACAACTGGGAGACCTAATTCATTGTGGGTAGTCAGGGAGGACTTCCCCGAGGAGGTGGCATTGGGGCCAAGACCAGATGGGTAACGAACCACCCACAGGGATTCCAGGCAGAGGGAAGAGCAGAGCAGGCCTAAGGCCCCGGCCAGGGAAAGAACCAGGCCCCCAGTGGAACTGTGGGTGGCAGGGCTGGCTGGGGTGGGGTGGCCCAGGGAGACAGCAGGTTGGAGACATGGGCCAGCCACCATTGCCATGGGACAAAGCACCAGGAAGACACCAGTGGTGGGGCGCAGGGGATGGCAGAGGAATGACACTGCCAGTTTGCGGTTTTAAAAGATGCAAACTGGCTACACAGTTTGGGGAATAGATTCAGGGGAGGTGGAGAAATAAGAAAGGAAACATGGAAATTAGCAAGGAAGATACTCAGAGTTCAAGACATATTTTGGTGGTAACAGACTAGATGTGGGAACGAGGAGAGACTGGTGTGAAAATAGCTGGTGTGTAAAGAACAGCTAATGTGTAAAGAACAGCTCCCAGGTTTCTAGTTTGAGGATCTGCCTCATGCTAGGTGGGAGCAGGGAGGAGCCACCTTCAGGGGAGGGGAGATGGGAGCTCTGCAAGTGGGAGCTGTCTCTGAGGCTGCTGGAGAGACACAGACGTCTGAGTTCCAGGGGAGGTGGAGACTGGAGCTGGGAGCATACAGACTAACACCCAGCTGCCTTCTTGAATGGCTGATAGGCATCCCAGCTTACTACGCCCAGAACCTAAAGTCTCCTTCAGTCTTCTCTTTCTCCACGGCAACGCTACGATGTCAGGGGAAAAGTCAGGGCTTCCACCCACCCAGACTCTCCTTGTCCTCTCGTAGCCGTAACCAGCCATCAGGAGATAGGGTCGGCTCTATCTTCCAAGCAGGTCCAGTGCCTGACCCCTTCCTGTCCCTGCACTGCCTGCCCTGGTCCCAGCCTCACCTGGCTTGCACTGTTGCCCTCTCCCCTGCAGCCTGTTCTTCCAAGAGCCTGTTCTCCGCAGCCTGTTTTTCCTGTTCTTGGAAGAACACAGATGATGTGACCCTGGGGTTTGCCTCTAGGCTCTCCACTGGCCTCCCATCTCACTCTGTAAAAGCTGAAGTCCTTTCCAGGACTCACAAGGCCAAACAACCCAGCCCCCGTGATGTCTCTGACTTTCTTTGCTGTGATCCCCGACCCACTGTTCACATCCCTTCAGTCATGTGGGCCTTGCTTCCCATTCCCTGAATGTGCCAGGCATGCTCCCGCCTCAGGGCCTCTGCACCTGCCGTTCCTCTCTTCCTCACTTCCTTCCTATCCCTGCTTAGATGCCACTGTATCAGAGCCCCTCCTCAGTCACCCAGCAAGAGATAGGCACTGGCCTATCCCTGCCACTCTCTAGCACCTTGCTCACTTGGTTTTTCATCATAGAGCTTCCCACCACTTGGCATCTCTTTGTTCACTGGCTGTCATTCCCGCATTGGAATAGAACCTCCATGAGAACCAGGCTTTGCTTTGTTTTTTTCCATTTCTATCTGCAGTGCCCAGAGCCATGCCTGGAATGTGGGAGGCCTCAAGACAAGTGGGAAGAGTAACTGAAAGGAGACAAGCCACATGGGTCCTCTCTTGGGGAGCTCCTCCTGGGCCTGAGCTCCACATCCACAGCTGCAGGAACAGGGTGGGCCTGGAGCTGGCCAGGCCCTTGGAGGCTCCACAAAACCCCAAGGGTAAAGAGTCTACCAAATGGGAGGATAGGGCTGGGGCCTGCTGCCCAGGGGCCCCCAGTGTCCCAGGCAGGGTATGCAGTGAGAAGGGCAGCAGAGAAGGCTGGGAGGCGGAATGGGGAGAGGCGCTGCTGCCCTATACCACCAGGGTGGCCTCTAGGAGGCCCGTTCCCTGAGCCTAGCTCCCCAGAGGGCATGGGTGGTTGCAGAGGCTCTCCCTCACATCCTTCCCATCCCTCCAGCACCAAGCACTTCTGAGGAAGGAGGGAGGGAGGAACACATCAAACAAGCAAACACTTTTTAAAACTCAAGTTCATGCTTGCTAAGCAGTTTGGTCCTTTCTGATTAACAAAGAAGCTTCGCCATCCTCTGGGCCAGTTATTCTTCATAAAAAACCCCACAGGCAGGTCAATATTTTGACATTCAATTTTATGGATGAAGAAACAGAGGTTTTTGATGTCTCCAAGGTCACAAAACAAATAGGCTGAGACTTGGGACAATAAACACTGGGACTGCAAGGCAGGCTTGATGTTCCACGGCCTCGGCTCCGACAGTTGAGCAGAACCACACCCTGCCCTGCCAGGCTCAGGGCTCAGCCAGTCAGGGTGCTGGCAGCAGGCAGCTGTGGCTCCTGAGTGATCGACCGTGTAGAGCCCACACAGCCTGAGCCCAAAAGGATGGCTCCTGGGGAAGGAGCAGAGAGGGAAGACTCAAAACAGGGGACTCCATGCCACCACCATGACTCCCACATCAATGCCAACGGGCAAGTGAGATGAGCCCCCTTTCTCAGGTGAGGAAGCAAAGCCCAGGAGAGTCAGTCTTGCCTTGAGACTCAGGTGTGGCAGAGGCAGGTTCAGTCTAGGCTGTCTCACCTGGAAGCTCAGGCCGGCAGCTGCCCTGGGGAAGGTCAGCAGCAGCCCTTTCCCTGCTGGACCAGCCCACGGAGTTTTCAGAGCTAACTCTCAGCTGCATCCCTCCCTCCCACCCTCTCATGTTTCCTGTTTTTGGGTAGCACAATATGCCCAGTTTGCTGATCAAGTGGATGAGAGAACAAAGGAACACCCCCTTCTGACTGCTCCCAGGCCCGATGAGCTCGATACTCCTGGCTTTTCGACTGTCTGCAACTTAGTTTTCTGGTGTTTTGAGGATTCTGCATGGTAGTGTGCCCAGCATGATCTGATCTCCCTTTACCATGCACTTTCTGAGGCTACCGAAAACGTCCAGCAGGAACAGTTTGAGGTAGAGTCATCCTGTGCTCACCTCTGTTCTCCACAGCATCTTGCATGAAATAGTAAGCACTCACCTGACGTGCACACAAGCTGCATTATGTTACCACAGGGCCGATACAGAAGACAGAGAAAGAGCTGGATACCTATGATGGGGAAAATCTTTACACACCTGATTCCATTCACTTCTAATGACAGTGGCTAATGATGATCTCACATTACAGACAAGGAAATTGAAGCCCCCAGAGGTTAAGACATTTATTCAAAGCGTGCAATCTGCCTGTCATTGAAGCACATATTCTCTTATTACATCACACCACAAAAACACACTCACTCCACCACAGAAGTCCAAGATGAAACACAATTCAGCACAGCGATGTCACTAACATGGGCACTCCTTCTGTCAGGTAAGAAATGGACAGCCTACACCATCACAACAAACTGTAAAGGAACAGCAGTGTTGGGGGGGGCGTCCCTCCAGCATTTTACAGAATCAACAGATGCTTGAGTGAAGCAGGTAACAGACTTGTGCTTAGCAGCCTTTCTGACGTGCAGAGATTTTGTAATAATGTACCAACTATAATAAGATTGGACCTCTATTATCCATTTTGTTCCACTAATGAGCCTGGAAGCTCCTGGTTGTGCCAAGGGCTAGGGTTGGGACCTTGCAACTTCATCATTGTAAATCGGACAGGAAAAGAAACACACAAGGTTTGACACTAATAAGCTTACAGCAGGATCAGTTACTTCAATTCAAAGAGGTTCAGACTGGAGGGGAAAAATGAAATAAGCTTTTAAAGATCAGTCTAGGTTTGGCTCCATCAGACCTAACCAATTTTGTTTAACAAGGTTTCAATTTGGCTGCTCTTATTTCTCCCTCTTCTTCGACCTAGGCTGGGTAAAGATAAGACATTTTCCCCCGCCTAATGCATTTAATCACATCTCACACACAAGAAGTCAAACCTAGGGCTATGCATGAGGACAGAGCAGTGCCGCCCCTGCAGGTTGAGATCCCAGCTCCCCAGTACCACCTCTGGGGCTGCGAGAGGGAACCTCAGGTCACCTGTTCAAGACTAGCCTGGCCAACATGGTGAAACCCCATCTCTACAAAAGTATAAAAATTAGCCGGGGATTATGGTGGGTGCCTGTAACCCCAGCTACCTGGAATGCTGGGGTGGGAGAATCACTTGAACCCGGGAGGCGGAGGTTGCAGTGACCTGATATTGTGCCATTGCACTCCTGCCTGGGTGACAGAGCAAGACTCCGTCTCAAAAATAAAAAATGCTCAATGGAGCACTTTGGATTTTGGATTTCTGGATTTCAGATGCTCAACCTGTTAGGCATATCATGCTAATATTCCAAAATCCAAAACAATCTGAAATCGAAACACTTCTGGTCCCAAGCATTTTGGATAAGGGACATTCAACTTATATAGACTTATTAGTGTATATAGTAGCATCATGTTTGTGGTTAACTTACTACTTGCCTCCCTCCTGCAGCAATATATTGGTGACATCTATTCATATTTGTGTGTATGTACCTATATATACTACCATACACATGTATGTGTATATAACGTGTATATATATACACATATATACAGCTGTCAAAAAATATACAATAACATATATATGGTATTCTTTTTTTGACAGCTCTATAGTATTTCTTTATATGAAAGCTCTACCTGTCATTCATCCATACCCTTAATGGACATGTGAGTTGCTATTTATACTACTAGAATGATTTCACAGTGGTCATTTCTTTATGCATCAAATTGTATATATACATAGGGGTTTTCTAGCATAGATATCTGGATGAGAAACTGTAGTGTTGTGGGACACAGTTTCGGTTTTACTAGGTCTTGTAGATTTTTCTCTAAAGTGGCTGGTTACACTTCCACCAGCAGTACAAGAAATAACCTCTTCCCCACACCCTCCCCAGCACCTGAGGCTATAGGCTTTAACATTTTTGCAGTCTGATAGATAAGGTGTGCTGACCCATTGCTATCTTAGTGGGCAGTTTCAAATTACCAGGAACAAGTCCCTCCTAGAAGGGGGTCTCTGGAGTCTCTCCAACATCTAGTGTTCCACCCACAACTCCTAGGGGTGGCAAAGTGCATGTACCTCAGTCACTATGTGAGCCAGGTGCTCAGTGACGCAATTCTGAACCCCACACAACTCTTTAGGAAGGGGATATGCATGGAGGAGAAGGGAAGAAAGGAAGGGGGATGCATTGAGGAAGGGGAGGGAAGAGGGGAGATGCACTGAGGAAGTGGGGGAAGAGGGGAGATACACTGAGGAAGGGGAGGGAAGAGGGGAGATGGACTGAGGAAGGAGAGGGAAGAGGGGAGATGCACTGAGGAAGGAGAGGGAAGAGGGGAGATGCATTGAGGAAGGGGGAAGAGGGCAGATGCATTGAGGAAGGGGAGAGGAGGGGAGATGCACTGAGGAAGGGGGGAAGAGGGGAGATTCACTGAGGAAGGAGGAAGAGGGGAGATGCATTTATGAAGTGGGGAAGAGGGGAGATGCATTGAGGAAGGGGGGAAGATGGGAGATGCATTGGGGAAGGGGTGGAAGAGGGGAGATGCATTGAGGAAGAGGGGAAGGGGGAGATGTACTGAGGAAGGAGGAAGAGGGGAGATGTACTGGGGAAGGGGGGAATGCACTGGGGAAGGGGAGAAGAGGGGAGATGTATTGGGGAAGGGTGGGAAGAGGGGAGATGCATTGGGGAAGGGGTGGAAGAGGGGAGAGGCATTGAGGAAGGGGGGAAGGGGAGATGCACTGAGGAAGGGGAGGGAAGAGGGGAGATGCACAGGGAAGGGGGAAAAGGGGAGATGTATTGGGGAAGGGGGGAAGAGGGAGAGATGCACTGGGGAAGGGGGGAAGAGGGGAGATGCACTGGGGAAGGGGGGAAGAGGGGAGATGCTCTGGGGAAGGGGGAAGAGGGGAGATGAGCTGAGGAAGGGGGGAAGAGATGAGATGCACTGAGGAAGGGGGGAAGAGGGGAGATGCACTGAGGAAGGGGGGAAGAGGGGAGATGCACTGAGGAAGGGGGGAAGAGGGGAGATGCACTGAGGAAGGGGGAAGAGGGGAGATGCACTGAGGAAGGAGGGAAGAGGGGAGATGCACTGAGGAAGGGGGGAAGAGGGGAGATGCACTGAGGAAGGGGGGAAGAGGGGAGATGCACTGAGGAAGGGGGGAAGAGGGGAGATGCACTGAGGAAGGGGGGAAGAGGGGAGATGCACTGAGGAAGGGGGGAAGAGGGGAGATGCACTGAGGAAGGGGGGAAGAGGGGAGATGCACTGAGGAAGGGGGGAAGAGGGGAGATGCACTGAGGAAGGGGGGAAGAGGGGAGATGCACTGAGGAAGGGGGGAAGAGGGGAGATGCACTGAGGAAGGGGGGAAGAGGGGAGATGCACTGAGGAAGGGGGGAAGAGGGGAGATGCACTGAGGAAGGGGGGAAGAGGGGAGATGCACTGAGGAAGGGGGGAAGAGGGGAGATGCACTGAGGAAGGAGGGAAGAGGGGAGATGCACTGAGGAAGGGGGGAAGAGGGGAGATGCACTGAGGAAGGGGGGAAGAGGGGAGATGCACTGAGGAAGGGGGGAAGAGGGGAGATGCACTGAGGAAGGAGGGAAGAGGGGAGATGCACTGAGGAAGGGGGGAAGAGGGGAGATGCACTGGGGAAGGGGGGAAGAGGGGAGATGCACTGAGGAAGGGGGAAAGACAGGAGATGCACTGGGGAAGCGGGGAAGAGGGGAGATGCACTGAGGAAGGGGGAAAGAGGGGAGATGCACTGGGAATGGGGAAGAGGGGAGATGCACTGAGAACGGGGAAGAGGGGAGATGCACTGAGGAAGGGGGAAAAGAGAGGAAATGCACTAAGGAAGCAGGGAAGGGGTGGAGGAGGTCTAGGCACCCTGCTATTCCTGCTCATCGGGCTCTCCTCCAGGGCTCTGCTGCCTTTGGAACCCTACCAAACATGGGTTCCTGGCAGCCCCTGAGACCCTGCTCTGCCCACCTGGCCGGGTCCTTCAGGGCCCCTCCACATGATGGGGAGTTGTGTTGGGCAGGAGTCTCTTCTATCCAAAAATTCCATGAGGCCTCAGACAAAACACCAATTGTCCACTGGGGTGGGCACCAGGAAGACCAGTGTGCAGGGATTCTTGCATAGCCATGAGAAAGGTTGCTGGGCACAGTCACCTACAGATCAGAGATGACTGTCTGTCCATCTGATCCCTGCCCCTACCCCCTTGTGCCCAGGCTGGGCTTGGATTCCCAAGTGTCTGTAAGGCCCTTGCACACAGCATGGCTAGCGTTACCTGGAGTCCCACGGGAACACTGCTGCCCTGCCCAGCTCTCCTCACCCCTGTGGCACTCTGTACCCAGCTGAATCCCACCCACTCTGAGACCTCAGGGGTCTCCCGACCAGCTCACGACACCTGCTCTAGAGTCTCCAGGCAGACCAGGATGCTCCTCAAGCCCTGTAACCCGTTAGCATCTGTCCAGCGTGTGCCTATGAGCTCTGTTGTTTCCTGGATGTCTCCCCCGCTGGGCAGACAGCCCTGGATAGACAGGCTGGGTTTATTTTGCTCACCACCGATCCCCAGCACAGTGCCTGCCACATGGGGTGCACTCTGGGAGGAGGAGAATGATCTGGCTTTCTACCACGTGGCCCAGCAAAGGCCCCTGCCCATCCTTGGTGATGTTACAAACAAACCCTCGTGATTAACCTCCCAGTCGCTGCAACAATGGAAAACCATAAAAGTGATAAGGGGCCTACCAGGGAGCTTCACCAGGGAGTTTTACGCTCCTCCTCCCAGCCACCCCATGTATTTGTCATCCCATAAAACTTGAAATGAATTACAGCAATGCTGGATTCTTCTGTTTTCTATACAACTGAGACTTTGTTTTTTTTTTTTTTTTTTTTTGAGACGGAGTCTCGCTCTGTTGCCCAGGCTGGAGTGCAGTGGCCAGATCTCAGCTCACTGCAAGCTCCGCCTCCTGGGTTTACGCCATTCTCCTGCCTCAGCCTCCCGAGTAGCTGGGACTACAGGCGCCCGCCACCTCGCCCGGCTAATTTTTTTTTTTATTTTTTAGTAGAGATGGGGTTTCACCTGGTTAGCCAGGATGGTCTCGATCTCCTGACCTCGTGATCCGCCCGTCTCGGCCTCCCAAAGTGCTGGGATTACAGGCTTGACAGACTTTGTTTTTAATGCCATCCCTGGGCTTTTTAGGCGGTAAGGAATCCTTAGGAGGTAAGCCAAGGGATCCAGCTCTGTTTTCAGGGCTGAGCCAGAAAAGCCATCACCGCCATGGAGTAGCGAACAGGACCTCACCTGTGGGCCCTGGAATTGAGTAAAGAGCCCAGGTGGGTCTGGGTCTTAAAGGAATGGATCCAAGGTGGACAGAAAGATCCCCACAATTCCAGGGCTACCCTGTCCTTCAGCCAGGTTTATGAAAGCCCAGCACTGGCCATATCCCTCCTATGTGTGGCTCCCACAGCTCCCACCCCTCAGGGCAGGCTGCTGGATGGGCACACAGGCCTGTGGCCATCTGGCTGGCTCCTGAGCACTCTTCGGCACTGCCCTCAGCACCCTATGCTTGGGCCAAGTTCAACTCATGGCCTAGATGCCTGATGGTGCCTCCCAGCCCTGTGCCTGGGCAGAGCTGGCTTCCTGACTGCCAGGCCCCTCCTTGTCCTTCCAGCCTTACTCCAGCTAGAGCAGGCCATGGTGCCCACCCACCTTGGCCCCCACAGTCCCCACCACTTAACCCCCACTTTACCTCCGACATTTGCTATGCAGCCATCCCTTTAGCTCCTGCCTCCTGTCCAGACTGAGAGCATCAGTGGGGTGGGGTGGGGCTGGGTGGCACTAATCTCTTTCCTTAGCACAGGGGAGCATGCTCAGGAACATCCATCAGACTCAACTGATGATCCCCTGCACCCCAGTGCAGCTGTGCAGGGGCAATATCACTTGGACTCACACCCTACAGGAGCACCAGCCTGTGGCTGCCGGCACCAGAGCATCAGCAAGGCCAGACAAGGGTGTGAACAGCAAGCTAAGGGCAGAGACAGGGGCCCCAGGGAAGCTGCCCAGCAGCTGAGCCTGGGCCTTACTCTCCCTCCGTTGGTGCTGAAGGGGGAAAGTTGAAGGCATTCAGGCCCATGACAGTAATGATAAGAAGAAACAGGGAAGAAGAAAACAGAATGATCACTGTGAGAGTGAGCCAGGAGGGTTAGAGGGGGGTGCCAAGGATCACATTGGGACTCAGTCACCCAATTGAGCTGAGCTGCCACTGCGAGCCTCCTGAGACACAGGTTATCCCATTCCAAGCCCAAATCCCAGGGACTGAGGTGGCTGCAAAAGGGGGCTGCTAGGTCTGGGATGTATTTCCAAATTCAACCTGCCACTATTTCTTGAGGTAGATCAAAGAAAAAAAGAATGCCATCTACATTGTTAATCCCTGTAAAATGGCAAGGCACTCTCACCTGGCATGGTGCTGTGAGGCCTCAGTGGACACTGGATACAAGGCTCGGAGTCCCCACAAGGCCAGCCCCACCCCCTGAGGGGCAGTTCCCTACGTGCCACCAATATGGCATAAAAGCCTTTGTAATCCAAGGGATGTAAAGCAGTGGTGGCCCTAAGAACTGACTTTCTCTCTAGGTTTATTCTTTTGCTTATAATTTCTGTTTATTACAACTTTAGCCTTACGGACAAGAAACTACAACAGCTTTATGACATTCCATTGTTATCCTTATAACTTGCTGGAAGGGCAGGCATGCAATGGGCTTATGGCCCGCTCCTTGGTCCTGGGGTGTACCAGGGCATCTAATTTGCACCCCACACCCCATCCCATGGTCTGGACCTTGCCCACCTGCATTCTGACATCTGGCTAGCACATGTGGCTTGAGGCTTGGGCTCCTTCTACTCCACAAGATGGCTGTTAGACTGTGATTATGTTTAGAACCAGAATCACCCCTGCACTCACCTCCCACCCCACTTAGGCCTGCCCCACTTCTGTGGGTGCCCACTCTCAGCAGTGAGCATGCTGGACTTGGGGCCAGATTCACTGAGGTTGGAGCTGTGGCTCCAGCTCTGAGCTGTGGGCAAGTTCTGTAACTTCTAGACTTCAGTGTCTTCACCAGTAGACTGGGGATACCAGGCCCTAGCCACAGGGATTCTGTGAAAATTGAAGGAGGCAGTATGTGCTCAGGGTCTCCCTGAGCCCTGGTAAGTACCAGGTCCTCAGTGAACTGTGGTGGCCCCCAGCCCTCATTCATGGTTCAAGCCTCAGCCTTTGGCTCCTTCCTCATGGGCGACATTCTCATAGCCCATGAGCCAACAAATCCCGGAGTTCGCCTCCCTCTCACCCACAGTCTCTTTCTGGTCACTAGGCCTCACTTCTTGCTCAGATACCCATAGCAGCCACCCCCTCCTCCATGTACTGCCAGGTCACTTCCCTGGTATAGAGCCCAGGTCAGGCTAGGTCCTCAATGAAACCTGCCAGGGCTCCAGGTGCCCTGGTGCTCACTGCCCTAGCTGGTACTCACCCCTGGCCTTCCTCCTGCATCTGTGCAGTGCTCTCCAGAGCTCACAGCTGGTCTCCCAGCACACTTCCTTTCTCTGTCCTGCTCTTTATCTTTGTGGAATGTCCTCCTGCTCATCTTTCCCAGAACTCAGTCTTCAAGGCCCATCTCCCTTATTCCTTCCATTGGCTTTAATTCAACATGCTCATGTAGCACCTACTCCATGGCAGGCCATGTGCTGGCCTTGGGATGTGGCGGAAGCCATGCCCTTGCCCTCTGAACTCCAGACTCACTGGGGAGACAGATGTATAAAGTATATTTAGAATACGAAGTGTTGAGTACTAAAAGGGAGCCAGCAGAGAGGAGGACATCTGAATTGGGTCTGGAATGACAATGACATACAAACGAGATTGGCAGAGAGAGGGACAACCTTGGGGGGGAATGGGAAAAGTGCAGAGAGATGCCAGGGCAGGCCTGAGGCAGAGTTCTTGATACCTCCTAGGAGAGCCCTGTGCAGGTGTACACAAGAAGATTGTCAGTACAGCACAGGGAATACTCAGAAAGATAGGGCAGCAGTCTGAAAGTCCATCAGTGGGGACATGGCAATGTGTGACATGAGGTGTCCACACTGACAAGCACACGTTGGGGTCAGGCAGTGTGGGAGCTCTGTGTGTAGTAATGAGGCAAAGTCTCTGAGAATCCATGTGGGGCATGGCCAGAAAGTGCAAACACTGCTCAGAATATGATGCCACACATTTACACAACGGTGCTGTGCATTTCTGTGAGCACAGTGCATAGAAAAGGGTTTGGAAGGATAAACCCAAAAGAATTAACACGATCTCCTCTAGATGGGAGGCCGGGATGGGGTGTGATGCAACAGACCTCCTTTTCCCTTAACTGAAAGGTTTCACTTTTGCTACAGGAAATTCATGAATTGGTTGTGTGATTAAAACTTAACTATTTAAGAATAAAAAGACAGATTTTCTAGTCAATTAAATGTAATAGAATCCAGTCAATCAGTTTACTCAATACAGACTGACAGTCTACTCTGAGGCAGACTCTGGGGGAGGCCAGCCCTGGGCTGAGAGGAGGAAACGGAGTGGTCAGGTGCTGGGAGGAAGAGAAGCACTTCTGAGTCACCTGGCTGGGTCTGTCACACTGCTGGTTTGAGTCTCGCCTTCCCCAGCAACACCTAGAAGCCACCACCATAGGATGAGGAGCCAGAATGCCCAACCCACATGAGAAAATCGAGGTGCCCCTTGCTGAGGTCACTGGCCCAAGATGGGAGACTCTCTTTTCCCTCCACCTACAGAAAGAGCTGTACTACCTGCCAAGATGGGCGGGCAAAAGAGATGGTGGGAGTCTCTCAGTTCTCCACAAAATAAAAAGGGCAAAGCAGTAAAGTGTGAGGTGCAATCCAAGCTTCACGCAGTGCCTGGCCCAGCAGCCAGAGAGCAGGAGGACACCCCAGGCTGGGCCCAGGAGCCAGGCACTCTGAAGACACCAATATGTTTTGTACTAAACTTGAGGGTACCAGCCCTAACTCTGAGGTGCCTGGGGGCAAGCATCTGTTCCTCACTGCAGTTGTCTGAAGACAATGACAAACCCCTCATGCTTCTATCCCTCAACACCCCATCCAGATCCTCCCCCAGCACCACTCAAGATCACACTGGTCCAGCCTTTTTGGAATGCTCTCATCATTTCTACATTTCTTGTCCAAGAATTCCACCTCTAGGAAACTCTCCAAAAGTCAAAGGTGGATTACTGAAATATTCACCTTAGTATGATAAAATATTCACCTTATTTAGGATAGCCGAAAGATGGAGACAATCTAGTTGCCCAACAATAGAGGAATGGCTAAATAAAACAGCAGGCAAGGTGTGACATAATAAAATAAATGAAGCACTTTTATGAGCATGGAAAATGCTTTCTCTGTAATATTGAACCAATAATCAAGGTATAAAAATGTATCTAAAATACAGTCTTAACTACAGTTAAGGGGGAGGTTTTTTCTGTTTCTTTATACTCCACAAAAATGTCTAAAGTAATCATACATTGCTTTGATACATGAAGAAAAGGTTCAAAAAGAAATACCTAAACTAAAAGAGAAAGACCATCCCACCAGGTTGTAGCTCGATGTTGTGCCTGGCTCCTAAGGCTGCAGACTCTTAGGAATTCCTCCCCATGCAAACATCCTTCCTGGAGAGCCTGCTGCAGAACAGGCCTTCTACAGGGCACCTGAGACCACTCTCTCCAACCCTCACCACTACCTGACACCTGAGGAAATCGAGAGTCAGTAGCCTGCCCAAGGCCCCTCAGCTGGTAAATGGTGAAACTCGGACTCAAGCCCAGCAAGTCCTGACTGAAGTGGGAGCTCATCAAATCTGGAACAAAGTGAGGAAGCTGTCACAAAAGACAACTTGGATGTCCTCAGCAAGGCTCAAGAGGGGGATCATTCCCCCCTTCCCCCTTCCCCAGGAACAAAAGCCTGGCTGAGTCTGCAGAGACTGTATGGCACGGGCAGCAGTGACAGCTCTGGGCCCCAGGCCCATCTGGGATGATGCGTCCCACCTTCAGGCAGAGAGTAGGTCAGCGAGGGATGCTGGGGGCCTGCCCTGCCTGTGTGAAGAACAAGTGCACAGACTGGCCGTTCTCTCTCTTTGTTATGAAGCTTCTTTCTAACCATGAAAGAGAGGTCAAGGTACAGTCTGTCTGGGACGGAGAGGCAGTCTTGAGTTTGAGGTCTGGAAACAGCAACAGGAAGGTCACCCTGTGCTAAGGATGTTTTCTTCTATTTTCTATTTCTTCTTCTTCATTTTCGAAGTTTAGCCTTTAGTATTAGCATATTTAAAACTTAAGGAAATATTCAATGTCTCCATTTTAAACTCAAAAAATCACCTGGTATTAACTGCACCAAACAGAATTGAGGGCCTGGAACAGCCAGACCATGCAAAGCCCCAGCTGTGCCCCACAGGCGGGCAGAGCAGCTGGTAGAAAGTTGCACTCTTCTGTCGTGCAGGATGGAATGGGTTGGAAGTTGGCTATCAGAAAATAAAAGAGCAACCAACTTTCCCCTCTTGGATCTCTCTCCCTCTTCCCTGGGATCTCTCAGGGAAAGCACTTAGCAACTCCATGGAGTGAGGCACCCACTGAACCACATGAAATCTGTATTTTCCATGGGACCTGGAATCCTTGAGTGCAAACAGTGTGCTGACATCCCAATACATGGAGGGCCAGGAAGTCCTGAAAGACAGCATGATATGTTTCTCTTTCCCACAGAGAAGCCCCCCATTCCATGGCAGAGAAGAAAACATCCCTGAGGCTAACTGCTAGAAGCACAGAAATTCTTTTAAATACCAAGTTTTGGACTTTAAGATTCATGGAAACTTTGCATTCTATGCCATAATAGATTCATGTTTGTTTTAACATAAAAGTGGAGTTTGGAATTAAATGCCCTTGGGAAAACGGACACTGTAGAAAACTCATCTGCTGGCCCTTCGGCATTCAGTCCTGGGCACATGATAGCATTCACCCCACTCCCAGCCCCAGAACAAAAAGAATGCAAGGTGAGGATGAATTCAGCTGAAGGAATCCAGGCTGTGAGAGGTCTGTGTCCATGGCTACACATGCCTCCTTCCCCAGAGGGCATGGAGGCCAGTGGGGAGCCCACTGCCCCTTCAACGATCTGGTTTCTGCAGCAAGCCTCTGCCGCACGGAGGGAGGCACTGAGACTCAGAGATACACCCATACCTTTTGATCCTGCATCCTCACTCTGCTGAAGGAACACCAGGCTGCTCCAACACAGGCTGACCCTACTGAGAGAATGGGCTGGCATTCAACATGGCAGCTACCCAAGTGATTTTCCAGGGTCATGTTTACTCTCCATGATCTGCCCTGGGGGCTGGCTCCTTCAGGGGAGGAAGTGCTGCAGCTCTGGAATGAATCATGCTGGCTGGTTCTACTGCCTCCTGGCCAGCCAACTTTGGGCTCTTCACCCCTGAGTCTCAGCTTCCTTGTTAGTAAAAAGGGGATAATAACACCTGTGGGGCTATGGCGAGAAGTCAAGGCCAAGCACAGCACCTAACACTCAGGTAAGAGTAATTCTTGTTAGGATTGACAGAGTGAAATTAAAAGACTAGGGCTGGGAGGGCAGGGAAGCACTGCACCTGTGAGGTGAGGTGCGCTGTTTCCAGCACTTCAAATAACAAAGGTCAGTTCCGGGCCAGAGCCGACAGAATGGCATGGGCTCCACCACAGCCCAAGGAGGCTCCCTTCGTTCCACTGTGTCTGACCCTCAAGGAATCCGCCTAGAGAAGATGGCTCCAAGAACTTGGGTGACCAGATGGACTCAAAAGGAGGCTCAGCTTCTGCCAGCAGTTCCCGTTTCCCGTATGCAAGAGATCCCTCCAAAGGTACAAGCAAAGCTCAGGACTGACAAGTGTTTTCCTGGTTATCTGGAGAGATTTAGCTAACTAAGTGTGTGAACTACCCCTAAGTGCAGAAATCAATATACACCACTTATGTGACAGCTCTTCCCAAAAGCTGTCATGCGTTTAAAAGTCATTACCCTGAGGTTGGGGTGTCAATATTAAATATCTTAAAACTTTATCAGTTGTAGCTAAGGTTAATGGAAATACTTTAAACATATTAAGCTAATACTCTGAATGGGAAAATGCAAGGAAATACTCTGCCCCGGGGTGGGGGGGGTGGTGTGGAAAAGCAGCCCCCATCAACCTGCAGAGTCAGAGGATACTTCCCATCAAAGTGACAGCTGATGTCAGCCAAGCAAAGAAAGACCAGAGGACCAGCAGAGGCAAAGGTGGGGGCGGGGTGGCAGTGAGGTCCAAACCACCCCTGCGCTTCGGGCTGCAGACCCCAGCTCTCCCACAGCTCCCACTGCCCCTGTGGCACCTCCTGCTCCAGATTCAAAGCCTTAAAGGGCCCAGGGAAGGTGACCAACCATTAAGGACCACTCTGAGTCTCTGCCCCATCAGCTCAGCTGCTACTCTCATGTCTGAATGGCTCACGATCTCACATGTTCTGGCAATGCATTAACAGATGGGACTTTTGGCCAAAGTGGGCCCATTCAGGCCACGGATGCCACAGGAAGCTGATGAGTGACCTTTAGAGTCTTTAGGTTCTCAAGGCCCAAGAGTAAAGCCTCGACACCCCACCAGCTATCAGCCTTGCTTCCTTTGGGAGCAACACTTTCCCTGGAGGGAGTTGGTGACAATTGTGATGATCATGATGATGATGTCAGGAGTAGTAATGACAGCTGCTAACACTGACTGAGCACTTGCCCCATGTGGGCACCACACTGAGGGGCTCCCAGGTAGGGACACAGTCCCTCCACAAGCTGTAAGGCGCAGCCATGCTGGCTTCGGTCACTTGTCTGCTGTCACCCAGCCAGCAGGTGGCAGAGCTGGGATTTGAACCTGGACCGGCCGTCATGGCAACAGCCCCAGGAGAGAAGAATGCAAGCTCCTTCCTTGACACATGTGCCCCAAGCTGGGCACTGAGGATTCTCAATTCATGGGGAAACTGCTCCTGCTACAGAGGGGTTCCAGCCTGGGGAAAGGCAAAGTAGCCTAGAGTACCAGGATGGAAACTCAGTGAGGGGACAGAGAGGAGCGGTGCTGCTGTGTGAACGAGCACTGCTGCCCCCTCCCCCCCATGCTGGCCCTCACTCACTGCCAATCTGGACGTCCTCAGTTCCCAGCTCACTGCCTCGGGAGGCTCTCCGGCCTCCTCTAAATCCCTGCTGTCTTCTCACAGAGGCTGTTCCTCAGGGCTGTCTTCTCACAGAGGCTGTTCCTCAGGGCAGCCTCACCACTTGTAGTGACAGGGCCCACTGTTGTTTAAAGTCTGTCTTCCACATGGCACTGGACATTCCATCAGGGCAAAGATGGGCCACCAGTGCAGACCCAGCAGGTAGCCCAGTGCTGGCACCTTATCTGAATGGAATACATGCTCCTGGGAAGGCCCTCCCTGGGTGGAAGGTGGATGGGGGGCACAGTAGGCAGGGGAAAGCCAGTGCAGGGACAGGCGGGGGCCCATAGTGAAAGGCTAGGAGTGCCACGGCCTGGGCAGGCAGCAGGGGCCTCTCCGGCCTGTCAGGACAGTGTCCTAGCTAGCAGGATGCACCCCGTGTGGTCTGCCCAGAGACTGTCCTGGGGGAGTGAAGCCTGGGACGGAGGCCTGAACAGGAAGGCAGAGGGACACATCATAGAGTCCTTGCCTGGGTCCTTACCCCTCTCCATCCACTGTGACTGCCTCCTGAGGGCCAGCTCATGGAGGCAGAACTTGGCAGCAGCTGAGGCAGCTCTTCTTCCCTCTCAGAAAATGTGAGTCCAGCACATGACAGCAATTATAAATCCAAAAACACACAAGCAGAAAGCCAGTTCCAAGCCAGCTCTGCCAGGGTCACAGCTCAGCTCCTTGCCCCAACCCATCCTGGGAGCACAGCTCTCTCCCATAGAGTTTCCCACCCATCTCCCACCTTGACCTGCCTGACCCTGCCTCTCCCAATCTCTCTGAAGCTCCACTGCCTCTTAGAAGCCTTCCAAGGCTACTTGGTATCCCCAGGGCCTCCCACGCCCATTTGTGCCATCCCTGCCTTTGTCACCACCTCCACTCAGGCCATCAGCACTGGGCAGTGTTCTATAAGCTCACATGGATTAACCTACTGAATCATCACAGCAAGCCTAAGAGGTAGGTCCCGTTATGTCCTGCATTGTACAGGTGACCAAACTGGGGCCCAGAAGTTGGGTGAACAGCCAGAGGCCACTAGTCCAGCAGTGACAGAGTGGTGCATGAGCCCAGGAAGCTCCCGTCCAGGAGTCTGCAAACCTCCCATCTTCCTCATAGGGCCAAGCCAGTTCTAACACTTACACAGGTGGAGTGGCTACCGCCTCGCTTGTTTGTCCTACAGGGACCTCCTCGAGAAAATGGTCACTCTACTTCATCTTTGCATCTGCCACACCCAGAAGGGGGCCTGGTACGCTGCCAGTGCTAACAACAGTTCAGGAAATGAATGAGCAATTGATGGCAAGCAACCGTTTCTCCTCATAACACAGTGGTTAGGAAGGCAGGTTTTCAAGTCAGACTTCTTGGGTTCAAATCCTTCATATTAGCTATGTGATCCCAGGCCAGGGATGTCACCTAAGTTCCCTTAAATGGAAAATGTACCTAACTCATTGGGCATTTGTGAGTTTACATTGAGATAATCCAGGTGAAATGATTAGCATGGTATCTTTAAAAATTAGAAGTTGTCCAATATAAATTAGTGATTAAAACTACTACTACTATTATTTTATCATCAATAAAATGGAGATGAGCATCCCAACTTCATTTGGATTATGGTGACAATGAAAGTAAAAGAGATAAGCTGTGTGCTGCACTGGCATCAAGAAAAAACTCAGAGGAGTGGTGCTCTGCCCCAGTCCCCTTGAAGCCTACAGGCCAGGGGCAACAAGCTCTCCTGTAGAAGGTGACAGTAAGCAGTTTAGGCTTTGGAGGCCACACAGCCTCTGTTGCAACTACTTGACTCTGCCATTGCAGCGCTTTATTTATCAAAACAGGTGGCAGGCTGCAGTGTGCTGACTTCTGCTGTGCACCGAGGCAGGACCCTGTAAACAGTGTCCCATGTACAGGAACACTGACCTACCCCTGCTGAAGCCAGACACCCAGCCAATCAGCAGGGCCAAACCTGTGCTGCCAGCAGCAGGTACTGTGCACATGCTGGGGGCCAGCAGCAGAGCTGATTGTGTCTGCAGAGCAGGCCTGTAAGAGGGGCTACTCCCTTGGCAGCCATTTCCTGAGCACCTATTATGTTCTGGGCACACAGGACAGAATGAGACACCATCCCTGCATTTGAGAGGATGGCAGCACAGTGCGGGGACAGCCACATAAACAGAACATGGTGTGGCATTCAGATTGTCTCCTCCTCTGTGACCTGGACGTTAAGAATAGTGCCCACAGCTTGTAACGCAGAGAGAGAGGAGTGCACGGAAATCCCTGGTTGGTCACTGGTGTGCTTATTATGCTGACCTGTTTCCTAGGAGGCAGAAGGCGAGGGGCAAGCCACTTGAGATGACTTTCAGAAGCTTAAGGGCATACGCTTTGTGCAAAGTCTGTTTAGGGTAGAACCTGTAACACACAGGCCAATGTGAGTCACGTTATATCGCAAATAAAAATCGGCCCATGAATATACATAATCCCCCAGGTAATTCTCTCAATCTCAGAACGGTAATGGAGCCACCCTCGCTCACTGAGGCATGAATATTTACCGTCCTCTGGCTTTACTGCTCTCGATCTGGCTTCAATTTTGCAAATTAAAATGAAGGCTGTGTGGATAGAGAGATTACAGGAGAGCCTCTGAAGCCTGCTGTCCCCTGGTGAGGCAGCAGGCAGGGTAAGCTGGCTCCTGCCCGCTGGCCTGCTACTTCTGCCTTGAGGGTCAGGAGCCACAGAAAATGGGACAAGGGGTTGGAGGGGGGTCAGGACCTCGGAAAAACACAGTGGGGAAAGGAATGGCACTTAACATGAAACACGTTCCAGGCGGGACTGGTGTGAAAATCCCCAGGCTTTCTCTTTCTGATGGTTGAGAAGAATTCCCAAGTAGCCAAAAGGGCGGAAACTTCATGTGTTGCACCCTGTCTGAACCTAGATTCAGACCCTGTCCAGAATTTGCACATGGGCAAGTCATTTCTCCTCTCTGGGCCTCTGAGTCTTCATGGTACAATGAGGTAAGAAACGCCTTACTCCCACGGGTGATGTGAGGATAAGGAGCTGCTGTACATGCAGGTGCCTGGCCCAGGTGCTCCCTCAGTGGCGGAGCCAGGCATCAACCGCTGCTCGTCTATACATCTGCCATCTGTTACCTGTTGGTACATGGCCACTCAGGAAGAGGAGTGGGATACTGTCTGTGACACTCCAGGCAAGACCAGAATGGCTTGCCAGGGGGAGCTATGCTGGCAAACAGGTGATGTCGACTTTGTTACAAAGGGAGCTGCTTGCAACCAGGGCCACCGGGGACAGCAGTCCGCAGTCTCGCTGGATTTACAAATGGCTGTGGAGTGGTCAGGGAGGGGCCCGCCATTTCTAACTGTGTCTCTGCCATTAATTAGAAGGAGAGAGAACTAAGCATCCCGTACCTTCTGCTGTCCTGGGA
This sequence comes from Rhinopithecus bieti, assembly GCF_001698545.2. Lineage (NCBI taxonomy): Eukaryota > Metazoa > Chordata > Mammalia > Primates > Cercopithecidae > Rhinopithecus > Rhinopithecus bieti. The sequence continues at coordinate 5,275,610 of NW_016808004.1, forward strand.
GGAGGGTGCAGGGAGAAGAGCATCAAGTGCTGGAGCAGGAATGGGTGGGACAGGGAGATAATGGCTGCTGGCTGCTGGCAGACCAGGACATCTGTCCCCACCGTACAACCTGGCTCCCTGGAAACCAAAAGCCAGAGACGGGAAAGCGTCACTCAGTCCACCTCAGTTAAAAAACCAACTGGAACACAGTCTATGAGAAAGTTGTCCCAGCAAACCTTTGCAAAGGATGGCACTTGCCACTAGTTGAGCAACAACTATGTTCCTGTCATTGGCTGAACCCTTGCTAACCCTCATTGCCTCACAGCAGTCTATCACGGGAGGGCGCCATGCCAGCTTCATGCAGTCTCACCGCCAGCAAGTGCTGGGCCAGGGCGGACGGACGGCCTGGCTCTCCCCACTGTGCCAGATGGGCTCCTGTCCATGGAGCCTGTTGTATGCCCTGCACTATGCCATGTCTAGAGAAACAGGGGACCAGGCACAACTCCACCCTGCCTCTGCCTGGAGCGCACAGTCACCTAACAACCAGTTCCCATGGCATAGGTGGCATGGGCTGCCCCAGTGTGGCAAGGAGGACGGGGGAACTCTGAGAAAGGAACCATGGTTACCACCTGGCAGGGAACTGGGAGGAAACCTCACAGAGGAGAGGACATCTGTGCCGGGCCTGTGGATGGATGGAGCAGCTCGAGCAGAAGGCTGAAGGGGGCACAGGCCCTGAGGCCTGCAGAGGTCCCAACTGGTCAGCAGCCAGTGAGAGTAGGGTGCATGAGCACAAATGGCTGCAGCTGAGGCAGGAACCAGGCAGTGCAAAGCCCGAGGGTCAGGCCAAGGAGCTGGAACTCTCCTCTGCCGGCAGATGAATACCATGAGATACCACACAGGGGTGAGGATTGATGAAGTGAAAAGGTCAGAACGACGCCAGTGGTAGCCCGGGTGGAGAGAGGACTGATGGGGAAAAAGACTCTGGGCACAGAGCAAATTGGGGCAAACTGCAATGGCAGGAAGAGGGTGCCAGCCCCAGAGGGGCCCTTGCTGATCCCTGAGCATGTCCACAGTTCCTACAGTGTGCCTGGCAAGCAGCAGCACCAAGCACACGCTGAGGGAAAGAAAGGCCAGAGTGAGCGTCTGAGCTCCAGCAGCAGGGCAGAGAACAGGCCAGGCTTACAAGTCTGGGGACACACTGCACATGAGCACACCATGTGTATGAAGGAAGAAAAAGCATGGTTTCTCCTGGCCTGGCAGCAGACAGCCACTGACCTCCTGGGAATGTTGGCTCTTGTCCCCCAGCCAGTGGCACGCACTGCTTCTGTGGGGCCCTTGCTGCCCTATCAAGGCCTGGTACCAAAGGGTTACTCGCTCTGCTTGGAAAACTCTAACCCCCAGCCTGCCAGAACGTCTTCTATTTTTCTTTCTGCTTTCTTTAAGACCCCAGATGTGCTCTTGCACATCAAAAGAGAGCAACTTATAAAGTTAAACTAAATCAAGGGCTTTTGTTCTGAGGCATCGTGGCTGAACTAATTATTCCTGTATGTTGTTTAATGAAATAGTGGTGCCATATATTAAACCAGTTAACAGGATGAGCACATGAGTTACAAGGAAGGTCGGGGCTGGGATTATAAATTTAACTTTTTCTTAAGAAGAGATGAAACAAACCACTCAACTCCCTGCTGTCGTATGTCATGGGAGGGAAAAATGATGGCACTGAGCAGCACAGAGGGAGGGCTGTGCCCTGGTTCACGGTGCTGGCGGCACCGAGCTGGGCGGTAACCCCAAGCTGCTGGCTCACCGCCCCAGGTCCTCTGTGCTGAGCTCCAGGCAGGCTCAGGGCTCGCTCCTCATCCCCCGTGTGCCCTTGGTCCCCAGACCTTCAGCCCACGTGATAGTCCTCCGGAAATTCAGAAACAGCCCTAAACCACGTCATACATGCTGAGATGCTGTGCAGCACACTTTTCCATAGCCAAAAACACTGGAAACCACATGCCTGTCGATCACAAGAGGATGGGGTAAGAGTGCAGGAGCGCGCTTCTGTGGACCAGGACGCAGTGAATGAAGAGAGGGGGAGAGCGGTAGGCATCGGTATGAGACGGTTCCACTACATGTTAAGTGAAAACACTGACATAACAAACAGTGCCCATGAGAGAAGCCTGTTGTGCTTTTTATTCCTAAGTGTGTATATTAGGGTGTGGTATATTTGTGTGCATTATAAAAGGGTGAAAGGACACAGAGCATGCTCTTAACACTGGCTTTCTCTGGGAAGTAGAATTTTAGGAAACTTTAACTTTACCTGATAGTGAATTAATTATTCACAGCAAGCATGTATTTCTATTATGACTGAATAAAGCAATAAATAAATATCATACTCTTTGAAAAATAAATCCACAAACAAGCAGCAATACCTCTGCACCACAGACTAGAATTAGAAGGGTGATCAAAAAGGACTTGGTCTTTTACGGCAGTGCATAAAGTATCACAATAAAAATATATTTCATTTTTTTGCATATATATACTTGCATAATATATATAATACTTGCATAATAATTAAGAAAACATTTAATATTATGCAACCAATAAAATGGCAACAAGCTAAGAGCTTTCAAAGATATGAGGACATATGAAACAGTGGTACCAGAATGCATCAGAAATAGTGACATTATATTTAGTAACAATTAAACATGGTGATCTCCACTATACAAATATATAACATATATTATAGGAAGGTGAAATAAAGGAAATTCATATAAAAGTTATCACTAGAATTATAGCCAATTTCTTTCCTTATAAACCCTGCCAAGGTGACACCACTGACCTTGATGAGTATGCAGTTTTCAAGAAATAGAGCCTCACCTTCCACACCACTGACAGTGTGCAGGGACTTCAGGCCCAAGGACAGCTTCTGACAAATAACTAATTGCCTACAACACAAGGTATCAATGGTAGACTCCCTCCCTCCCTCCTGGGCCTCCCCAGGAGCTCAGGCCCTGGCTTCTGGCAGAGGCCATAGCAGCCTCAGCATGGCCCTCAGGCACAGACTCTGCTCAATACACCTTACTGGCCATGTGGCCCTGAGCAAGGGCCTTACTCTCTCTGAGCCTCCATTTCCTGAGTATAAAGGCATGGAGAGTCCTACTGCCCATGATTACAAGCAAACTCAACTGCAGTCATCAATTCAAAGATCCTGGCCCACAGAGAGGGCTCAGCAGTCATTTTATTTTTCTGCTGATAATAATAGTGATATCTGACATGCATGGAGCACGTACCACATACCTCACCCTGGGCCTAAGTGCTTTACATGCATTAAGCCATTAATCTCCACTACCAATGAGGTAGGTACTCTTATTATTCCCCACTTTACTGCTGAGAAAAGTGCCAGCAGACATAAATATCTTACCCCAAGTCACATAGCTAGGAAGTGGTAGCATTGAGAAGTCTGGCTTCACAACCCATCCATAATACACCATACTATATTGCCTCTTTGATGTAAGTGTGGGCTCCTGTGTGTGTGTCAGGGAGAGACATCAGCTTCTCAAAGGCACACTAGAAAGCAGCCCTGAAGGGTAGGTGGTGTGGATGTTGATGGCTCCAGGCGACCCCCACTCCTGCCTTCTCAGCCACAGGTCTGCCCCAGGACTAAACTCCAGAGCTACACATTTGTGCACAGCACTGCTCAGCTCTTCCAAATCCCACTGGAGCAGGGGTTATCAACCTGGGTTGATTCCCCCACTTTTGGGAAAGTTGGCAATGTCTGGACCTGGACACATTTTTGGTGGTCACATGGCAGGTAGGGTGTTAATGACATCTACTGGGTACAGCCAGGGATGTTTCTAAACATCCTACAATGCCTTCATAGCAAAAAATTATCAGGTAGAAAAATGTCAACAGGCTGGGTGCGAAGGCTGATGCCTGTAATATCAGCACTTTGGGAGGTCCAGGTGGAAGGATCACTTGAGTTCAGGAGTTCAAGACCAGCCTGGCCAACATGGCAAAACCCTTTCTCTACAAAAATGACAAAAATGAGCCAGGTGTGGTGGTGCACACCTGTAATCCCAGCTACTCAGGAGGCTGAGGCACAAGAATAGCTTGAACCTGGGAGGCGGAGGTTGCAGTGAGCAGAGATCGCACCATGGCACTCCAGCCTGGGTGATAGAGTGAGATTCTGTCTCAAAAAATAAAATAAAATAAATATAAATAATAAAATAAAATAAAATAAAATGTCAACAATGTTGAGCTTCAGAAATCTTTACAGAGGGAAAAAAGAAAGAGTTCCTTATTTGCTAAACATTTTCTGGATAACTCCCTAAAAACTGCTCTCAAGGACACTGAGCCATTGAAACCTCAAAGCAGACAGGATACACACAGCTGTTCTTACCAACAGTTGGTTAACATGCTCACCAAACAACTACTCTATGCCTCAGTGGGAGGGAGAGAGAGCAGCATGTCCTTATGGTAGATTCCTAGGCAGAGGCTAAACAGACATCCACACGTACAGATGTAGAACCACCTTGCATCTAGAGTGGAGGAGATAAAAGCAAGGGGTAGTATACTGGGTAAGGCCTGGTGTAAGAAAGAAGGGCAGATGCATAAGCTCCCACATGCAGAGGTGTCACCAGAATGGCAGCAGCAGTGGCTGCCTAGGAGGGAGACACCAGGGACCCAAGACAGGGGGGTGTCAGGGAGACTTAACTCTAATCACTGCATAACTTCGGAATCTTTTGCCTTTTGAACCATCTGCCAGTATTACCTTTTCAAAGTAAACTAACAAAAATGTGCTACATTCATATACGTCCACATGAGGGACCTTCTCACACAGCATCTCATGAGAGCCTGGGAACAGTTCTCTGCTATGCTCATGAGGATGCCCCGGTTACAAGTGCTCTGTTAAAAATGGAGACGCCAAGAACCTGACTTGCCAAAGCCCCATTACCAGGCAGCGGTGAAGTTAGGTTCCCAAAGTGGACCTCCTCATGCCTAGTCCTGGGTGTGGCATCCATAGACTCTGGGAGTGGAAGACCTACCTGCCAGACCTGGCTGGCTGACCACCTAGCTTAGATGGTGACAGGGATGCCTGGGCTCTGAAGATGCAGCCTGGTCACTAACTGAATGCAACATGCCACCTGTGGCTCCCGCATGGCATGGAAAGGCAAGAAGCACAAAGCTTCATCGATCAGAAACATGAGCGCAACCCTGTTGCCAGGAGGATAAATCCTTCCTTGCATCTCCATTTTGCCCTGTCCTTGGCTTTCACAAATGGTTACCCAGACAACTGCCCTTTTCCTGGACTCCCCCAGTTGGATGTTGGCAGGAGACATCAATTTCTCTTTGAGGGAGAGGCACACTATCAACTGGCTGGGAGGGCCAGGATGTAGCCTTTCGCAAGAGCTGGCAGGAATAGGAAAAACCAGTTTCTACCCAGATGCTACAACATTCCAGGTGCTTCCCATGGTCATCCTCGTCACAATGCTGTGGCATGGAAATAACTTACAGACAAGGGGGCTGAGACATACGGAGGCTACTTGACTTGACCAAATTCACACAGCCAAGAAATGGTAACCCTAGACTTTAACCAAGGGCTGTATGAGCCCAAAGTTAATACTCACCCTCAAACCAGACCATCTTCCCAGCGAACTATTTCTTTCCAGAGGTTTAGAATTTTCTATATATGGTAGTGCAGAAAAACTGTCTTCTGGGTACTCTTTTACTAAAAGATACAGCTAAATGGTTAAGGAAAAGAAAAGGGAAGAGAAAAGAAAAATTGCAAGGGGCCTTCTCCCTCCTCCCCACAGCCTGGCCCTGGTCCCTTCGCCAGTCTAGCTAGAGGAAGCCACACCTGCTATACCCCTGCCTGTCATCTGTACCTTGACAAGCAGGTCAGGACACAGGGCCTGCCACAAGGATGGTGGCCCACCCATCTCTCAACTGTTTCTCATTAGCTGGAACATTCCGCTTTTCAACAACCATGGACGCCTCTGTCCTTCCTTGGAGGGTGAAGGCGGAGCCTCTTCTAAACACTGGTATTCTGAACCCTGGTAGGTGCTCACACCAAACAAAGGCTCCCCTATTCCAGCGCAGTCTGGTGACACAAAGGTGGTGGGATCCTGCTACTCCATCCTCTGCGCAAGGAAGTAGCCAGCAGTTGGACAGGGCCAAAACTCCAGGAGAGACAGCTGGCCTAGGTCCAGGTACTTGGGGCAGCCCGGGGGACCCCGCCTGTCTGAGGCCCAGCACTGTCCACTTCTGTTTAACTCAGGAGCTCTGGTTTTCTCATCTCAGAGAGAGACGATAATAGTCCCTACTTCACAGGGTTGTCTAGGGTTAAATCAGAAGAAAAGGCATGTAAAATGCTTGGCTTTGCATCTGCCACATAGTGGGGTCTTTCCCTTTCTCAAGTTCTGTCTCAGAATCTTCTCAACACGAAACTCTTGATGGTACAGCCAATCCATCAGAGGTGGAAATGGGATGAAGCTTTTCTTATCCTTCACGTGAATTCAGGGACAAATCAACATTGATGAGCACTGACTGTGGGCCAGGTATGGTACTAGGTGCTGGGGATTTCAACATAGAGAGGTTGGGAGCCTTCTCTTAAGCAGCACAGAGTCAAGCGGGAAGAGGGGTGACTGGGCTATAAGGAGCAGAGCCCAACTCCATCCTCAGGACAGACGCAGCTCCCAGGAAGAGGCAGGACGTAAGAGCTGGATTTTGAAGGATTTCTGAGAGTGTTTCAAACGGTCAGGGCTGGAAAGGGCGTCCCTTGCTAAACAACAAGGAACACTCCTGAGTGCCCACTCCAAGCACATGAATAGTCAATGTATGCTCAGAAGCACTCTGAAAAGAGATGGAGGCACAGAAAGGTGAAGTCCTTGGCCCCAGGTCACAAAAGAAAGAGTGCTACCGAAGCCTGAAGGGACAAGGCAGCTGCTGGACAGGGAACCAAACTAACTCCGTGGGCCTGAAGCTCCCCATGCCATGGCTGCAGAGGAAGACAGGCTGCCAGCTACACACTTGAGGTCTGGAGCTGTACCCTATGGGACCATGCAGGCTTTCAGTGGGATGTAGAGGGCTAGCCCCATTAGCTGGCACTCAGAACACAACTGTGGAGCTAAAATTCTTCCCTCCTTCCCTACAGGAATCTGGTTTCCAAATCTTTAACATGTTCATGCTTCTTCTGACTACCTTTCAAATTCTCTCCTCTGTAGTAAAATGGCAGACCCAGAATGGGGCTCAGCGTTACCGAAGAGGAAGGTGAGCGCTGTGAAAGGAAAATTAGTTACACTTCACTTGGGCCCACAGTTGAAAACTGTGGAAAGGTCAAAGTTCTGTAAAAATAACTGTATCTTCAATGAATTAGGAGACCATGCAATTAGAGGGAATTTATGGTTAGTCCTTTTCTAAAACACATTGGTCTAAATCTGAATTTTAATTTAAAAAATTTTCTTAGAGGGATATCACCTGCATTAACTATTTTTTACTTCTCCAGTTCATTCATATTGTTGTGTAGCTTGTTTCCTCACCTACACTCCTTTTAAGTAAAACCAAACAGTTTTATCAAGTGGGCCTTTCCCCACACAGAATGTTGCATCAATAGAAGGCCTCCCCAGCCACTGCCACTGTAATAGTCACCTGCAGCCAGTACTGCTGAGACCAGCTGAGGGGCAGAGGCCTCCAGACCTGCTTGCCAGGTGGGCAGGGTGTGGTAGCGGAGCACAGGGGCCTGACCTCCAGAGCCTGAGCTCTACTGCAGGTTTCCAAACTTAGGTGGCAATGCAGTGCATTAAAAAAGACCAATGGTTTTTAAGTGAAAAGGAAGAGAAAAAATTGGAGTAGAATGCAATGCAGTGGAAGTCAGGAGGTAAAGATACTGTTTTGTAAACCCTTTCACTTTCTCCACCTGCATGTGCATTGGGTCATGATATAGTCTATCTGTACACTGGATTGTGAGGAAAAGGTTGGAAAACAGTTTTGTTGTGTATCTACAAAGAAAACAGCAGCATGACTCTCTCTGTGGGACTCCTGTAAGTGTGGGAGACTGGGGGATAGGCACAAGGCCACTGGCACAAGGTTGCTAAGAGGCAATCTCTTGGCTGTGGATCTTGTACAATTTTACAAACTCTCAAGAAGCCAAACTGAAAGAGCGAGTAGAAGCCACAACCCCCAGGAGTCAAGATTACAGGGCAGGAGCAGTCCTGCCAGTGGTCTCCAGGGCAGGCCTAGCACCTGCAAGCACAGGCGGAGCTGTCAGAGCTGAAAGATGCAGGAGATGGTTGTATGCGGCCCCTTGCTGCCAGAGGGAAAGGAGAGAAAAAGGAATTCCTGTGACTTTCTCCCTAACCTTAATTAAATACACAACTACGGTGAGTTCTAATTTCCTAACCTTGCCAAAAGGCTCATCACTAAGCCACAGGAAGATTCTCGGCAGTGCCTCAGATGGTCTAAAAATGCTGTGGCCAAAGGGCACCCAGATGCTAATGGTGACACCTGCTTTTCTCCCTGAAAAGCACAGATACCGCACCTGCCTTTGGTTCTGTTATGACTTCATTAAGCTGCACAAGGTGTATGTGACTGGAAAAGCAACTGTTCCTTTGTTTTGTTTTTCGATTTCCTTCTCCAAATGTGTCTATTTTAAATGGGTCAATGGATGTTAATGCTAGGAAAAGCTGACATTTGAACAAGATCGCAGAATGTGGCATCCAGCACCTCAGTAGGCCAAGCCAGGCTAGGTCAGGAGAGTGGGGAACTCTGAAGCCCCAGAATGGGTGCCAAGCATTGGTGTGTCCAGGTCCTTCCTGTGAAGCACCTCCGCCCTTCTTGAGTAGAGAAGGGTTTCCAGAAGCTCCACACCTGAAGGAGTAGGGGTTTCTCTGGCTGGGCACAAAACTCCCAAGTGATTCTGACTTACGTCTTACTCCCTAGGCATTAGCCTTTCTCAGCTTGCTTCCACCCTCTGCCAGCATCCTCTAATTTGAATCTTCACAGCTAAAGTCACCATGACCTATGGCCAGAACCGATGGTCTTTTACTTACTGGTGTTATGATCCTGAGCAAGTTTCTCCTTTGAACCTCAGTCTCCCCATCTGAAAATAAAGGCTTAGGTACTACTCAGTGGGTACATGGTTATGTACACAGTCCCAGTAAGCGTTCAGCAGACAGCAGAGTCCTCTCTCCAGCCTCTGTGCGTTGACCCCTCTCCTCCAGAAAGGACATTATCCTTGATTTTCCTGCTCTAGGCTTCCTTCTTTCCCATTTCTTCCTCTAACTCCAAACTCCAGCTGGCCCTCTCTCAGCTATCGCCTCCCCTCTGCCCTCTTTGCACCTGCTCAGTCTCCACCAGGTGCTGACAGTTGTTCAGTGCAGAGTCTCTGTCAGCTCTTCCTCTCCACTTCCACAGCCACCCACCGGAATTCAGGTCCTCTCCAAGCCATGTGCCAGGACTACATTTACAGTTTGTGACAAGCTGTTCCATCACCCTCTCATAAACAAATAAATCTTCACTTTCATACTCTTGCTCATAGGCAAAGGCAGTCTTTCCGAATGAGATCATGTGTACAAGCATCTAGTTGACTATCTGGCAGCCAGTAGGTTCTCAACCAATACTATTAATAGTTGAAACACCTCAATTTTCAGGTCAAAAGAACAAAACAGAAAACAAAACAAACTCACCTCACTGACTCTGTTTAGCAGCCTGCAAGACAGGGATCAGTAGCTCCATTTCACAGATGGGGAAGCTAAAGCTCCGGCTCTATGCACCTGCAGACAGCAGGGGCTGTGTCTTGAGCTCTCCCATCCATGGTTCTAGGGCACAGGAATCATTTCCAAACTGGATTCCAAGAAGCCTTGTGTTCCCAGGGAGTCCTGGGGCTGCCATAGGTGTGAGGAGGGACAGGAACAGAAGGGTCCAAGCCACCCATTTGCATTTCAGCCAGACTGGCTCCCTTTCTATAGGTTGTATTTGTGGGGGTTCTTCATAAAATTTGATATTCAAGTTCTTTAGCTAAAAATGTTTAAAAGCTATTGGTATGAGGGATAAAGCTTAGGTTTTGGGGGGACTGGCTTACTGGTTCTCACACTCAATAGTTGTGCGATTAAATGGCATTTGGCTTGTTTTTCCAGCTGCAAAGAGGGGTAAGTGTCCCAGCTTTGGAAGATACTTGAGAGGATTAGAAATTAGTACTTGGAAAGCCTAGCTCAGCACATGGCACAGTAGGTACTCAAGGAAAGCTATGTCTTCTCCCAATTCCCCCTCCCCTGACACATCCAATCCAGCCTGGCACACACACTAAACTGGCACCCAGAAGGACTAAGGTCAGAGCCTTGGCCCCTGCCAGGATGACTTGGTTCTTCCAGTCTGAGTGGGCAGGAACCCGGGCCACTGGGCACCATATAACAAGAGCAGAGCTATGACCAAGCTTGGCCTCCGGCCTCTTCTCCTGAGGCCAGCTCCCAGGTTTGAATGGCAGAGACCTGAGCTCACTGCTGAGAGCACCACTTTTCCAACTATACTTATCTGTGGGCACACAGCACATGTGCAAGTCGCTGTGAGTTCCAACTACTTAGTCTTTTACCCTTAGCCACACAGTTCAACTGGCAAGATGCGCCCTGTTATGCCCAGGGGACCCCAGGGAACCATGCACTGCCTGGGCCTCACAGAGCTCCAACAAGCATGTGCTCTTGCCTGCCACAAAGCCCAGGAGAGGCCTACAGGGAGAGGGCACAATCAAAACCATCTTCATCATCCTTGGAAATGGCACAAGGTCAGGGCCAACTCCACAGTCAGCATCATCTCCAATTTACAGAGAAGACCCTAGGAGACTTAGTGATGGCCCCGCTCACACAGTTGAAAGTATTGTAGCTGGACTGATACCCTGCCCAATGTGTGCACAGGCTGAGCACTACTTTTCTTAATGCCCAGTGCCAGATGCTGCAGGACTTAGTCTAAATACACTTTCCTGTCTGTTCTTGTTGTGAATGAAGCAGCTCAGTCAATACTTTGCCCAGTTCATCCAGCCAATATTCACTGAACCCCTACTGGAACCACAGGCCTGGAAGAACAGAGACCAAGTAGACAAAGGGTACGCCTCTGGATATTTTATAAAGGCTCATCAGGCACCCTGTGGGAGCCAAGCCTTAACTTCCAGGAAGTTCTCATGCTAGCTGGGCCCCCCTGGGTCCCTCTTCCTTACTGATACCTAGACACAATCACTGCAGGGAGAGCGTACAAGAAAAGCCCCTGCTAATTTCCACCCCCAACAATAAACCAAGCCCTTTCCTCCACATTCAACACTGGGATCTGGGCCCCAGGAAACATGGACTCTGAACTGGGTGTCATTTTTCTCCAAGTCTTTGGCTCCATCTGCTGTCTCTGACTGTCACATGGAGCTGAGGCTAGAAACAGTGCTCAGAGGGTGCCTGCCAGCCTTGGGAAAAGCTCGGAGGGGGCAGGGGCAGGCAAGAAGGCCCCATGTGTGGCCAGGCCCCACACCCAGCAGCAGAGCTGCTCTCATTCTGGGAAGGTGGGGCAGGTAGGAGGTACTGATGAGAAGACTGCTAGCCTGACCCTTGAGCCCCCTGCAGTCTGGTTCCAATTAAGTCCAAAAGTGAGCCTAGTTACCAGGTTTCCCTGCTTGCTACAACTTGTCTTAAAAGCTAGGAATCATTTCATGCAGGGTGACCTGGGGTTTCACCCATGGTGTGATGCTGCTGTATGAGCTAAGTAGAAAGATTTTAGATTTTAGAAAGCCTTGGATTGGGGATGAATCGCAGCTCAACCAATTAGCAATTGAGTGACCTTGGAAAAGTCACCTTACTAAGTCACTTTTCTCATCTGACAAAAAAAATAAGAAGTACCTTGAAAGGATAGCTTTATGTGAATTAAATGAGATAATGTATGTAAAGTGAGTAGCACAAATCTTGTCTTATCCAATAGGTACTTTCAACTACCCATTTTACAGATGGGGAAACTGAGGTTCAAAGAGTTTTTTAGAACTTTAAAAAATGATTTTGATTTAAAAAAGCTACTATGTATTGTAAACAAGAATCACATCTAAAACAAAATGACTCAGAAAGGTGAAAAGTAAAAAAAAGATAGATTACGTTAACAAATAGAAAACTGGATTGCCAAATTTAAATCTAACAAGCCTGAATTCTAGGCAGAGGAAGTTAAATGAGTCAAAGGGGCCGCTAATGGTTAATGAAGGGCTTAATTTACAGTGAGGATATGAATAGTAAATATTTATATATCAAAAGGCAGAGCAACAAAATATGTAAAGCACAAATTATAGGCAATGCAAAAACAAACAATTTATAAAATAAGTGATTAGTCTGAACTAAGACCTATATTATAAGTTGGGGGGTTTATCTCAAACTTTATATTCTTATAACAGAATAACTCTTCTTTTTAAGAGCCGTTGGATCATTTACAAAATCATATATTAGGCCACAAGGAAAACTCCATAAACTCCAAACAGCTGACATGACACAGACCATATTCTCCCCTTACAGTGCAATAAAAACTTTAAATGCATGACAAAAGAGGGGGAAAAAACCAAACAACTTGGAAATGATGAAGATTTTCTCGTTAAATAACTCCTGAGTCAAAGAAGGATGCAAAAGAGAAATTGCAGGACAGCTAGAAAGTAACATACAGTGAAATGCAACTAAAACGGTGCCCAAAGGACATTCACAACCTCAAAGGACATTCACAACCTTAAACACCTAGGTAACTATTATATGATCAATGTATTTAGTCTTTAAGTCAAGAAACTAGCAAAAAGACAAATTACCCAATGAAAGAAATATGTAGCAAAGATAAAAGCACAAACTATTCTATTAGAAAATATGGAATAATAGAATTGATAGATAAATGCAATTGCAAGTTCTTAAAAACCAGTAAAGCCCAAATACACAAAGTTAGAAATTTTAAAAAAGAAAATTACTACATATAAAAAAAGTTTACTTTGCAAAACTCGATGCAAATGAATTTGAAGATAAAACTTAATAGATAATTTTATAGAAAAATGTAATGCCAAAATTATCCCTGGCAGAGAGTGAAACATAAAAGACTAATAATGCAAAGGGAAATAGTTTAAGTTATTGAAGTGCTACCCCCAAAAAGTATCAAATGCAGATGGTTTGAGAGACAAATTTCTTCAGTCTTCTAAGGAATAAATAACTATTTTAACTGTTTAAAAAGAATAAAGGAGAAAACCTTCCAAATCCTTTATGTGAGGCTAGCATACTAATACCAAGATTTGACATGATGAAAATTGCCAACCAGACATTTCAACTATGACATAAATATTACTGAAAGATTAATATAAATATTATTGAAAGACTAGAATACAACTAAGTAGGATACCTTCCAGGATGCAATACTAGAAAACATATTAATATAAACACAGCATAGTAAAAGGTCAAAAGACAAAAACCACAAATCACTCCAAAATATGCCATAAAGGTTTCTCCAAATTTAAAAATAATTCTTGATTAAAAAAATAAAAATAAAGGAGTATTTCCTTATGATGAAAGAAAAGATAAGTGAGATCGAAAAGCCTTCACCTTACTTAATGATAAAACATTCACCACATTCTCATTAAAATTACAAACAACAGGCTGGCATGGTGGCTCACGCCTGCAATCCCAGCACTTTTGGAGGTCAAGCCAGGTGGGTCACTTGAGCTCAGGAGTTCGAGACCAGCCTGGGCAACATGGCGAAACCTTGTTTCTACAAAAAATACAAAACCTAGCCAGATGTTGTGGTATATGCCTGTAGCCCCAGCTACTTGGGAAGCTGAGGTGGGAGGATCATCTGAGCCCGGGAGGTCAAGGTTTCAGTGAGCCCTGATCACACCATTGCACTCCAGTCTGGGCAACAGAGTGAGACCCTGTCTTGGGGGGAAAAAAATTACAAACAACAAAAAGATGCCATTTAACATTGTTCTGGAACTACTAAGCAATGTAATAAGATAAGCGAATAAAATTGAAGGTCTAAACATTTAAAAGGAAGAATGGAAATTGTCACTGTTTGCCAATGATATAATTATATACCTAGAAAGCTCAAGAGAATCAATGGAAAAGACAAAAACAATACTGAAGTCTGTTTTGGAAAGGTGGCAGGTTACAGGGTTATATTTTAAAATCAACAGCTATTCTAAACAAAGAAAATTTTAAAACTATAATGAAAATAAAAATCCCATTAATAATAGCAACCAAAATGCCTAGATATAAACTTAAGTAATGTACAGGATCTATTTGAAAAAAACTCAGAAACTCTAAGTAAGTGGAAAGAAAGACAATGCTCTCAGGAAAATTAGATATTATAACGATGTAAACTCTCTTTATATTACATCTATATTCAACTCAATTCCAATTATAATACCAAAAATTATTTTTTGGCAATTAAAAGTAATATTAAAGTTCATCTGAAAAATAAATATGCACCAGTAGCTACAAAGACACTCAGAAAAAAACAAAAGGAGAAATAGGGAGGGTTGAGAGGCAGGGACTAGCCTTTCCAGAAAAAAAAAAAAATACCCATTATGAAACTATAATAATCAAAAAGAAAAGAAACAGTCACATGGGAGAAAAAATGTGAACAGATCAGTAAGACAACAATAAAAAAAGCTCAGAGATGGATTTAAATTCTTAACAAAGGTAGCATTTTAAATCGGGAGTAAAAGAAGGATTACCAACAAGTGGTGCTGGTGCTACTGGTTAACATGGGAAAATAAAGTTAGATACCATGTTTTCTCCTTGTGACAAAATAAAGGTAGGCTACATGCAAAAGAATGAAAACAATTTCAGAAGAACGTATGGATGAATTTATAATCTTGGAGGCCAGTTTAAGCAGGACAGAAAACACAGAGGTCATACAAGAATGACAAATTAGTCTCTGTAAGTATGTAAAACTTCTACATGGATTAAAAAAAAAAAACCAAATCAAAAGTTTAATGAGAGAAGGTACAGTAGTTATTTACCACACAACTGACACAGAGCTCATTTCCTCACTCACAGAACTTATATTAATTAATGAGAAAGAAACAGCCTAGTATAAAAATGGGCAAGACCATAAACAGGTAATTTATAGACAATGGAATGCAAATGGACAATAAACATATGCAAATATAATCTCATTCAAAAATTAAATGCAAATGGAGTAGCAAGGAAATACTACCTTGTTTGACCTATCAGGTCAGGTAAAAATTGAAATGACTGATAATCCTTAATTTGGGCAGAAGTCTGGGGACATGGGCCATCCCACATACTGTTGTAGGAATGTAACTTGATACCACCTTTCTGAAGGGAAATTAGGCAATATTTATCAACATTATAAATGCAAAGCAGTTGGGCGCAGTGGCTCATGCCTATAATCCCAACACTTTGGTAGGTGGGAGGATTGCTCCTGTTGTCCAGGAGTTTGAGACTAGCCTGGACAAAATAGAGACCTCCGTCTCTACAAAATAATAATAGTATAATAACAATAATGTTTACAAAAATGCAAAGCAATAGATCATTTGATGCAGTAATCACAATTGCTAAGGATTTACCCATGGATATACTCATACAAGTTCATACAATGGGATGTTTATGCAGCATCAACTGCATAAACTTTTTTTAATAGGCAACAGTCCATCAATGGCACTAAAATACTGGTTAAATAATATGGTACAGCCAAATAACAGGGTACTTGTGAAACACTGAAAAGTGAGACAGATGTAACTATACATGCTGAGAAATATTTGTAAGATCACAATGATAAAACAACCATTTCTTGTGAGTATAATTTTTTTAAAATAGCTTTATACAGTTACTTATGTGAGTATATGCATAAAATTGTTTCTGGGAAAATTCAGAAAAACTGTTAATAATGGTTATAAAGAATGGGTTTGGGGTAGAGGAGGAGAGGCTCTTACTCTTTATTTTGTAACTTTTGTGCTGTTAGAATTTCCTAACCATATATATGATTTATCTCCCTTAAAAAAAAAAAAAAGATTATCTGATTATTTTTTCCTTTTCTGTATAAAATTAAGAAATGTTTTAGATATGTTGCTTATAAGCCAAACTTTTTAAAAAAATTGTTTTAGGATATTTATTTCTTACATTTTATGACTGGCATATGAAACCTAAGGCAGAAATCAGGACATTAAATCAGTCTGCCTGCATGATCATGATCAACCTCTCCTACTATCTGAAGCACCAGACAAGGGCATTAACCCAGCTCTTCCCTTCACCGTCCTTTATTAATATGGTCACAGGTTTTGTCCTGCTTTGAAACCAGGCGCAGTTACAGCAAACTGCACACTAACGTTATAAGTGATATTAAAAATTAAACATTATTAAAATAGCATCTTTCTACCACAAGAGGAACAGGCACATCACTCCATGCATTACATTCTTGCCCTCTCTCCAACCCCACACCCCTGACTGCCTTTGGACCAAGATGATAAATGTCATGCCAAGAAAGTTATCATTATAACCAATCCACTAGGAAGTGGAGGAAAATGATTTAATTTTGACAACTAAATGAGCTTTGACAAATGGCTTAACTAACACTCTAACCAACTTGCCCTGATAAAATCAGCAGTTTTCCACTTCAATGAGAAAAATTCATCTTCACTCCATTATGTAACTTTGAGCAGCACCCCAGGTCCCTTCTGCATGGCCTGACCACACTGGTCTGCCACCTTTCCAGTGGGGTCTTCTGCTGAGCCTCATTTCCTGACCCCATGGGAGTTCTTTCTCCCAGGAACTACTGCTCTATCCCTCCTCGTTAAATGTTGGGACATGCATAAGTCCCTTCTGCACACCAGTATCTTTCCTCCTACCCCATTCCCAGGCTCACTAAGGACTTCTCCCCTCCAATCTGTCAAGAGTAACTCTACAGTTCCAGGAGAGAAACAACGTTGCCACCAGGGAAAAGGAGAGAGGGAAGAGGGCCTAAGGAGGATACTGGACAGGTAGAGGGTGAACAGGATGGAGGGAGGGAGTTCTGAGTCTCTGAGAGTACATTTAGCAGACCTGGAGTCCAACACCTGCCTCCCCTTGACATCCTGATGGCCTCCTGGGAACAACTTCCTGAGGGCCAGTTGAACTTACTGTAACTTGCACCAGTAAAGTCCCTGACCGGTTCACCACGTTTCAGTTCTGCAGCCGACCCTGTGTCCTGCCCATGTGCAGAGTCCCAGGACCAGGAGAAGTTCACAGCCTAGGCGTGATCAGTCTTCCCATGGGAAATGAGATGTACACTAAGCCTTTATATACGGGTAGGAGCTCCCCAGGTAGAGGGAAGAGCTGGAACAAGTGTGCACACTGGAGGAGCTGCTTGGGTACAGTTGGGGGCCTCCCAGCTATGTAACCTTTCACCACCACTGGCAAGTCTCCACGGCTTCCCTGGCTGCTTCAATTCAGCAAAGACCCCTTTAAAGCATGATCCCCCCAGGACAGAACGTTGCACATATCACATGCTGTAGCCTGGGGCTGGTGAGTGCAAATAACCACATTACCATTTGTGCTGATAGGTTCTTCTCCATCCATGGAGCTTGTTTGAGGATAAAGAATTTTACATGTATCCCTATTTAACTACAATGATCAAGTGCAAAAACCTGGAATCAGCTTAAATAGACAATAAGAGAAAATAATTCAGGCATACGCAGGAAACATGCAAAAAAATACCCAGGCATAGAACAAGAAGCACAGTATAGTCCTACTTGTTTAAAAAACACTATGTATCTATTTATGCTTATATATGCACAGGAATTATCCGGAAAAGTAAATTTTCAAATTGTCAAACTTCTTGGAAAAGGGTACTGAAAGGCATGAAAGTTTTATTTTTCATATTGCATTAGGATTATTTCTTCAATGCACATAGTCTATACATATGTATGTGTCGTTTTAAGCTACTAAATTAGTGGTACCAAAAACTTAGTGGTAATTTATTATAGAAGCCATGGGAACAGAAATAAAAATACAAAATTAACATGATTGCCATTAATAATATATTAATAGTATATTATTTCATTGCATTGGCTGTTTTTTTTTTTTTTTTTTGAGACAAGAGTCTTGCTCTGTCGCCAGGCTGGAGTGCAGTAGCGTGATCTTGGCTCACTGCAATCTCTGCCTCCTGAGTTCAAGTGATTCTCCTGCCTCAGCCTCCTGAGTATCTGGGACTACAGGCACTTGCCACCACGCCCAGCTAATTTTTGTATTTTTAGTAGAGACAGGGTTTCACCATGTTGGCCTCCATCTCTTGACCTCATGATCTGCCCACCTCAGCCTCTCTAAGTGCTGGGATTACAGGCGTGAGCCACCGCACCCGGCCTGCACTGGCTTTTTACCATTATTCCAGCCTATCAAGATCCAAGAATGAGACAAAAGGCCAGATTCCTGCTTACAGTGTTGCAGTCAAGAATGGGAGATTAAAGAAAAAAGTTAAGATGGGGGAAATTCTGGGACAAAGAGAAAGGCAGCTGAGGAGGTGGCCAGAACATCTGTTCCAGAATCTCTAGGCCAGTTCTAGCACACCCAGACTCAGGGAGACCACACACTCCTTTTCCATGCTGGGGGTCTGCTCTGCTGGGGAGCTGACTACCGCCAGTGAGCATCACCTGGGGAAGAAAACCCCTGCCCAGGCCCAGACCCCAAACCAAAGAAAGCCACAGGGTTTGCATGCTGGGAAAGGGGCAGAGCCAGTCAGGGCCACAATCAGGACACACAGGAACCACCCCAGGACTTGGATCACACCTCAAGAGTGCACGAGGCGCTCCTGACATTTTTGCCTTTTCTGATTTAATCCTCACAGTAACTCTATGAAAGCAAGGAAGAAGAAGGCTAAGGTTTATGAAATACGTGGTTATCTCTGAGGAGCAGGCATTACCTATAATCCTCATGTTAGGGCTGAGGGAAGAGCTGAACAGGACCAAGAAGACACAAGTGAGTCAGCTGTTGGCCTGGACCTGAACCCAGGTCTGTGCTCTGGGCTTCCCATGCCTTCCTCTGGGCCTTCCCCGTGTGTCAGGTGGTCATGGACATCACAACAACATTTTTGTCCTCACAGAGCACTCAACACGTAGTTCCTGAGAACATGGTACGAGCTAGAAAACAGCGGTGCCTAGAAAACATTTGCAGTCTATCCATCTGACAAGGGATTAATAACCAGACTATATAAGGAACTCAACTCAACAGCAAAAAAACACAAATAATCCGATTGAATAATGGGCAAAAGACCTGAATAAACTTCTCTAAAGGAAGCACACAAATGGCCATCAGGTATGTGAAAAAATGCTCAACATGACGAATCATCAGGGAGATGCAAATCCAAACCACAATGAGTTACCACCTCACCCTAGTTAAAATGGCTTTAATCAAAAAGACAAAAAGTAATGGATACTGGCGAGGATGTGGAGAAAGGGGAATGCTAATATACTGTTGGTGGGAATTTAGATACGGCCATTATGGAAAACAGTAAGGAGGTTCCTCAAAAAAGTAAAAATAGAAGTACTATATGACCCAGCAATCCCACTGCTGGGAATATATACAAAAGAAAGGAAATAAGTATATCAAACAGATATCTGCACTTCCATGTTTACTGCAGCACTATTCACAACATCCAAGATATGGAATCAACCTAAGTACCCGTTGTGAGATAAATGAATAAAGAAAACGTGCTATATGTACTCAATGGAATACTATTCAGCCATAAAAAAGAATGAAATCTTGTCATTTGCAGCATCATGGATGGAAATGGAGGTCATTATGTTAAATGAAATTAGCCAAGCACCAGAAGACAAATACCATATGTTCTCACTCAAATGTGGGGAAGTGGGTCTCATGGAGGTAGAAAGTTGATTGGTGGTTACCAAAGGCTGGTGGGCAGGGGGATGGGATAAAGAGAGGTTGGTTAATGGATACAAATACAGAGTTACACATAAGGAATAAGATCTAGTGTTCTAACGTAGAGTAGGCTGACTATATAGTTAACAATAATGTATTGTATAGTTCAAAATAGCTAGAAGAACTGGAATGCTCCCAATATAAAGAAAAGATAAATGTTTGAGGTGATGGGTACCCCAATTACCTTAATTTGATCATTACACATTGCATAAATGTATCAAAATATCATATGTGCCCCCAAATATGTACAACTATTATGTATCTACTTTAAAAAATGGCCAGGTATGGCAGGTCACGCCTGTAATCCTAGCACTTTGGGAGGCTGAGGCAGAAGGATTGCTTGAGCCTAAGAAATTGAGACCTGCCTGGGCAACATATGCAGACCCCATCTCTACAAAAAACTTTAAAATTAGCTGGGCATGGTGGTGTATGCCTGTGGTTCCAGCTACTCAGGAGGCTGAGGTAGGAAGATCGCTTGAGCTGGGGAGGTTGAGGCTGATGGCGCCACTGCATTCCAGCCTGAGTGAGAGACCCTGTCTCAGCAAAGAAAAAAACAAAAACAGTGGTGTCATAGATTGGCACAAGGGAGTAAGAGAAGGTGATCCAGGCATATGCTCCCATTTGTTCCAAGGGGAAAAGGTGATTTCTTCAAGCCTATGTCAGCTTATCTGGCAAAATATTGCTGTAAACTGGGAGGATTCCCACTCCCTGCCCGAGGGCACATGTGATGCACCCTCCTTGGCTATCCCAGGGCCTACTGACTGGCTCCAGCTCCTGGACTGCAGCAATGTGTGTCCCAGAGGCATCCAGGAAGTACTTGGAGAGGTCAGCAGGATTGGCCAGGAGCCAACAGACTATTTCAGCAAAATTGAGACAACTACCTAGTTTTAACATAAGATTTAGGAGTATGGTGAGAGTTGCTTCGGCAAAAAAGCGCCTACTCAACATAACATGTTGATATTTTCAATTTTTCAAAAAATGTCTAATTTGTAGCATGGGAGAGCCAGTAGGAACAAGGCATGCAACCGGAGTCCAGAATCAAGGGCAGGCTGCACAACACTCAAAGCTCTGCTGGAGCCCTCCCATGAGGCTATCTGAGACACCAGAATGAGGCAGGAAGCTCTGGGACACGTGGAGTAATGCAGAACTCAGCATGACCATGGGGTCCACAGAAGGGTGGGTGCCAGAGTTCCACAACCAGATACTGCTCTCATAGCCGGGATCACGCTGGGCTTTCCCACACCAGCTCTTTTCCTCCTGATGGCATCTTGACCCACAGGAAGTTTGGAAGGTTCTTTAATCGCTCCTTCCACAAAGGAAACGACAGCAGTGAGGTTCAGGGGCTCAATCCACAAATAAACAAAGGGGCACTGGTAGAGCCACTTCTCCAAAAGTTATCATCACACTTGATGGTAATCAAGAGAAGGGTAAGCATAAATCCTGGGCTAGACTTCTCCTGTGTTCCTTCGGCGAGCCCTCACAAGCTGTCCTCCCTTGGGGGACCAGGGGCCTTCACTTGGTGTTCTCTGTACACATCCCTGACCACTCCTCCCTGTCAGGCCCAAGTTGGCACCCCTGATTCTTACATGCTGTTCATCCCTGGTATGTGCCTATGGTCTCCTAGGAGGACAGAGGCCAGCTCTATGCTGCTAACTCATCAGTGGGTTGTCACCACCTCAGATATTATGCTTCTTTATTTACTCTTAACAGAAAAGACTGCAGGGAGCTTTGCCAAACCTCTGGGACTCCAGGAGGTCCCTCCCTGTGTGATGCAGAGCATGAGGTGCAGCTTTGGTGTTGGCCAGCATTGGAGTAGCATTGACTACAATTCCCCCACCCCACTCCAAGGTCATAACCGTTTGACCGCCACCGGGGGCCTTCTGGCCAACACACGCAGAGTACTGACTGTAAACCACACCTATGCTGACTGGGACAAATCCAAACCGTGCCTTTCAGGCCATCTCAGGGGCACAAAGGCCAATGGATAACTGCAGCAAGGTCACAGTGGTAGTCACAGGCCAGAGAGACAGAAGGAGGTGCATATGTGTAGGGTGGAGGGGCAGGAAGGTCAGTGAGGTGACCTTCGAGCTGCTTCCTGAGGTGCCCACATGGATACACCCCTGTGTAGATGACGAGGAGATACAAGTCCTGCACGTCTGTGCATGGCCATGAAGGTGAGTATGCTGAGAAAACAGGAGAACTACAGTGCTTTATCAGTGGAAGATAAAGTTGAGGCTACAGAGGAAAGCAAGGGTCAGCGCCAGGATGGCTTGCAAATGCCGGACTTGGTAGGAAGGGAAAGAGGAGACAAGAAAGGCTTATGGGTGGCCAGAACAAGGACAGAGTGGCATTGGACTGTGTTAGCTGCTCAGACACCGTCCTTCCTCCTGCCTCTACTCACCCTTTCTGCATACCAGGGAAATGAAGCCCTATCCTGCTGGTCATATTTCAAGATCCTACGTGGATTACATTTTCCAGGAGAAGCACTTTTAGGGTATTCCAAAATTGGGACATCCCAGTGTGGGCTCAGGATGATGAAATCTCATGCTCTGCCAGGGCCCTCTCCCACCAAAGGCAGCCAAGCAAGCTCAGCTCCCAGTACCAGTGCCTGCATAATCTCTCACTCTCTATCCTTCCATCTCTTCTGGGATGAGCGGGTGATTTCTGGACCATGGCAACATGTGCTTTCTCAGGGGAAAGGTTAAACCTGCCCTGTAGGTCACTCAGTCACAAGAGCTGAGGCTGGGGCTGGGGACCAAACCCACCACATTACGCTGGAAAGCATTCCTTTTTTGCTTTCCTGCTAGTGACTATGTACATACTTCCCATGAGGACTCTGGGCAGGAGGATGAATGGGCTGAGGAAGGTTCAAGAATTTCCTGGGTTCCCACCACTCCACTGAGACCCTCACATAAATGAGGAGAGCAGGGTCCAGGCCATGCTGGGGTGTCTGTCTCCCCAGCTGACTGCTGGGTCACCTACTTGGGACTCGGGCAGGAAGCAGGCATGGAACCACATGACTTCTCCCAAGCTTGGGTCCTTCTCCATCTTCCCACCACAGTTCCAGCCCCAAGGAAGATTAAAAAAAAAAAAAAAAAAAAAGGAGCTTCAACTGTTGGAAGGCCCTGGAATTGTTTATTTTGTAAACAAACCAATGGCAATAAATTATGTTGAACTTTTAATAAGACACACATATTATACTAGGTCTGTATATTTGCCAGTAAAAAAAAAAAAAGGTAGGGGAAGTAGAGAGAGAAAATGCCTTGAAGTAAAGATTACAAAAGGGGTTTCCTGTTATGAGATACGGATGCATTTCCTTGACCAAAAACAGACTGATCAAAATGCCAAATCAAAAATGATGAAAACTACAAACAGGTGACAGATTTGAACTTGCTTCCTTTGCTTCCCAGGCCCCAAGAGATAGCCAGAGGGCCATCCCAGCTCCTGTAGTTGGACACCACCAAAGGCAGGGCTGAGAGGACATTGCACTGTGGTCAGTGTTAACTAGAAAGCATTTTGGGGGTGCCTGGAATAAGTTGCAGCTTTTTGCATTGGCCTTTTTTGTTTCACCTGAACCTGGATGACCAAATGAAATAAATCCCCCAAACTGAGCACATTCCAGCGATGGACAAACACCACACATGATGCAGCCAGTGAAATGTCCCATGCTGGTCTGTGGCTGGCACAGACATAGCAATTCTCCCAGGCATCATGGGGACAGCCCTCCCTGACAGGCACAGCAGAGGCCTGGAGGTACACGCAAAAGATTGATTTTTCATCAAAATGGCAGCAACACACATTGGAGGTATAGTGTGTTTCTGTTTTTGTTTCATGACAATTATAATTCAAACAAAAATGTCAAATATCAGAACAGTCTGCCATTCCAACTGTCTGGAATGGCATCTTCCAGTCTTGGCATATGCTGTTTCCTCTGATGGGAATGCCCTCCTCTTACCTTTTCCACTTAGTAAACCTGTTTCTTTCTTCTCAGAGCCCTCCATGTCTCCAAGAAAGTCAACCAGACCCTCCCTTGGGGTCCCTCCCTATCTCAAATGCCCCCAATGTACAGATGTTCTACTTCCTTGGCTCTCTCTGTCCCACAAGATCACGAGCTCTGATGGTAGAGCTAGTGTCTGATTTAGGTCTGGGTCCCTGCTTCTCAGTCCAGAGGGGGCACTTGGCACAACTTCTGAAACTCTCCTTTACCTGTTGTGCCTAGCAGAGAATTTATGTGTCATTTCTAGAGGTTCAATAGCTGACATTTTAAAAACACTCAGATATGACAGAACTTAATTCACTTTTCCACTCTAAATTTCCCTTCCCACAACAAACTTTCAGGAAGAGGCAGGTCTTCCTGTATGTACTTCAACTGTCAGCCCCTAACAGTTGGGGCTACAGGCACATGCCACCCTGCCCGGTTAGTTTTTTGTATTTTTAGTAGAGATAGGGTTTCACTGTGTTACCGAGGATGGTCTCGATCTCCTGAACTCATGATCTACCTGCCTCAGCCTCCCAAGGTCAGCAAACTCTATTCCTGGCAATCTTCAGGGGTAGGAAGGACAGAAGGTCCTCTTCCCTAGCCCTAGGGGACCCTATGGGAAGGAGGGATATCTACGTCTCACCAGGCATCTGGCCTAAGGCACCCCAGTGAGGACCTCTAATGGCTCCCACCCACAATACCTATGCAAGAGAACCAGCATGCCAGTCTACAGAAGCGCTGCTCTGAGCTGGCTGTCTCCACTGGATCTCTGAGGGGCCAAGGGCACAGCCATAGGTAGGGAGCAGCCTTCTCACCAAGAGTAGAACAAGTGCCTCTGACTACAGTCCAAAGGGGAGAAGCAGCCACCTTTGTGTTGAAGCTTCCCTAACTTCTTTGCGTACTGCTACCACTAAAAATATTTACCATTTACAAAGTCACCATTTACCATTACAAAGTCAAGAACTGTGAAAGGCATTTTGTAAAATTTCATTTAATTCTCCCAGCAACTCCACAGGGAAGATATTCCCATTACCCTTTTAGAAAAATTAACTAAGGCTCAGAAAGGTGAAGTCATTCGCCCAAGGTCACAAGCCAGAAAGTGACAGAGGGCATTCTAAGGCAGCACTTTCTGACTCTGCAGCTCGGGTTATTAATGTGATCCTGTAAGGGAAGTTTTGTTGTTTTTTTTTTGAGAGGGAGTCTTGCTTTGTCACCCATGCTGGAGTGCAGTAGCGTGATCTCAGCTCACTGCATCCTCCACCTCCCGGGTTCAAGCGATTCTCCTGCCTCAGCCTTCCGAGTAGCTGGGACTACAGGCACATGCCACCCTGCCCGGTTAGTTTTTTGTATTTTTAGTAGAGATAGGGTTTCACTGTGTTACCGAGGATGGTCTCGATCTCCTGAACTCATGATCTACCTGCCTCAGCCTCCCAAGGGAAGTTTTTAAAGGCATTAGCAAATATAAATATCTACTACGAGAGGCAGACAGAAAATCAGCAAAAGAAGGACAGGATGTCCTCTAAGGAAGCTTCTCTACTCTGAACTGATTCTCTATGCATCCCCAACTGCCTTCACCTAGGCCAACACCTGCTATCATCTGCCTATACACATTTTCAGATTCATCTTATAGGTCTGTATTTTTGCCAAAATCCATAGGCTAGACTATAAAATAATTGTCAACAAACTTCAGAGGACAGAAAACATAAAATGTGTATTCTCTGACCACCGTGGAATGAGAGTATAAATGAACAACAAGTTAACTGGAAAATCCTCAAACATTTGCAAAGTAAGAAGAACATTTATAAATAACCCATGGGTCAAAGGAGAAATTCTATAAAAATTTTTGAAATACTTTTAATCAAATGATTAAAAAATGGCATATAAATGAAATAAAGCTAAAGCAGTACTTAGAGGAAAATTCATAGTTCTAAATATTATATTAGAAAAGAAGGCTGATAATTAAGGATCTCAGCTCTCATCCTAGAAGCTAAAGAACAGCAGAGTAAACCCAAAGAAGGCAGAAAAAAGGAAATAATAAAGAGTAGAAATCAATGGAATAGAAAACAAGAAACAAAAGAAAAAAAATCAACAAAACCAAAAGCTGGCTATTTGCAAAGATTAATAAAATAAACATCTAGCAAGACTGATCAAAATAAAGAGAGAAATTACAAATTACAAATATTAGAAATAAAATGAAGATATCACTACAGATTCAAAAAACATTAAAAGATAACAAGAGTATATTACAATTAACTCTATGCCAATAAATAGACAAAATAGGCTAATTCCTTATAGAAACACAACAAAACACACACAAGAATAAAAATCTGAATAATCATATATAATATATAGCATATATACATATATTTAAATACATAAAAGACTCCTCTTAAAGAAAACTATATGCCCTCATGGCTTCATTGTGAATTATTCCAAACTTTTAAGCAAGAAGTGATACGAACTTTAAACATATTATTTCAGATAATAAAAAAAGAGTAAAAACTTCTTCTCTTTTATGAGGCCAGAATAATGTTGATACTAAAACATGACACAGACATTGTAAGAAAGGACAATTAAGAGAAATATACCTCACGAATTCAAAATGAATTCAAAAATGCTAAAATGTTAAATCAAAATCCAGCAATATATAAAAAGGATAATATTTCATAACAAAATAGGATTAACCCTAGGAATGTAAAGTGGGTCTAACATTCAAAAATCAATAAATGTAACTTACTTAACAATAAATGTAACCTACTTAACAATAAGTGTAACTTAATTAACAGAATAAAGGAGAAAAACTATGTAATCATTTAATAGAAGCAGAAGAAGCATTTAAAAAAAATTCAACACCCATTTATGATAAAAGCTTTCAGCAAACCAGAAACAGAAAGGAACTTCTTTAGTCTGATAAACGATATGCACAAAAAATCCACAGCTAACATATTTAATAGTGAAATAGTAAACATTTTGCTCCTAACATCAGCAACAAGGTAAAGATATCTGTTCTCACCACTTATACTGAACATTGTACTGTACTTCCTAGCAAGTGAATTAAAGCAAGTGGGAAAAAGGGCAAAAAGTGTAGAAAGGAATTATTTCCAGATATCATGACTGTTTGCAAATTCACATCTAATGAGCAATTTTAGCAAGGATCTAGTGAGCAATTTAGCAGGAAAAGATTTTGCAGCATATATGTCTTAGTTCACTTTGTGCTGCTATAACAGAACACTTGAGACTGGGTAATTTATAATGAGCAGAGATTTATTGCCTCACAACTCTGGAGGCTGAGAATTCCAATATCAAGGTGCTGGCATCTTGCAAGGGCCTTCTTGCTGTGTCAGAACCTAGCAGAAGGCTTCAAGTGGCAGAAGGGCAAAGAAAAGGTGAGAGCAAGAGCAAGAAAGGGATAACAGCATTAGTCTATTCATGAGGGTGAAGCCCACAAGACCTAAACATCTCTTAAAGGTTGTACCTCTTATTATTGTTACAATGGCAACTAAATTTAAACATGAGTTTTGAAAGGGACAAACATTCAAACCATAGACAGCAACATGTGATCAAAATACATAAATCAATTGTATTTCTATATACTAGCAGTAAATAATTGGAAAATAAAAAATATCTTCGATAGTGTCAAATAATAAAATATACAGCCTGGGTGACAGAGCAAGACTCTGTCTCAAAAAAGTAAAATAAAATAAAATGCTTAGAAATACTTAGAAATAGGTTTAATAAAAGAAGTATAAAACTGCACTTAAAACTATAAAACAGGCCGGGAGCGGTGGTTCATGCCTGTAATCCTAGCACTTTGGGAGCCTGAGGCGGGTGGATCACTTGAGGTCAGGAGTTCGAGACCAGCCATGGTCAACATGGCAAAACCCCGTCTCTACTAAAAATACAAAAAAATAGCCAGGCGTGGTGGTGGGCACCTGTAATCCCAGCTTCTTGGGAGGCTGAGGTCACGCCACTGCACTCCAGCCTGGGCAAAAGAACGAAACTCTGTCAAAAAACAAACAAACAAAACAACCCCCCAAAATGATAAAACATTACTGAGAAAAACTAAAGACCTAAATCAATAAGAAGACATACCATGTCCACGGACTGGAATACTCAATACTGATATTAATTGTTCCCAATTGCAATCTACAGATTCCATGCAAAGCCAACCAAATTCCAATACTTAAAAAAAAAAAAGAAATTAAGTTGATTTGGAAATTTATATAGATGCAAAGGCCCTAGAGGAGCTGAAACAAAAGAACAAAGTTGAAAGATTCATATTACTTCATTTCAAAAATTATAAAACTACAGCAATCAAGATAGCATGAGAAGATAATAAAAGTAAACAGAGCACTAGCACAGAAGCAGACCCACACATATTCAGTCACTTGATTTTTTTTTAAGAGATGCTAAGGCAATTCAAAGGGGAAAGACAAATTTTTTCAATAAGTAGTGCTGAAACACGCATACATATATGAGGAAAAAAAACCCTTCAATCCTTTCTTCACACCATACAAAAAAATTTATTTGGAATTGAACACAGACCTGAACATAAAAGCTAAAACTTTAACGCTTCCAGAAGGAAATATTAGAGACTACCGTCACAATTCTGGGACAGGCAAAGGCAAAGATTTCCTACAGAGGACACAAAAGGCATAAGCCATAAAAGAAAACAATAATAAATTGAAGTTCACCAAAATTAAAAGCCTTCAAAAGACACCATTAACAAAATGAAAAGGCAATTTACAGACCAGGAGAAATCATCTCAGGATGTGTTATCTGACAAAGGACACGTGTCCTAAATGTATAAGAACTCTTACAAATCAACAATAAGAAAAACAACCTAACATAAAAATGTGTAAAAGAATTTAGCAATCATTTCACAAAAGAAGCATATGGGATGGCCAATCCACTATTTAAAGGTGAGCAACATATTTCCATTCTACCATATTGGTGGCCCCCAGAGCAATGAGACAGATGTCTGCCATTCTGCCCAGAGGAAAATCCTCAGACAGGACAGCAAGCCTCTGCAGAAAGATGGCTGGAAGGGCAGTGCAGAGAAGTGAGCAAAGGTCCCAAAGGTAGCCCAAAGGCAAGATCCAGGCTACAGACATGTTTTGTTTGACCCATACTGTGTGACAAAAAACCTTAAGCCTATATTTTAAAATGGGACATTTCACTTGAAAATCCAGATTTCCAGCTTCTCCTTAAAAATGGCAAAATCTAGGTATTCCAGTTTTGCATTCCCATGCACAGTTGGAATGAGTGGTGGGTCTTCAGTGTGCCCAGGTCTCTGTTACTCACATAGTGTAAAGAAGTGCAATTCTTCCCATGTGCTGTTTCCCTCCATCTGCCTCCTGCCAGCCCCTAAAAGGCACCTGAATTTGTGATATGGCTCTAGAGCTTGCATCTTGGCAAGAGTCTGGAAGGTACTGAGAATGTGCAGGATGCAGAAAGAAAGGCATGAGACATGGTGGTGGCCTCCAGGTCTTGGTAAATTGGTTCCTATAAAGTAGGGGTGGGGAACCTATATTTGGAACTGTCCCAGGAATCAGCATTTAGGCCACTGGGGAGAAGTTCCACAGAGCTGAGTGGTGGTGTTGCTCTGTATTAGCAGTATTTCTCAGAGGGGCCCAACTGGCTAAGGCACAGCTGCCTCAGGAGGGAAAATGTGCAGATATGAATTGAAAAGCATGTGCCCTATGCTGGGCAAGGAAGCTGGCACACATCCCTGTAGCTCCTTAGCAGTGCCAGACTCTGATCAGAGACAGTGATACTCTTAACTTCTGCAGAACATTACTCCAACTGCAAAGACCACCATTTCAAGGACAATCACAATAACCTCTGAATAGCCCTATATCTCCAGGTACCAATGGACCCATGAGAAGCTGCAAATGTTTTCAAATAGGAAATGCCTTGACCAAAAATAACTTCACTGAAACTGGAAAATGCCTGTAGTGTCTTCACTGGCCCAGTCCGATAGCACAGGTCTTCGGGTCTGCCATCCAAGCTATGCTTCTTAAAGGAACACCACTTAAACTACAGTGATGAGGCAAGACGTTTCCATTTGGAGACTTCTGGTGGTTAAGTCAACACTTCCACCTGCGAAGTATCAAGTATAGGTCCTCTACTCCAACCAAGGTACCAGCAGCTTACCGTATCCTAGGAGCACTCCCTGAAGTCAATGGCCACCGTGAGCCCCAAATCTCAGGGCCCAGGGTGCACATTTGTTCAACAAGGGATTCCTGACTCCTGCTCTGGGCCCGGCCCTATCTTGGGGTCCCAGAGACAAGTCACAAAACGGAAAACCCCACTCAACAGACCCTGATTTGCAGATCAGTGGTAAAGAAAGGCAGGAACTCAGTCTTTTGCTGTGACACATATGACTTATATGTGGATTTATATATTCTTTCTTCTTCTGGTCTAGAATACAGTGAAAGGGGCACTGGAAGTGGAGTAAGGAGACCTAAACTCAAGTTCCCATTTGGCAACTCTATGACCTTTACCAAACACATCATCCCTCAGAGCCCTGAGTTTTGTCTGCCAAAGCCATCTCCTAGGGATCCTGTGAAAACCAAAATCACGTACTCGAAATAACTGAAAAAAGTACCTGTGCCAAACATTTACACTTTAAAAGAATACAGAAGTCAAGCAAAAGACTGGATGCAGCAGAAGTGTTCATCACTGGAAGACCAGTACAAATGAATGATGGTGTACTTGTACTATCACTAATGCAGCAGTGAAAAAGAAAGAAAGGCAAAGTCTATCTGTTCTCATACAGGAGTATCTTCTAAGACAGAGTTTTTTTTAGGGGGGCGGGGGGGAAACAAGGTACAAAACAATGTGTATACTATTTTATCATTGATATACAGGAAAAAAAGGGGATAACGATATACACGAATATGCCTGAATACACATAGACTATTTCCAGAAAGAAACCAGAAATGGTAATAGGGTAGGAACTATACATCTTTTACAGAGTTTGATTTTTTTTCCCTACCTTGAGAATCAATTACCTATTTTTTTTTAACAATTAAAAATTTAAGTTAAAGATAAATGCTGTAGTTATTGCATCCTCAACTGATGGTAACCCAAGGGGAACCCTACTCTTACGACACTTTGATGTCTCTGGCCTATAGGCTTTCCCAAAGAGCAAGTCTCCCAGTCTAACTCCAGGAGACTCAGTCCCTGGGGTTTTCTCAAACTACAGCTCATCACATTACCACCTCATTCTTTCCTCCCTTTCTCTACAGCTAATCTTGCTTTGCATATTTAGAATACAGTGCTTGTTGAGGCCTTAAGGAAGCCAAGGCTAGTAGGAAGAAAAGTGTAGCTGTTAAATATTTTCCATCCTTTCCCCAGCCTCCTCACTCTCTCCCATTTAGTGTAGTTTGTCATGCTGGGACCCCAACTTCCCAGGGCCCCCAGATTCCATTCTTGATCTCATTCCTTCCTCGCCCCATGGCTGCACAAGCCCACCTTACCCCTTGGAGCTGCATCACTGTGAGTTCCTTCTGAGCTCATCTCCACCTCAGCCTGACAGCAGGAAGGGTTTCACGCTTCAAGATAAAGGGGGACATTTTACCACTTTATTTGCCAAATTGACCCTCAGGGTTCACTCTTCCAAATAATCTGTCTGAACACTAACATTCCTGCTTCCATAGATCAGGGGCTCAGGGACCTGTGGACAACCACAGTAAAAAACCACCCTTGTTCACAGGCTTCACAATCCTGTGACAGTGGTAAGGGTGAACTGTGATGAAACAAATAAGTGAGTGAATGCTGGTGACAGGAGCCAAGCACAGACAAGCAAGGAGGCAAGCCTAGAATGAGCCCTGTGTACTTGATTAGAGTCAGAGACAGAGCATGAGCTCATGTTCAGCCTGATGTAAATGCAGATAGGTAGATGCCTCTGTATCTATAATGATAGATATGCATGTATGGGTTGCTATATATACATTTCTTTCCTAGCTCTATCTGCTAAAAGGACCTACAAGCAATGATGCCCCAGGAGAAAGGAGTGTACACCCTGTGCTCAGATGTTGGTCTCTAATACCATTCTCCTATAGAAGGTGTCAGGTTCCTTGGACAAGTAGTTGATTCCAGATCTGGGGCAGGAAATAGGACGAGCCTGGGACATCTTATAGTGCCAGAAAGTGCTCAGAAAACAAAAGGATGGGCCATGTTAAGAGGACACAGGAGCTGGCCTCATAGAGCTCCATGGTCAAGGCTGGAACCATTTGAGTAGCAAAATAATGTAGCATTGGATTATAACTCAAAGTATAAAATACATATCCAAAGTCCACCCTGATAAAAATACATGACTGAGTTGATAAATTGGGAGAAGAGACAAGTCTCCTGTAAGGAAGAATTCCAAATAATTACACAGATACTCCTTTCTCAAGGTGGTAGAGTTTATTTCACTCCCTCCCGCTTCCCACCTGGATCAAGCTCTGTGTGCAAGGAGACTTCAGTGAGGGAGGGGTAGTGGAGACAGATACTAAATAGATGACCAGTATGTGTGCCAGAGTCACAAAGGGAAGGGTGCAAAATGCTCTGGGAATGTCCCTCATGAATGGTAGTCAAGTCATGTAATAGGACCCCATACAGCAGTAAAAATTCATGAACTGAGACTGTACTTATCAGCAAAGAGAAACCTGAAAATCACAGTGCTGAATGAGAAGAGCAAGCTTGGGGTAGGGCACACACAGAGTGTCACCATTTATATATAAGACAGAGCAAACAATGTTGTACACACATGCATGACTACAAACCCATGTGGGAGATGTACTTGCATCAAATTCCAGATAGAAAAAATATAACTAGCAGAGCAAACTCATGGGTTCACAGATACTATCAAGTCCTCTTTTCACATAAATTTGAAAATGTTTTAAAGAATGATGGTTAAACTCCTAAGGTGAAGCACGCACAGCGTAGGTAACGCACAAGAGTGCAGCGTAGACCTGGGGATGGCTGTGAAGGGGCGGGGAGTGGCAGGGTGCTGATGGCTCCAGGAGCGTGGGACTGGCCTGACGCTGCACAGGAATGGGCTAAGGGAGCGTGGGCCAGGGGAGCTGGGTTGGTGTCCATGATGGCTGTGCAAGGGAGGAAAGCATGGCTAAACTTTTGAAAACAACTACAGATTGGGGAGGAGTAGGGAAGCACAGAGGGTAGACCCAAACACAGAGGATCCAGCAGGCTGGACAGAGGAAGTGGACATGCTGTAGGTGGTGAGGAGAATGGGACACGGCAGTGCTCCAGCCCTGGCCCTCCTCACTCCCCTCTACCTCTCAGGCCCGGCCATCTCTTTCACAGGCCTGTCCCTGCTGCCCAGCCATTACATGCTACAGTTCTCCAAAAGCAAGGCCTTCTCCCAAGCTGATGTTCTCCAGCCCCACAGTGTCAGCACCTGGGGGCCACTCTTGACTCTGGCTCTGACAGCGCTGGGCTCTCCACCCCATGCCTCCCAGGCTCTGCAGCACCATGGCTCCCATGCCAGAGGCACCTTCTTCCCCACACGTGATTTTCTGCATCCACAGCACCATCACTCATCTCATCATGTGAGCCAGAAATCCAGAAGTACCCACAACCCCGCCTCTTCATCTCTCCCTATACTCAAGGCATCATGAAGACTTGAGGCACCCTAGGTACCTCTCAAGCCCAGCCTATTCTGTCCCACTCTCCCAATACCTCCCTAGACCAAGCTGTCATCAACCCTCACCTGGACCCAGCCAGCTTCCCACACCCACTCTGGACTCCTCCAACCAGACTCCCGCCTGGCCAGGGGTCCTTATTTCCTACCCTCTTCCCCTGCTTAAAATCCCTCAGTGGCTTCTCCTTACATATTACATTAAAAAAAAAACCTGTTAAAACATGCTGGTTAAACGCTTAAGGTTAAAGCACACACAACTCAGGTAAAGCACAGACGTGGGAACAGCTGTATAGACGTGGGGGAGTGGCAGGGTGCCGGTGGCTCCAGGAGCATCCCCTGTGACATGTACAGTCTTAGTGCATGAATTTGTACAGCTGTATGGGGTCCTATCAAATGACTCAACTGTATTTCATGATGGACATTCCCAGAGGATATTTTACCCTTCCCTTTGTGGCTTTTGCACATACCCCGGTCATTTGTTTAGTGTCTCTCAGGGGAAGGGCAAGTGGGCAGAGGCTTTCCCCTCATCAGGTAACCCTGAGTGCCCAAAAGCCCACTCCGACCCTCTGCTTGCATCTTGGCCTCTCTGAGGCTCCAGTAACTGGGGAAGGAGCCTTGGTGGCCTGCACAGTGCTAGGAGCCCCGTCCCCCACCCCCAATCCCCAGCACTGGGCAGGTCCCCAAGGCCCTCCAGCTTGCACAAAGCCGTTTAGTGGAGAAGCAAACAAATCACGCATTTCTATAGCTCCAATCCTATAAAATCAACTGGTTCATCAAGACAAGCTTTAGTCATCAACAAAAGATGGAATTATATGCAGTATTCTAGGAAGAATTGTGTAGTTCCAGGAAATGGGGGAGTATGAAATATGTTTTAGAAAGATTCCCAAACTCAGATAAAACATAATTACTTTTGTGCTTTACAGTCAGCTTCATGACTATAGGAACTTCATTATTTAAAAAGGAGAAACATCCAGGTTGTGTGGGGGGTGGCGGGCTGGAGGTGCCACAGCAGCATGGTGGTGTGACTCTAACTATGCTCATGCCATGGTGTAGCCGTGTCTGTTACCCATAGGAACTGCTGGAGGGAGGCTGATACATGGCAGCGTCTGTGCTCTCCAGCAAATGGGGAAGGGTACATGTGCCTCTTTCTTAGTACTGTTGAAGTTTTGAGGAGAAGTATTTATCATTTCTTAAATCTGAACAAAATGTTAAGATGTTAGATCTCCCTCTCCCATTTGGGCGGGGGCAGATTTAGCTTCCCCCAATTCCCCAATGTGGATGCCTTTGTTGCTCTAAGAATGAAACAGAACAAGGGTTCCTCCTGCAGGCCAGGAGTAAGGGCAGCTTCACACAAATGTCACCAGCCACAAGGGCGCCCAGTTCTGCCAAGGTGTGGACTGTCCTGTGAGCCAGCAGGGCTGGGGCTTGCACCTGCCAGGATACTAACAGTGACACCTGACTCCTAGGGGAGACAGTGCTGAGTGTCTACACCAATTCGGCCCCAGGACAAGGCTGGATCTCCGCACTTGTGCAGCATTGCTGGGCAGGAGGAGCTGGGTGGAAGCACAGAGAAGGCCAGTCTGGAGCTGCCTAGGGTTCCACAGAAGGTGGGCTGCCTGGGGGATGGAGCCACACAGAACAAAGTAAGTGCATGGAAGGAAACAGTCCTGACAGCTTCCGAGCCCCAGACTATCATACTTGGAGCATGAGTACCCTGACTTTTCAATTGTGGAAGCAAGTAAATTTCCTTTCCTTCCTTATGCTCATCTGAGTTGGTTACTATCACTAGTAATAATCAAACGAACGAACATAACCACCCCTCTGGACACAGTGTCCTCCCTTCAATGAGACCTGGAGCTGAATCAGTACCCTCAAGCTTTCTGCTGGGCTGTCCTGGGATGGGAAAGAGGGAGAGCCTTAACCGCCTAGTCCCTTTGTGTGTTTCCAGGTACCACAGGGCCCCAAGGGGGCAACGGAGCAATGCCCAAATCCAGCGCCTGAAAGGGCTCCTCTGAGCAGCCTGCTTATACACAGCAGGTCCTGATGGGGAGGAAAAGCTGTGTTTTCAGAAGAAATCCACTGCAGGCCTCCTGGCAGGAAGCACCCAACGGTGTTCCCAAGAAAAGGCCACTCACTTAAAAGGGAGGCACAGCTGTATGGAGCCCAGCGCTCTAGTCCATCGCTCTAGCTGACTTCCGGCCAGCCCTGCTTGCTTCCAGAAGGCCGTCAGCCACAGCCTGGCACAAAGCCTGTGAAGTTGGGAGATCAGTCACAGAGAAGGAAGCCAGGCCAGAGCAGGGAAGGCTCACGGGCAACCAGCAGCAGAGCCAGCCTAACCCCAAGGCACTCGGACTCACCAGGTTGCCTCTCCCAGGAGGTAACAGTCCCTAGTTTTTCCCCACCTGAAGTCTGTCAGTGCTGGCACCTAGATGATGAAAATCTTCACATACCAAGTCCCCGGTGAAATGGGCAGCTTTCCCAGTCCCCCTTCCTAAGCTGTGTACACTCTAGGGCTCACGATGAGATGCCTGCCACATATTCTGCATGTGCGTGTGTGCACATGTGCGCGTGCCCTGGCAAGCAGCTCCAGTGCGTGTCAACATGTGGGTCTGCTTTCAATTGCGCTGGAACAATTCTACCTGATAAACAAAAACAGATCCAAAATAACCTTTGGCAAGCAGCATATTTTTAAAAGAAAGAGAAGGTCCGAATGAACTGGCAAGAGCAATGCTTAAGCAAACAAATTTGGTCAAGCCAAACATTCATGGTGCACATCAAAAAGCCCCTCAAAGGGCTCCCTGTGAACCGAGGCCGGCAGCGGGGAAGGAGGCTGGAGCTGATGCACTCCTGGCCTGGAAGAGACCAGCCACCCACTTCCCGCCACTAGTGGCTGGCATTTCATGTGGGTCACAGGGTTAGACCAAGTCGGGTCAAGAGGTCAGAACTCTGCTCACAGCAGGAGAAGACAGAGGCCCAGGCCAGGCACCCTTGCTCCAGGCAGCCCCTCCTCTGGGCCCTGGTGGGCAGGTAACTGTAAGGGCATGCGGGGAGCACGGGACCTGTGGGAGAGTCTCAGAGCTCCCACTTGGTGAAGCAGCCAAGTTCCCAAGGCAGGCTGGACAGCCTCAGCTTCTCCTGTCAGAAATCCATTCAGGCTCCAGAGCCAAAGCAGGATCAGGTCTGCAACTGCCTGCTCAGATCCCACGACCACCACTAACTCAGCAGAACGCCCCAGCTTCCCACACACTCACAACTACAAAACAGCTGAGAACCAGAGAGTGCAAGTCGCCAGGCTCCCATCAGCCATAAGGCTCAAAACCCCCACATGGGGCCCAGAGGAGGACCCCTGAGTGCCTGCCTCAGAGGTTCCTCCCCTATCCGTCCTTAGGACATGCTTTAACCAGCCAGGCCCTGGAGCGGATCCCAGAGGTGGCATGCTAGTTCTGTCTTCCCCGGTCCATCCAGGAAGACAGTGAGACCCAGCCAAACCCCATCCTGGTGAAACTCTCCAGGAACTTCCTGGAGTCAGGCCCAAACCCCTTACTGCCTGTTGTTTTGGGATTCTAGAACCTCCAAGAGGCTGTTATCTTCATATCTCACATCCTTATCCACCCCACCCCCAACTTATCCAGGTTACTTCTGCATACAAAGTCGAGTTTCTAGAACATACTCTTACCAGAAGTGGGCTGGAGGCTGCCACACCACACCAGGCCCCTTCTCTCTGAAGGTTCCAAATCTCAGCAAAAATGGAAGGTGACCCTGGAGGGGCTGCAATCACTCCCAGGGACCCCAAGCAGCTGCATGTAGAAAGCTGGGCCATGGAGGAGCCAAATTAGGGGCCAGCTCCAGGGATGTTATAAACCATTACTGCTCACAGGACAGGCACAGAAGTATGCTCGGAAGGAGGGTCCAATCCACGTTTAAAATATGTGACCTAACTTCTCTGGGCCTTGGATTCCCCTCACCTGTTAAAGGGAAGAAGATCCTGCTATGGTGCTGGGGGGAAAGCAGGCTTCCCATGGACAGGAAATTATCACTGTCACCACCTGCAGAGACCTGTTTGCCTAGGCTGAAGCAGAGGGGGTAATGAGAGTCAGAAAAGATGGCAGCTGCTGTGAAAGGAACGAAAGTATTTGTATATGATAATGTGCAGGCAGCCTGGGACAGCAGGGAAGGTCACCAAACAAAGTGGCCTCAGCCTCAGGCTGCATCTCAGAGGAGGGGAGTGTGGAGGGAAAAAACAGTGAGTAGGAGAAAAAGGGCTGAAAACTTCAGAGAAATGAGCAGAAACAGCTGGGAGGGGAATCAGGCAGGGCGGCTAATGAAGGAGAAGGGGGTGAGGGTTGGTGTCCAGAGATTCCCCAGTAGGGGAGAAGCTTCCGCTTGCTGCGTGAACCCCTGCTTGGGGCCCCAGAGGGAAGAACGTATAGAGGCAAGGAGGGCACTGCCATGTGGAGGGTGAACGCCAACTGGTGCCAGGGAGCTGCTGGAGGGCTCAAGGAGGCCGGGGAAGCCCGGTAGTGGCATCCACGCACAGGGGCCGGGAGGAGGGGCCCATTCCAGCTTTCTGAAAAGGAGGTGGCCCTCAGCAGAACAGTGCCAGGCCAGACCCCTGGGCTCCCTACACAGAGGCCTCCCTAGCAGAGAACGACTTTCCAGGCCAAAGTGGAGTGAGGGCACAAGGGAGGTGAGAGAGAACAGGGAAGGACAGAACAAAAGTTGCTCTTTTCCAGTTCTTTATATTTTTTCTTTCATAAAAGCCACACAAGAAACAGATGAATACCAACTCGTTGTAAAAGATTTAAACACCAATTAAATAGACTGAAACATGAAAGCTCTCTTTCAGCTCTCTAAATTCCACTTTCCCTCACTCCTCCAAGATGCAGCCACTGTTCTGTTTGCCGTCTCCTTCCAGATTTTTTGATGCATTTGTATACAAACACATGCAGTTTTCCTACGTAATGGGACCAAATCATACATACTGTTTTGAGATTTGCTTTTGCAGTTAGTATTTTATTTGTTTCACAAGACAACTTATTAAGTGCCTAGGAACATGACTGACAAAAGTCTCTGTCCTCGCGGACAGAGATTCTAGTGGTGGTCTTTCCACACAGATCTGCGCCATCGTGTTCGATGGGCACGTGGTATCACACGGTTTAGAGAACCAGACCCACTGCTGGACACCGAGCTCACGTGCACTGACTCACGGTATAAGAACACTGTGGTAGACACCCGTGCCATGTTCCCTTGAGCAACTGCACGTTGAATAGGCAGAGAAGGTTGGCATAGGAATTAGTGCCCCCAGGAAGCCAGTCAGGGGCAGGCTGCACACCTCCCACTTAAAACCACAGAAACTGATGGGGGCCATGCCAGGGAGCAGGGGGACACGGAGGCTGTGGAACACCAATCCTGGACCCTGGCTCCTACTGGCATACAACTCTGGGTAGGTCTCATCTCCCCTCCGACCCTATGGCTACCTGCTTCATGGGAAAACGACCGCCACATGCTCATCCCCGGGCAGCACTCTAAACATGGATGTGGTGTGTCTGGGGCAGGGCCCCTGAAGGGTGCAGGCCCGTCAGAGTCCAGGCAGGCCCAGCAGCTGAAGGGGCCGCCTGTTCTAGGCCACCGGTTCTCCGCCAGGGATAATTTCCCCCCAGGAGGCATTTAGAATGTCTGCAGACACTTGTGGTCATCACAGCTGGGAAAGGGTGCTATTGGCATCTAGTGGGTAGAGGTCAGGGATGCTGCTAGACATCTACAGTGCCCAGGACAGAGGATTATTGGCTGAAACATCAACGTGCTAGGGTGGAGGAGCCCTGCTTGTAGCTCAGCACCGGAAGGGTTAAGTGGCCGCACAGCCCGAGCTGCCTGCCTGCACCCCTGCCCGCAGTAAGGGCTGTACTAAGCTGGGCGGGAGATGGCCGCCACTGCCCAACGTCGCCGTATGGTTCGCATTAGCTGCGCTCTGCTTGGCAGCATTCCCTCTGGCGGCCGGCCTTTCCTCCCTGCCCCACCACTCTCCTCCCCAACTCAAAAGAAAATACCAGGATCCACACTGAAAACCAGCTCACTCCCCTCCTGTCTTTTACCCTAGTCTTGAATCAAACAAGCTCTTAAACTCCTGACCTTCCGCCCAGTCACCCTGGTTTGTTTCGCAGCAGCAGCAGCAGCCGCAGCAGCAGCATTGGAGGCTGCAGGGGGGTGGGCAGGGGGCTGCCCTCTCTGTTACTTGGAGATTTTGCAAACTGGCACTAGCACCATGCAGGCTGGGCAGCTTCTCCCAGAGTGTTTCTAGAAATACCCTCCCCGGCACCCTAATATGCCAAAGCTGGAGCCACTCAGACCCTTACCTTTCACAACTAGGAAGGCTCCCCGACCATGAACAAGAGGGTTGGGAGCCTTTAAAGTATCGGAATTATAACTTTAGATGAAACAGCTGAAGGTTGCTTTTTAACTTTTCTAGCCAGAGGCCCCAACTACCAAGGCTGGATCCAACAACTCACAAATATATGTCCTACCCAAAACTTCTCTGAGCTTCAGACCCTTATGTCAGTTTGCTTCCTAGACCTTTCCAAGTGGGTTCCCCAAACATCCCCAACTTAGTGAAGCCCAAACCATGCTCCTGGCTCTGTGTTCACTCTGCCCTCCAGATTGTTCCGGGTTCTCTCTCACCAACGGCTCTTCCACCTGGCCTGTCACTGAAGCCAGAGATCTGGGGTCCATCGGTAATACGCCTCTCCCCTTCACTGTCCCTGTATCTAGTCCATCACAAAGTCTTGTTATTTCCATCTCCTGAATGCCTTTAATGCCCACTGGATTGCTGCCAGCTTGATCCAAGCCACCTCAATCTGCCTGGACTATGGCAACGGCCTCCCCACTAGTCCTCAGAAAGGTCCTGGCTCCCCTCAAATCTGTTCTCCAAACCTTCTGTCTCTCCCTTAAACAGACAAATAAATTGCACACACACTACACCACCCACCCTGCAAAAGCAGCTGCGTCATGAGAATAGACAGAACTTGAACTGGCCTTGCATGGTCTGGTACCATCTACCTCTACAGCACCTCTCACCCGACCTCTGTCTCTGGGCTCCAGTCCAGATGCCAAATGCCTTCCTTTTAGGTTTTCAAACACATTAGGCTATCTCCCACCATGGGGCCTTCGCATTTGCCCAGAATCCTCTCTACCCACACCTTGCTCATCTTCTCCTAGTAAGTCTTCCTCCTCCTTGGGACCTGAGAAGCCTTCCCTGACTTCAGCCCAGGTTGGTTCCCTTGCTATCTGCCCTCAGAGAACTCTCCCCTGTCCTGGGAAGGCCCCATCTCCAGCCGTATGTGCACATGTGCTCATGTGCAGAGCTGTCTGCCAGGCAGTGAGTCCAGCAGGCAGGCAAATGCAAACACACCAATCGGATTCACCCTAATCTACACATCCATGGTTGATAACTTCACAACCACCACAGCTGACAGCAAGCTAAGGCGGCTGTGCTGCCCCAGGAGGGGAGGGGAGCCACAGCTGTCACTCACAGACAGCTCTGGTTGGCTCACTATGTGAATCACCCTCATCTAGAATCATCTCATTTAAATACTTTTGAAAAAAAAAAAAACACCCAAACTTTGAAAGGCTGGAATTTATTAATAAACAAGAACATGTTATAATGAAGCATTTTAGCAAAACTTCAAACAAAAGCAGGCAAGTGCCTTTTTTAAATAAGGCATCTCATTGGCCCTTTCCCCGTGATGATTACAAGTTGACGCCTGTGAATAATTAAAGCAAGGTTTATGGTATTTTTATTATTGTTTTATTTCTTAAAAGAAAGAATTATAAATACTCAATTTAAGTAGTACATTGGCTTTACGCACACTCAGGAAACACTCAACTTTCCTTTAAAAACAAACAAGAAAGTCCCAGCAGAGCCCCAGAGTGATGCCAGGGCAGTGAGGGGCCCAACACAGATTGCAGGTGTGGTCTGCCCTCCCTGAGGTGCCAGATCAGAGGGTGAGAGGGGGCGGGCAGAGCCGCTCTGGCCAGAAGGGTACTTGCTGTGCTTAGCCCGGACGCATGTCCTGGCCCCCAGCCCTACTGACCTCCTGCCTGTCCCACAGTGTCTCCCCTTCTCTCCTGGTGGCAGAATGTGCCCAGCATTCCCACACTCTTCTCCCAGGCCTCTGAATGGCTGTACCGCTTTGTTGCTCAAGATTTTCATATCTCTACCTCCAAGAGAGCTCTCTTGACCTACAGAACCCCTCTCATTCTCAATCGCCTCACTGTAAGGTAAATAAGGTGATTCACCAACTCAGGTGAACTGTAAGAACAGAAATGTGACCTGCCTTACTCACCCTCTACTCCTATAACCTAGCCTAGCATCTGGCTCATAGTAGGTACTCAAGACTGTGCTGAATGAATATGTTGGACACTGATGTAAAATCATTATTTCCTTTTCCTTCCCACAATAACTCTACAAAGCAGACTCTGTTATTAACATTTCCATGTTTTGCGGATAAGGAAGCTGAGGCTCAGAGAGGTTAAGTCACTCAGGTTGCACAACACATGACAAATCAGGGGCAGGACGTGAGCCAGGTTTGTCTAACTCCAGAGTCCAACCTCTGGCCCATGGTTTCCTCAAATTGCCGATAAAGGGGAATCCCTCTGGATGATTTCAGTGTCACAAATGTTAATTCCTTGGTTCCTGCTGACTGGAATTCAGGGACCCAGGGTGGACCAAGAATGTTTAACAAGAATCTCAAGCAACCCACCCTAATCCCCAGCTGAGTGTGAGAAACAATGAATTAGACCCTGCTAGGCAGCCCTAACTTCCACTGTCAAGGGCAGAGGCTGCCTACAGGATTTATACCCATCCTGCGCAAGAGGCTGATCCTGGGACTGAGCCCAGGAGGGCGAGGAAGGCCAAGAAGGGGCCTGGGGAAAAGCTGGAGCAAAAACACAGGCTCCTGGGACTTACAGGCTGGCAGGGCATGACAGGGAGGAGGGGGGAGCAGCAGCGCCCGGGAGCCTCAAGACCCTGTGGGCCCCTGGAGGGGCTCTCTCGCCTGATTCCAGGGTGCAGCTGTGCTTCCCCAACATGTGGCATGGCCTACAGGACCTGACTCCTGCGGGAACATCCTCTTCTAGACTCGGCCTTCCAAACATCCTTCCTACTTCCCTTTCAGAGATGACCACAACCACCTACCAACCACCCTACTTCTCAGACTCTCTGCAAGGAGCTCCATGTTTACTTCAGTCATGCCAGACACTCTCTCGCCTCTGGGCTTTAGCACATGCTGTTCCTTCTGCTCAGAATGCCCGGGCAAAGCCCTCTGTCCTCTCTGAGACTCCGCTTCAGTCGCCTCTCCTGGGAAGCAGGGTTGGAGGCCCTTCCAGTGCTCCCACCACACTCTGGAAGCCATGTTCACCCAGAGCCTTCCCCATACGAAGGAACAGCTGCCTGCCTGACCACCCCAGCCCCACTGAGGGCTCCCCCAGGGCCAGCTTGGGCTCTGATACCTCTCAGGGACTCCAGTCCCCAACATGACACACATCAACAGTATCTGGAAAGGTTGTGGGCAAGGCTGGTTTCATGGGTGTGGAAGCTGAGGTCACACAGCCCCACACGGCCACACTTTCATCTGAACCAGAGCTTGCTTCCAGCCTAGAAAGGCAATGGTCTTCAGACAGCCAAAGACCAGATACTCCTTTGTGGACCAGACAGCACCCATACTTGCATTGGGCACAACCTGGCACTGTCAATTGCCATTTACACAGCATTTTCTGCACCAAGGCCACTCCCAGCTGGGGCTCTGACCCTGGCTGGGCACCCATTTCACAGGAGAGGAAACTGCTGTGGGTCCCAGTGTCTAGATCCGCCAGTGATCAGGTCACTGCTAGACCCCTTGATGACATGTGCATCCTATTCCAAAGGCACCGCAGCCCACAGCTAAAGGGAGGAAATGACTGCACCCCCAGAGGCCTACAGGCATACAAGTTTCGGTAAGCCCAGCAAGCCCGCATCCATCTCACCCCCTGCTTCTGCATCTGACAATTCCACTGGCCTGAGTCACAGTTTTCCCTTGAAGCTTAACTGACCACTGAAGGTAAACAAGATTGTGAAAGTAAATGGCCCTCGGGAAGAACCATTCCCACCTGGAGGCTGTTCTTACTTATTTAAGAGGGTAGCCTGGCCATACAGAGGGGTGTGTCTTGCCACAGTCACACAGTTGGCCATTTACGCCTGGGACCCAAGACCCTGTGTTTCTGCAGGGCACAGTGGATGGGAACCAGCCCTGGCATTCCATAGATGTTGTTTCTAATCAAATCCCTATCTTGTCCTAGAAAAAATAAAACTCATTTAATTCTACCCAAAAGCATGTATAAGTTAGAGTGGTTTTCATACGACAACTTGTAGGGTGCTACAGCTGCCCTGGGAGTGTCCCAAGGCCACCTGGGCCAGGGTCCACACCAACCTGGGCTCCCTCAACATGCGGCTTCTACAGGGGATGTCCAGAGGCCAGC
This sequence comes from Rhinopithecus bieti, assembly GCF_001698545.2. NCBI lineage: Eukaryota > Metazoa > Chordata > Mammalia > Primates > Cercopithecidae > Rhinopithecus > Rhinopithecus bieti. Next base: position 5,319,621 of record NW_016808004.1, read on the forward strand.
CACACTCCCTACCTGCGCCACATTTGCCACCTCCACATCTGCTCCCCCAGCAGCCACTGAGTGCTGCCTGACCACCAGGGTGCCACCTAGAGGGTACAGGGGCTGAGGCTTCCTGTGGTGATGGTGCCCACATGTGTGCATGCTCTAGAGCAGTCTGCCCCTTTCCTCCTCCCCTTCGCTGTGACTTGGAGGAAGGCAGTATGGTCATCCCCACGGATAGACAAGGACGCTGAAGCTCAGTGCACTGAGGGAACTCGCTTGAGCTCACAGGGCCAGTATGTGGGTACAAACCCAAGCCCAATAGCTCTCGAAGCCCTGTTGCCACTTCTTTGTAATGCTGCCCCTCAGCTGGAAAGGGCAGGGTACGCTTGAGGAGTGGCTGCACTTAGGCTTTGGGGTGAGCAGGGGAGAGGCTGAATCCTAAGATATCCACCCGGCCTAAGAGCAGGAAGCTGCAGTTGGGGAGCCTGGTTGGGCTGGGGCAGGGCTTGATTTGTGGTCTTGGGCACTAGAGCCCCATCAAAGGGTTGGAAGGCTGCAGGTCAACCTGGGCCCAAGTGGGACTCCAGATGCTTACACCAGGCTTGAAACACACCAAGCAGGACCAGACTGAGCTGGCATCTCTATAAAGGGGGTCTACCTCAGCAGTGGGGCAGTACCACTCCTGCCTGTCCCCCTCCTTAAGAAAACACCACTTGGTTTACAGCCGCCATTTCTCCCCTGCTCTAGCCATGCCTGGGCCACCCATTGCCATCCTTGCAGAAGACTGTGAAATGCTTAGGCCTATCAGGAGTGCAGACAGACCCACTGTCACAGGTCCAGGCCCCTCTCAGCACAAGAAGCTGGCTGTACCCTCTGCCTGGACAGCCGACTATAGGTCAGGACTCCAGCCAGCCCTTAAATGAGGCTCCCTGGAAGCCATGAAGAAGGATAAGGCAGCATGAAGCAGCAACTCTAAAAGCAGCTCCAGCAACCTTGAGTTGGAGGTGCCCTGGGCCATCTCCACAGCTGCTTCATTTCATGTCACAGGGGCAGGTCCCAGGGACCTGCAGCCTCCTCCCACCCACCCAGGGAGCTCAGGCAGGGTCAAGAGCACATGCCTTGGACTCTGGCTGCCAGAGCTTGAATCCGGGTTCCTTCACTGATTAGCTTGAAGAAAACTTTTAACATCTTTGTGTTCCTGTGTCGTCCCCTATAAAACGGGACAATCACACCTTCCGCAGAATGTTGTTGAAAGTCCAGAATGAACATATATAACAGAGCAGAACCTGGCACACGCAAGAAAATGGCTAACAGACACTCCCCCAGCTGTTGTCCACTCTGGGGCTCACTCCCTATGCCATGCAATCCCTGACTCCAATTCAGAATTCACTGCTCCTACAAACCATCAAATGCTAAACTAAAAGAATACTTGACCCCAACCAAGCCAGACATGGCAGCCTTCTTTATCCACCAGAATCTGAGAAATCAGGCCCCTTGGGCCCAGTGTGTGCAGTGGGTATCAGCACCATCTCTACAGATACACACTCAGCATAAACAGCTATTCTCAGAAATTAAAGGAGACCCACACACGAAAGAACTAAAGGGAAACAGGTCTTCTGGAAGCACATACTGGTAGCAGTTTGTCTAGCTGCAGCAGATTCTCAGGGGCCTGATGGAAAAGGGCATGCCATTCATTTGGGGTTTGGGGGTTAAGAACAAGCTCCAAGCTTCCACAGGAAAAAGGCCTGCAGAGCCAGCATCCTCCAACCTGCCAGAACTTTAGAACACTGAGCATTGATCTCTGACAATAGCACCTACAGAGAGAAGCCTTCCTGAGTTCCCTGCCTCCTGTGAGGTCAACCTTCCATTATCACCTGTCGAATGTCCTTCCTCAGCCGTGCCTCCTTAAGGAGACAACAGGATATTACAACTTGACTGCAGGTGTGATTCAAATCCTCAAGCCAGGAGAAAGGCAAGACCTCACAGAGGCTCTTCCGGTCCTGGGTGCGGGCAGGAAATGCACAGCTCAGACCACCTTACCCCGAGTCTCTGCATTCCATGGGCCAAGTAAAAAGGCCCATTAAAGAAAAGACGAGATGCAGAGTTGTACGGGGTGGTGATAAAGACAGCGAAGCTTACTTCAAGCCCTGCTGCAAGCATGCTATGTGGCTCTTGTCAAATCCTCATGACAACCTGTGGAGAAAGCCAGGGGAGGTAACTGCCCTGTGAGTGATGGGACAGGACTCAAACACAGTCTATCGGTGTCCAGCACCTGAGCTGTGATGGTGTGGACACCGGGAAGCACCAAGCCAGTGGATATTTCTCAGTTTTGCCTGCCTGACATCCATTCTGCATTTCCTAGGAGTAACCCAACTTACTTAGTGAACCATCCCTCCCACCTTGTCCCTTCCAGCTCCAGGGGTGGATGTGTAACCCAGCCGGCCCAATCAGAACACTGTACTCATCCACAGTGGTGAGCTCCCGTCCAACCAGGCCAGGGGCAGCCTGTTCCTTAATTGTGTTCCTAACAACTAGGAAAGAGATGCCATTTCACTTCTCTTGTCATAAATGATACTTTGGTCCAAAAGTAACAGATAGCCCTGACTAGAACCATGTGGAGATAGAGCTATCACAAAACATGAAGTTGTGAGGCGGGGCAGACACACAGCAACCTTCAGGTGCAGGCTCTGCTTCTGGGCAGCTCTCCTGCCTCCCAGCCTCTGCAAACCTCCAGGCTGGGAGTAAGGTGGCCGTTGAGCCCCCGAGTCCAGGCGTCATATCCTTCCTCCCTTCAATGTCCAGTGAAGGAGAAAAGCTGTCTTTTCCTGTTGAGTTCCAAAAGGCAGAAAAGCTTTTCCCCAAAACCCTAGGAGACACCCCTTCACATATCATTGGCCAGAGGTAACAAGCCGCTGCCAAGGGAGGAGTGTTCCACTGCCAGAACGGATCCTTCGATAGCGTGATGTTCAGGAGTCAACCACAAGCAGCACTGTATCTTGGATTTGAAGGAGAAAATGGGAAGCCAGAGTTGTGAGGATTACACCAGAGAAGTCGCCACCTGAGCGTGTAGCCCACACACAACAGGGCAGAGCCAGTTCTGGAGCCAGCCAGCACTCCTGATGACATCCAGACGTCTCCAGCCTTGAGCCTATCCGTTTCCTATCCTGCTTAAGGCAATTGAAGTTGGGTTTCTGTCCTTTGAAACCAAAGTACTGCCTGATACACAGAGAGCAGTGGGAGATTTTATGAGGCTTTAAGACAAGAAACTGAGGCTGGAGAGGTGATAATGAAGAGCTATGCTCTGTCTTCCATGCCATGCACTTTTTAGTTTATCCTGGAGACAATGAGGACCCACAGACAGATGAGCAGGACAGCAATGAGGCTTTTCTGTCAGCAGGGCTGGGCTGGACTCAAGAGGAAGATCTGGGAGGCAAGGGGAGGAGCAGCATGCCATAGGAGCGGCCCTGCACGGCCTGAGAGCTTGAACTCGAGCAGTGGCCATGGGGCTGCAGAGGAAGGGCCTGATCTGCAAGGTCCCTCCTGAGGGTGACGACCAAGGGTGGGCTAGTCTGCTCAAAGGGCCTAGCATGGCTTCCTCTGGCTTTCCCAAAACCTTCCTGGTATCCTTCTCTGCCTTCTCTCCTTCCCAGGGAGCTCCGACCCTGTGCATCTGGCGTACAGGCACATGTGGGCCCAGAGAGCAGAATCCCGTAAGCTTCCAATGCCAAAAGCCAGACAACCATGAAACATCAAATGCACAGAAACTGCCTTCTTTTATGTATCTTCTGGAACAGAAAATACTTCAGGATGAAGGTCACTCAACATTTTCTAGATAAAAACACATGGCAGCAGAGGGAACTCAGCCTTGAGAGCCGATGTTCACAGGTGTTAGAAAGCCAGCTCTGCAGCCTCGGGCACCTGATTCACAGTGACTGCTCCCAGAATGAGGCAGCACAGGGACACAGGGAGCATCACCACTGCTGCTTACTGATGGAGCATCAGGACACAGCCTAGAAGACAGGGGCACAGCCCCAGAAGGGAGTGGCGAGCTGCCCAGCTCTGGGTTTCTGCAACTGGGCCCAGGGTAGCAGTGAGTCTAAACACAGCCCTCTCAGGTCACTCATTACCTATTTCCAATCAAAATCATACTGAAAAACAACTTGTTTATTTGTTTTATTGGCTTTTTCCTACTATTTCTTTCACCAAATATTTTCTGGGGCCTACCTGGGCCGAGCCCAGGATGGATGCCGAGAATACAAAGATGGAGAAGACTCAGCCTCTGCCTGCAGAGAGACCAGGGTCCACAGGAGATGCAGGCACAAAGACAAACACAGCAGCAGGCAGCACAGAGGATGGGGCACACCTCTACCCAAAGGATGTGAGCCTTGAGCTGTGCTGGAAAGTGAGCATACTGCAGGTAGGGGACAGCCTGGAAGGGCTCCAGGGAGAGAAGCAATGCAGCATTCCTCTGGGAAGGGGAGCGCCAGGGTTGCTGGAGGTGGGGGAAGGGCAGATTTGGAAGAGTCAAGACTGCAGGCTTGTTTGAGCAAGAAAATGGATTCTTTCCAGATGTCATAATCTTATCTCACCCTTGTGATTAGCTTCAAAGACCAGAGGCAAAGTTTGTAAAAGTAAAAACACCTACCAGTATTTAAGGTTTTCTTTTCCCTTTCTGGGGGTTTTCAATGAAGAAGAAAATAAATCTGAATATAGACTTGATTTGCTATCAAATTCTGAACTCTTCCCTAAAAGCTTTATCAACTAAATAGGTATCTAAATATATCTAATAATGTTTGCCATCATTATCAGAACATTGATTGGATTCACAGTGGACCACAGCGGGGTCCGCAAAGCATATTTGCATTTCAATAACTCACTTAGTAGCCCTGAACAGGACCTTACACCCCGGAAGGTGCCCTGCCACTTACTACTTCTGGAACCCACAACAAAAATTCTACATGAAAATAATATCAAATGGCAACAATAAACATGACAAGAGTATCAGCTAATGCTTGTGTGTCTCCTAGATGCCAGGAAACTTATATACATTATCCCTAGTCCACACCACACCACCCTGACCCATCTTCCAGAGGTCCTGGACAGAGCCAAGCACACAGGGGTCATCCCAAGTTTGAGCTGAACCAGTGAAACATGAAGAGGTTGAGTGACTTGCCTGTGGCCACAGAGCAAAACATGAAGAGGTTGAGTGACTTGCCTGTGGCCACAGAGCTGGTACATGTCTGCCTTGAGTCCCTCTGCACTCCCAGCCCCTGCTCTCTATCCCCATGCTCTGTGGCTTCAACAGTTTCTGATGTTACAGCCCCGATAGCCAATCACCACCAGAAACATCACTAGCCTGAACTCCCAATATCAAATCTTATCAGAGGGACTTCTCAGGCTGAAGATCAAGAGAGCCAAAACGCCTGAGCAGAAAGCTGGTGACTCTTAGGATAAGTGGCCTTTAAACTGTTCTAGGGACTAAAGGGAATTTTTTTCTCCTTCACTCCCTGTTCCCCAACATTTTCTTGTTCAGCTAATTGGCCCCAGCTGGGAACAGACCTGGTCAACAGAAATGGGGGCCAGGGTATGGCAGGCTCCGCAGGCCAGCCCAGGGCGGGAGGGGAATGTGACTGTTTATTTGGAATGGCTGTGCCCTGCCTCCAAGGGAGTTCAAGCGGTCAGATGTGTCCAAGTCTATTAGTGAAATCTGACAGGGATGTCACTGTGTTTGGAAAGAGAGCCATGGCCCCCCATGTCCTGGTGCCCAATAGGCACTGGCCACCAATCATGGTTGGTAGAGGGCAGAGGTAAGAAAAGGTCAGGATTTCTGAACCTCAGGCTGTGCTGTAATGGGCTCTCATACATGTCGCAGCCCAGGCAAGGCCTCAGCAAAGCACAGCAGCATGGCCACAGAATTGCCATGGGGCCTGCAGGCTCTGCTCTGGAGTAGAGGCACCACTACCAGCCCAGGCATCTCCTCTGGGGCTCCCGTGGCAGTAGGGCACACGGCCAGGGCTGGGTCTTCAGAGCTGGATGAATGACTTCAAGTCCTAGCTCTGCTGTCCAGTTAAGTTTCCTGGGTCTAGGTTCTCTCACTTGTGGGATGGGCATGCCAGGAAATAAAGGAATGGGCAGTGCCGGCCATCAGTATGCAACGGTTCTGACATGTCACCCCCAGAAGCCCAAGATGGTGAGCAGGGGCAGCGTTTCCCTGCGAGGAAGCAAAAGCTCAGAGCTAAGGGACCTGACAGGATCAGAAAGGACTAAAGCCTTTTTCTGATTTCAGTCCTTTCCATGCAAAATTCGTAAGTTTCCTAGGGCTGCCATAACAAATTACCACAAATTTGATATCTTAAAACAACAAAATATTTCTTCTCTCACAGTTCTGGAGCCAGAAGTCCAAATCAACGTGCCAGCAGGACTGGTTCCCATGGAGGCACTGAGGCAGACTCATCTCCATGCCTCTCTCCTGGCTTCTGGGGGCTTCTGGCAACCATGGGCACCCCTTGGCTTGGAACAACACAGCTCCAATCTCTGCCTTGGTTTTTATATGGACTTCTCTCTGTGACTCTCCATGTCTTCTCCTTGTCTGTCTCTTACAAGGACACTGGTCATTGGACTTAGGGCCCACCCTAATCCAGGGTGATTTCTTCTTAAGATCCTTACCTTAATTACATCTGCAAGACCCTCATTCCAAAATGGTCATATTCTGAGGTTCTGGGTAGACATATTTTAGGGGACCACAATTTAACCCACTATAGTCTACCCTCTGGTACCCAAAATTTACATCCATCCCACATACAAAATACATTCACCTCTTCAAACATCCCCCAAACTCTCAGTCCATTAAATCATTAACTCTAAGCCCAAAATCTCATCTAAATTATCATCAGCTCAAGAAGTTCCTAATCTCATCATGTAAGTCACCTCATCAGGTAGGGGTGAGACCCTAGATATGGTCTATCCTGGGGCAAAATGCCTCTCCATCTGTGGACCTAGAAAACAACTTACCTACTTCTAACATTCCAAAAGGGAGATGATGGAAAAAATACAAGGGTCATTGGTCCCAAGCAAGTTTAAAACACAGCAGGGCAAATTCCATGAGGTTTCAATATCTGAGACTAACCTCTGTGGCTACTCCCCTAGCCTCTGCTTCTGTGTCCACAGCCCTGCTCTCAGAGTCATTCTTCCTTTTTTAGTTTTTGAAGGATAACATGTGTTTGTAGCTGAGTTGTTCTATCAGTCTGTTTCATGTCTGTAGAATCCCAGAAGTCTGACAGCTTTTTATTCATTTGTCAAGACTCTCTCCCTTTCGGTTCAGTGTTTTTGCTGGTATAACATTCTCAAAATCCTTCAGGGTCTCTTACATACATCAAAGGGTCCATGCCATTAGCCAAGACGGCTCTCCACATATCCTTGCTATAGAAGTCCGTCTCTATTCCTGGCTGCTGCTAAGTTGCTTGGATCTGTGAGTCACACACCTCCTCTCTTCAACAGAAGGTTGTCCAGGCTCACCTTTGGCCTTCTCTCCAAGGTATGCTTTCTCAGCAGTGAATTTCCTAATCTAAACATCCTTTGCAATCTAGAGGGACTGAGAACCTCCCAAATCATCAAGCGCTGGTTCCTGTTTGCTAACCGTTCCTTCCTCAATTCATTCCTTTTCCCTCGTGTTTTACTATAAGCATCAGTGGAGAAACAAGGCAGCATCTTTCACACTTTGCTTAGAAATCTCCTTAACAAATGTCTCAGTACATTCTTAGAAGTTTTGCTTTTCCTGACTAGTAAATTAGATCATCAGGCAGTAGATACCAAAAGTGTTAAAAAGTAGGCTGGGGAAAAACAGGTGCACAAAAGTAAAAGGAGAATTAAATTTGTTATCTATCAAGCACCTGCCATGTGCCCAGTACTAGAGATCAGTAACTGGCATCCTGATAGGCAAGTTCCACCTTTATAAGGACAAAGAGGGTAGCCAAAAAGCTCAGAACAGAACCCCACTCGAACATCCCTGCCTCCTTACCACTGCTGACTTCTCTGCCTCAGCCCTTCTCCATGCCCTCTGCCCTAACATTGCAGCCACTGACTCTTATCAAAAACTTTTTTCTCCCTCTAGAACCTCAGGTACCCCCAATTCAGTCTATCCCGCCCCCCAGAGAGCCCTCTTTTGACACCTCTTTCATACTCCCAGCTCCTCTCCCAAGCTGTAAGCATGTCTTCTCCCAGAGTGGAAGGGATGCCAGGTCAGGGTGGCCCCCAGAGGTCTGACTTAGGAAGCAAAGAGACTGGAAAGAAATTTAGTACTGATTCATTTTTCTGTTCTAGCAAAGAATCTGCAAACAGTCACCAAAGTAATCTTAATTTTGTTAATATAAACTGAGTCTACTTTTACACTTTTGTGCTTTATTTTTTAAGATTTGCACTTTTAGTCCCTGGCTTAAAGTAGATTTCATTCAAGTGGTCTTTTCTTGGGACCGATGGTCTTCAGAGGAGGATGTGACAGCAGGTAGAGGAGGGGACTGTGAGTCACAGTGTCCAGGGGACATCCTAATACCCAGGTCTGGCCAGATTCCAGGGCTCCTTGGATATGGTGGGGTCCTGCCATCCAACTCCTCCCACTAGATCCAAGGAGCTCTGGAACCTGACCAGAGCCGAGTCCTTTCTTTTGTTTGGTCCTTTTTGGTCAGGAGACTCTTCCCTAACACCCCTGGCCCCTGTAGGAGGAAGTAATAGCCACACTGTTGTAAAATGAGCTGGGGGGTTGAAAACTCAGGTTGCCTTCACTTGGGAGAACCCTGTTCATGCCTACCCTCCATGAAATGCCCCTTCCCTATATCCAACCATGCTGCTCTAGACCAGGGATGGCACACACAAGGCATGGGTGCCAGCAGGGTCCCTCTCCACTTCCCTCACTCAGGCCAGGTGCTGCTATTATGGCCCTCTCACCTGGAGGGCAACGTGGTTCATTTTATGTGTCAACTTAGCTGGGCCACAGTGCTCCAACTTTATTCTGGGTGTTTCTGTGAAGGTGTTTTCAGATGAGACTAACATTTAAATTGGTGGATGTTGAGTAAAGCAGATGACCCCTATAATGTAGGTGGGCTTCATCCAATCAGTTGAAGGCCTTGAGAGCAAAAGGATTAAATTCCTCAGAGAAGAGGGGATTCTGCCAGCAAATGACCTTCAAGCTGCAGCTCTTCCCTAGGCCTCAATCCTGCCAGACTACCCTGTAGATTTTGGACTTGCCAGGATTTATAATAGTATAAGCAAATTCCTTAAAAAAAAAAAAAATTATCTATTATCTATTTATCTATCTGCATTTATCTATTTATCTATCTAGGTGCATTAGTTGGTGTTCTCCAGCAAAACAAAACTAATAGGAGATACAGATATCTAAATATTTACATCTATGTATCTCTATCTATGTATCTATAGATACCTAGATATCTGTATCTCCCATTGGCTCTGTTTCTCTGGAGAACCCTAACCAACACACCTAGTGAGCCAGACAACCTTAAAATGCCTCAACACAGCCTCCGGGTAGCCATTCCCAATTAACATGCAAATTGAAATCATGCAAATCCAAGCCTCTCTAGCAGGTAGCTGAGTCCACAGGGCTGAGAGCCTCCACTTCCCTGTACTCTAGGCTCCTTCAAGGATTAGAGAACTGCCCTGGACCCCAGCATTCCCGGCAAGATCTCACACGAATTCTAATAGCCTGTGTTCCCCACCTTTATTCTTGTTGAAGGGGAGGCAGTCAATGAGGCAGTCAAAGAGTAAGTTTCTCTTGTCGCATAAAGTAAAACTATTAAAAATGCCTTCTGAATAAGGGGAATATCAAGGCACTAGACATCTTTCAAATCAGAGCCAGGCCATTGTAGTAGAAAGGAGGGGTGATGGGGAGGCACCAGCCATTCATCCTTCTCACAGGTCTTCAGAAGGATAATGCGGCATCTGCCGATGGCCACCAGGAGTGCAAAACCAACCTGGATTTCTTCCAGATTCTATGACTGAGCACCACAAGATTCACATCGTGTTTAATTTGAAATTACTGTGGTTAAGAAAAAGGTACCCAGAAATAACTCCACATATACTTTTCACCCTGACGTACAGCCAGTGTCCAGAAAGGGAGGTTTCCCCTCCAGCAGCCCTACTTGTTAACCATGTGATCTCAAGGCCACCTCACCTTCTGGAGCCTCAGTTTCTTTATCTACACAGAACACCTACTTGGGAACACCTCCTTGTGGCACAACATAGGCCTCCAATAAACAGGTGCTATGAGAATTAGGGAGAGCAGCAGTCCTAGAATCTGAGGTGAGAGACTTGGAGCTGGGCGGGGCCAGGCAGCCACAGGGTGAGAGTGCAGGAGGGGAGGTGGGGCAGAGCGGACAGTGGGAGTCACAGGGCAGGCACAGGAGGCTCAGCAGCTGAACAGACAAAGGGACAGTCCCCCTCCCTTGCTGCCAGGGCGGAGGCCAGAAGGGAGGACAACGTAAGACTGACCTTGAGGGCAGGGATCTCCACACTGTCACCGAGGCTGATGGAGCCTGAGAGGATGGTCCCTGTCATCACAGTGCCTTGGCCTTTGATGGAGAAACAGTGGTCCACAGACATGAGGAACGGTCCCGAGGGGTCTCTCATCGGGATAGAAATCTGGGACGTCAGGAGCTAGAAAAGAGAAACTGGTGCCACAGTCTGTGGGGAGAGGAGCCAGATGGGGCAGGGCAGAAGAAGGCACAGGATGTGGCTGACCAGCAGTTCATCAAGGCTGCCAAGGTGGACTCAGCTCAGAGGTCCATGCCTCAGCAAGGTGGCCAGGAGATCAAAACCACCAACTCTCTGACTGCATTCCAAGCTTCTCGCATGCTCTCAGCTCTTTCCACTCAGTCTGAAGGAAAGGGCACCTGCAGAAGCCTCTTCTGTCTTCTCCCGTGGAACTGCTACAATGGTCTGTCCTGCCAGGCCCTCCACACGGCAGCAGAGTAGCCACTAAAGGACACCCTGTCCCATTGCTCCCTGGCCTCATGCATTTCCCCAGCCTCCTGATGCCTTCAGAATTTAAAACTCCTTATCATCTAGTCCCTAGGTGCCTTTTAGGCCTCATCTTCCACCACTCCCCGATGTATGCCAGAAGCCAGCCACCGGCAGGCCTAGAGTTTTACCAGCTGGCTCAGCCTCGCCTGTACTGCAGCAATACCTCCTCTGGACAGGCTTCTCTGTATGGCCACATTTCCCCTACCCCCATCACCACAGCTAACACTCTCCTGTGATCATCTCTTTATTGTCTCCCCCATAGGGCTGTGAGGGCCAGGTATCTCCAGTAGCTGGCATCGTGCCTGCGAGAATGACAAGTGAAAGAAGAAGAAACAAGGGGATGTGGGGAGAGGGAGGAGGAAAGGGTTGTTCCCAGTGGCCTTCTTTCTCTGCAGACTCCATATGCCTCAGCCTCACCGGCCGATTTTCCTCATGCCACCTGTGTGCCAGGAGATGCTGTCAGGGCTCAACACCAATAAACAAATGAAAACAAAGACTAGGATTACTTGTGTTTGCTACTTTTTCACTTCGTAAGGGAACAGGCTGTCAAAAAAGTATTCAGTGGTGAATGTTCCAAAGTCTTAGTCTTGAGATAACAATTCTTTTGGAAAAAGACTAGAGATTCAAACAAAACAGGCTTGGTCCGAGATTTATGTAGAGGCTTCTTAAAGGAATATACAAACATCTTTCATAGCAGCATTTTGAGGATTTTGCTTTAACAAAAACAACTGTCCCAGGCTCCCAGACAAATGGTCTCAGGAGCCTGATGAAAAAGTAACAAAAGCCTCACCCAGAAAACATTTGTTTGGCTAAGCTGACAAGATCAGCACGTGTGAGTCACAGAAATGGTGGCACTGCATGTACGTGGTCACACCTCATCTTGGCTCTGCAGAGCCAGGTGCAGGTGGGCTGTGAAGCTGACCGCAACAGTCAACCCGGGTCTGAATCCCAGCTCCACCGTGTAACTTGCTGTGAGACATGGGTCAAGTTATTTAACCTCTTTGAATCTCAGACTCTTCGTTGGTATATGGGGATAAATAATTTCAGCCTCCCTGAGTTTTTGTGAATGTCAATGATCCTGTATGTAAAGAACTTAGTACAGTGCCTGGCCTGTAAACATCAACATCGCTGTAATAGGAAGCACTGACATGGCACTGTTCCAAGCACGTCATACACATTAACTCATTTAACCCTCACAACAACTCCATGAGGTATGTGCTACTATCTTCCAAGTGAAGGAACTGAGGCAAGAAAGAGTAGATCATTTGCCTGAGGTCAGAGAGAGTGGTGGTGGAGCTAGCACCTGAATCACAGTCCAGCCCCAGAGCCATGCACGTTGCTACTCCACCCCTCTGAACGGCCTGAGCACTCTGTGGAGGAACTCTGTGGCCCCATTCTCACTGCTACCTTCCTTAGTACCAGCACCACCAGCACCCACACACACCCTTCCTGATGGATGACTGGGCTCCCTCCCTGACTACCACCACAAGTTAGGAAGAACAACCTGGGCCTCAGCCCCACAGCTTCCGAAGATAAGCCTCCCATCTTTGGTGGAGGTGCCCAGGATGGAAGCTGCATTGCCCCTGCTGCTGGGCTCATGTCCTTCACCCCTGCCTTGCTGGCACCCAGCCCAGGTGGTGTACTGGAGGAGTTGATACAGTCTGAAGGACTGGAATAGATGTCATGGTCCCAGGGTTCCAGACAGGTGGGAGCTGCTTTGTCTGAGTGGAGGTATAACAAGAGAAAGGAAAAAGCGAGGCACAGCAAGGTGTGATGAGCTCTGCAGAGTCTCTGGCTGGAGTGTGAGTCATGGGCTTCAGGGAACCTTAGGATCCCCAGTTTGGGTTTACCTTTTTGAGGGAGGTGGGGGAGTTGTACTAAGGTGTGAGCAGTTAGGTTAATGGAACCAACTGAGTCCTCTTGCTAGGGTTGCCTCTCTTTCTCTCCCAGGGGAGAGAGGGACACAAAGGGGTCTGCCTGAGCAGCGCTGGGGCTAAAGGGCAACCTGGATTCAAGCTGACAGTACCTCAATGAGCTCTGGAATGCCCTGTGGAGCTTCAGTTTCAGGGGCCTCTGGTCCCCCCGGCTTGGCCGCCACGGGTATAATCGGTGCACCTCGGAACCTGAAATGGAAAATAAGTCCCATCACAGTTACAGAGATCAGCAACATGGACACAAAGCACATCCATGAAGCACCTGGCACAGTACCAAGTGTGATGAGCGTCCTCTTCTCTCCCCCCATCAACCAAGCCTAGAAGACAGCACCACTGTACTCGCATGTGGCAGATGATGCAATGGAGGCCCCAAATTTCCCCCTTTGGGGGAAATGTCCCTGCAATGGACATCAGAATTTTAAAGGGCTCTCTTAGATATTAAGCTCCACTTTCAGAGCTCTCCCTAAGGAGGCAGCAGTGATCCTGGCCCCTAGGCTTCTGAATAAAAGACCTCCTTGAAGAAGACCAATAAATACATCTCAGCCTTCTGAAGAGATGCAAGAAATAATAGTGACCAAAAAGTCCCTGTAGATGTACCTGGAAGCACATCTCTACAATCTCAGTTTCTAAGGAGGAGCAATCCTGCCTAAACTCTACTGGGAAAGCCCCTGCATCTTTAAGAAGACATACTTAATCTGTGTGGACATTTATCTTTCCCATTTAAAAAAAGGAACACTGTTACGGGGGGGAAAAAAAAAAGAAGGAAAGAGAAAATAAATAACCCATAATTCCATCATTGTGGTGTATTTTCTTCCAACCATGGTTTTCCTATGCTTTGCCAATGGATTATTTTTTTCAGATTTTGGTTATAGTATGCATACAATTTCATATCCTGGTAAGTTATTTACCATTGTATCACAAATAACTTTCTGTTGAATGAGAGCAACAACAATAACAACTTACATGGCTGAGCCAACCTTATAATGTGAGGTTTAAACGAAAGCATCTACAACACATGATGGAGTTGTCACCATCTTATAGATGAGAAAATGAGGCTTAGGGAGGCTAATTGATTTGCTTCAAGTTGTTGGCTATGAACCTTAGAGCCAAATTTGAACCCAGCCCATCTGAGTCTGAAGCCAGGGCTCTCAGTCTCTTTGCAACACTTCTCCCTGCCTGGGCCTGTTCTTTCATTGTTGACACCTGGACAATGGTACGGCCCAGAATTTACATGCTTGTACATGCTTTCCTCCATTACTTATTTGTGATATTTCAAATTTTTCACTATTATAAATTACACTGTGATAAACATGTCAGTGGGCATGAATGATTTTTTTTTTTTTTTGCCTTGGCTTTGGGGTAAATTCATGGGGTACACATCTAAGAGTGAATACACACTAAAAGATCAGCAAAATGATAGAGCAAGGACATCTGAAAAGCCCTCTTCCATGGAAGCAAAGAACACTGGCAAAAAGACCAGAATCAACTTGTTCAGAACTCTGGAATTAACCAAAGGCTTGAGCAATCTGTGGAGTGTTTACTCAAGAAGAGTCTCAGTAAAACCAAGTGAGTTTTCGATGTTTTAACTTGCCCTCTTCTATGCTAACTCTGCAGCAGTCCTGAAAACCAATCAGTAGCCTGCCAGGCACTGAAAGGGGCAGAATGGGTTTGAGTTCCTTCAAAGCCCTTCTCCCAGAGAACGATCATGATTTTCCAGTCTGGTGGTTCCCTGGAAGGCCCTACTCACAATGCTATATTTATTTGATCTGCCTTGGAGCTTGCTCAGTGCAAATAGCCTTTACCCTGCGGGAGTTTGTTGAAAATAATCAGAGGCAATTGTTTAATATCACAGCTGCCTGAGGGAAGCTGTGATGTTTAATAACCAAAAACTTCTCAAATTTCATGGAAAATATTAATCTACACTTTCAAGAATCTCAGTAAACTCTAAGTAGGATAAACTCAAAGGCACCCACACCTGGCACATTACAATCTAACTGTTGAAGGCCAAAGACAAAGAGAATCTTGAAGCTATCAAGAAAGAAGCGACTTAACTCATGTACAAGGAATCCATAATAAGATTAGCAGCTGGTTTCTCCGGAGAAACCATGGAGGCCAAAAGGTATCAGGATAATATATTCAAAGAAGTGAAAGTTAAAAAAAAAACAAAAACAAAAAACTACCAACCAAGAATTTTATATGCAGTAAAAAAATGCTACAAAAATGAAGGGATACATGGGATCACCATATGATTCAGCTATTCCACTCCTAGGTACTTATCCAAAAAGAACAGAAAACAAATAAAGAAATACATATCCATACATGTCCAGAGTAGCACTATTCACAATAGCCAAAAAGTAGAAACATCTCAAATGTCTATCAATAGATGAATGGATACACAAACTATGGTGTGTATATATACACAAACTATGGTGTGTATATATACACAACAGAATATTATTCAGACATTAAAAGACATGAAGCATCAATACATACTTCAGTGTGGTGAACCACAAAAACACCGTGCTAGGTGAAAGAAGTCAGACACAAAAGGTTGCATATTGTACAATTCCATTTATATGAAATACCAGAATAGGTAAGTCCATAAAACAGAAAGTCGGTTAGTAGTTCCCAGGCTGGTGGGGCACAGAGAATGAGGAGCAAAGGGCTTAATGAATACGGTTTCCTGTTGGGGTAATGAAAATGTTCTGGAATTAGACACTGGTGATGATGGACCATTCTTTCCACACTGAAAGTATGAATTTCATGGTATGTGAATTCTATCTCAATTACAAAGAAAATAGATCGAAAGGTATGCTACCTTTTCTACTACCACAATGAACATCTAAGATGCCTATTTCACGGTATCCATAACAAAACAGTCTTTTAAAAATTATTTTTAATATATACTTCATTTTAATTTGTATTTCCTTAATAAGTAAGCCATACAATGTTGAACCACTTTCAACTGTTTGTATACCCAATGTATTTTCAGGAGACATTTCTGTAGCACTTCTAGTTCTGGAGTTTGTTTCCTCCAGGAAGAGCCACCCTTACCTTCCCGACACTGAGGGCTGCTCTAAGTGCTTCTCTGTATATACTCTAGCATGCAACACAGTGGGAGTGACAGAAAGAGACAGGACCCTTTACTGAGCACCAACGGTACAAGCAATTGTGCTAGAAGCTTTCCAATCCCCATCTCCTCATCACAATCCTGTAAGGTGGGTATTCTTCTTCTTCCCCCTATTTCGTAGAAGAGGGTCCTAAAAGTTTGGCCAGCTTTGGTAGCTTGTTCCAGGCCACAGGCTAATGAGTGGTGGGACTGTGATTTAAAGCCAACTCGGAGTTTACTTTCCACCTGAGACTATCATGAGAACAATCCTCCATCAGCCTAGGCTGGAGGCAGGGGCATGTGTCTCTTCTCAAATCCATATGAGAATTTGGAAAGTAGCTGATCTTCAAGGATCAGGGAACATATATTTAATTCCTGTAGCCAGATTAACAAAACCCTTGCCCTTAATTACATACATTAAATATATGTAATTTTAGTTCTCAAACCAGTAAAAAAATGATAGCTATAATTATAGTACCTAATATTATGATAGTTTGCTACCACTTTCAAATTGCAGACATAAATTTATTGAATCCTTAACAACCCTCTGAGGTAGGAAGAACTGCTGTCATCATTCCCACATTCAGAGTCATACATTCATTCTCCAAATAATGGTGAAGCACCCACCATGCACACAGCACCTGGCTAGATGCTTTCACATGACTCCATTTAATCCTCACAGCAATGATGTCAGGTATAATATCATTTTAGAGATGAGGAAACTGAAGCACAGAGGGTCAAACGATTGCTAAAGGGTCACTGGTGAAGCAAATGGCAGAAGCAAGGAGGAATCCAGAGCTCAGCACTTTGGACCCAAAAGCCCTATTCCAAAGCCCTGTCCTTCCCACGGTGCTGGGATCCCCAGAACGACCTCCAGCATCCCCTCCCCAGGGATAGTGACCTGGAAGATGGCATCAATGGTCTTTCAAAACACAAGACCAGAAGACTGAGCCCAGTGCCAGCCTGGGCACAAAGAGGGGATGACAAAACGTCAAAGTCGCTCTGCTCCCTCCGCTCCTCCTCCTCTCTCAGGGCTGACCTGCACATAGACCAATTGTCCCACATCCTCTTCACAAGCTTTGTCAAATTTGTGTGCCACCTGAGCTATTCTTTACTCATTTATTTTCCTTAAAAGAATTAATGTTCTTACTTAAATATATTTATCTTAAAACACAATTTCATGTCGCTATCTAAATGGAAAACCACCACATGCCACAAATAAAAGGTAGAGTAGAAGCCCTCCCACCACTGGCCCCTTTAAGGACATCCATGAGGCAATGCTCTGCACTCCCTCTGCAAAACCTGCTCCTGGCTCCTAGCACGCCAAACCCCCATGCTGAGGAGACAGCATGATGTGCACAGGTCACGCTCAAGAGGTGAGTACTTCCTGCACTTTTGCCTCCTGACCTTTATGGTGAACCTGGTTATGCTGTAAAGTTGGTAATGCCCATTATAAGTTTCACTGAAATAACATAATTTAATTTAGTATCATGAAACAACAGTGTGAAAAGAGCTGTTTCTGTGAAAACTAAATTGAATGCTCTGGAAAGGTGTGATAAAGACAAATCTCCTTAAAATCTAGTGTTAAATTAGGTGTGGATAAGAAAACCAGAGAAGACTTGCAGGGAGGTTGTGTGAAAACAGAAAAATTCTGTACTCAGACTTTGTAAATCTTGCTTCACTGAAATTGTGGGCAGTGCACTGCATTCGGGAGTGATTTATAGATGAAAGGTGACTTGGAGCTCTAGTTAGTGGGCTCATCCTGGAAGAAAAGACGGGCTGGGCAGTACATATACTAGCAAGTGACAGGTGGAACAAAGCTGTGGAGCCCCTCTGGAGAGCATCTGAGCAAAGAGAAGGAAACTGCTGCTCAAACACTCACAACAGAATTAAAGTCAGTCACTGAGGCTTTCTCTGGGAAATCTTACTAGAGAGCACCTCCGCAACACTGAGAAAACTGCACAAACTTAGAAGATGTGACCAAGAGAAACAATCACATGCAAAGAAAAGTATGCCACACTTGGATAGAAGAAGCCAGAATGATCACGGTTGCTGCCCACAGTGATGCGACTGGAGACTGCACGCTACAACTTTTCCTTATTGCCAAATCAGCAAACTCTAAAGCTTTCAAAAACATAAATTCTGGGCCAGGTATGGTGGCTCACACCTGTAATACCAGCACTTTGGGAGGCAGAGGCAGGACGATCACCTGAGGCCAGGAGTTCTACACCAGCCTGGGCAACACAGAGAGAACCCATCTATAAAACAAGTGTTAAAAATTAGCCAGGTGTGGTAGCGCATGCCTATAGTCCCAGCTTCTTAAGAGGTTGAAGCAGAAGGATCGCTTGAGCCCAGGAGTTCAAGGTTATAGTGAGATCCAGACTGGGCAACACAGTGAGACTCTGTCTCAAAAATAAATAAATAAATTACATACATACATACATACATACATACTGACCAAGAAGAACATACAGAATATAGCTTACTTAACTGTACTCAGACCAAATGAATTAAAGATAACATATAGATTATAAGTGATCATGCATGGAAAATTAAAATTATAAATGACACAAAAACCAAACATTCTTCAAAAGCACAGCCTGAAGAAGAGGAGTCAGGCCCAAATTCAGAACTCAAATCCACATGCAGCCAAGAAGCCCCAGACGAGCCTGGCCCAGCTGCCAGTGTCTTAGTGCTGATGAGGAAAGGGAGGCATGATGCTGAGAATGCTGTATTTCTTCTGTTACAGCTTTCATTGTTGATTTTATTAAATAAATATGCATGTACATGTTTTAAGTTAAAATACTATGTTTAAGGCATGAATGTGTCATTTTTTATGACCCTCTGCTCTAAGGGACTTTTTTTGATTAACCAACCATAGCCCAATCTCAGGGGACAAGAAATCTTCTACTACTGGAGCTACAAAAATAAACACAAAGAAAACAAAATAGAGCTATTAAATTCTAGCTAGATACTATTACCTGCTGAAGACGTTGAGGCTGGTTAAAAAGTTAGGGAAATCTTTAAGACATTAACAGTACCAATTTGAGACTTTTTTCTGACTTAATAAAAGAGATTTAAAGATAACTGAAGGGGGATTAACTTTCATTGCAATTTTGCCACATCCAAGCACAGTCCCAGATGGATCTTGTGTGACATGTGGTGCACATCCCTCACTCTGAGTAATACTGCCTTCATCTTCCTCAGACCCTCGGCCACCCCTCACATTCCCCCACTGTGGCCCCAAACAGAAGCCAGGCAAAGGATCCAGCCCAAGAAGAAGCACTTGAAGGGAAGAGCCCAAGCTTGCTGCCAGGTCTATGGGGGCCTCCCAGGAACCCATGCTGACACCCCAGCCCCAGTCCCGCTCGCCAGCCCCTCCACGCTCTTCCCTGGACTCACATCTAGAGCCTCCTATAGCCCCAGATTTCTCTCCTCTTGGGACAAAAGCCCTCTTGCTTGACACCTCCACCCTGCCACTTTCAATCAATATCCAATTTCTCCTTCTTCTCGTATTTCAAAACAAATCCCACTTCTGTTTACCCACCAGAGCTTATGGCTGATTTTCTTACAAGGTCACTTCTGTCTCCTTCTCTTTTAAGTGCAGGACATTTACTAAGCACTTCCTCTGTGCCGGTCTCCATGGAACGTGCATGACGAACACACAAAGGGCTCCCAAGAGCAATGGTGGTGAGGGGCTGGGGCACCAGACCAGGGTGCCAATTCCAGGTGACACTAAGAGGAATGGGGGCCAGGGTTCAGGGAATCATGGCAGAGAAACAAGTTCCTGAAGGTCAAGAGCAGCTCCCGGTGGTCAACTCAGTGCTCTTCCCTTGCACTTGCTTTCCTCTGTGGCATCTGACCAGGTGACTGTCCAGCAGTGGCATTCTTCCCTCCTCCCTGACAACCCCATACCTTTATTTCCATGGCCCTTGACTATCCTTCATGTCCCGAGAGGCCCTTCTTCATCACTCATGCGCCCACTGCAGGCCTCCCCAAAGAGTGGCCCGAGAGCCCAGCTCTTCCCCTGCATGCTGACCATGGGGACCACAGCCCCTCTGTGGACCATTCCCAAACCAGCATCTCCAGCCAAGCCCCCTTTCCAGCACTCTAGCTCTACCCTGCCATCTGCCATCAGGCTGCCTCCCGGCCTCTAATTCCTGGCCTCTGATATAGGATGGTATTGCCCTGGCCTCTGAATTAGTCATCTCTGACTGCATGGTCACTGATGTCTCTCATCAGTCACTGCATCTAATCGGTTCTCCTCTTAGGATCTTGCTCCAATCCATCCTGATTTTCATTCTTAATGGGTTCCACTCTGGGTCAGGCTCTTCTCACCCCAGGCCTCCCAACTGCTCTCCAAAGTGTGTGCACAGACCACAGCTGTGAGAACCTTCTAGCAGCACTACTCTGAGGTGCTGGTCTTCTCCCCTACCCACTCTCAGGACTCTGTGACTGTCCTGGGATGAAGCCCGGGCCCAGGGTGGTGCACAAGGCCCTCTGGGGTCTGCTCCAGTCTCTCCACACTGACTCATCACAGCAAAAGCCCTGGGTATCTGGATTTTTAAAACTCAAGCTCACACTGTTGCCCTCACCTCCTTCCCTTCCTCTCCTAGGCAAACCTCACCCAGGCAATGGCAGCCTGAGGCAGGATTCCAGCAAGAAACCTAGGACTAATTTCCATTCCACAGCCGGTTTATGCGATTTCACCTCACTCAGCCCCCATTTCCCTGTCCAACAGGAGATGTCATGACCTAGATCACAGGGTTGTCTCCCAGACTGAATCGGTTAACATGTATAAAAGTGCCGTTTGGAACTCACGAGGAACCCTGGGAACTACTGCAACCACCAGCCGTCTGTACCTGCACACCAGCCACAGATGACGGCACCTCTTCCCAGTGACCAGTTCCTGGCCTGTGCTCCACATTTTGAACCTCACCCCTGCTTAGTCATCACATGCCCTTCTAGAGTTAGTCCTCATTCCTGACTCCCCAGCCAGAAGCAAACTTGCCTTCCTCAGAATCCCCTTGCTACTCTGAGGAGCCACTTCAGCTCTGGCATTTAACTCTGACACAAAGCAAATTCCCCAGCCTACCTCCGCCATCGTCCAGGTACTCAGGATCTCCTGCCCAACTGCATGGGAGGCTCCTCAGTTGGGAGGAGCTTAATTCAACTAGCCTTTGAAACCTCACCCCACTGCCCTGGCCTGGCTGGGAGCAAACCCTTGAAGAAAATCAGATTTTTTTCTTTTTTAAAGACAAGAGAAGTAACTTTGAGGAGGCTGGAGTTCCCTAAAGAGCAACTTAAACAATCTCAGGGGCCACTCATTGCTCCAAAGGTCAGTGTGACAAGATGACTTCAGTTCAGTAAGGAGATTCCAAACAGGGCCAGAGACCCACCTGTCAATCAGTTCTAGAGTAGCTCAGACATGACGTGCTGCCCCCACAGAAGTAGTGGGGCTTAGGTCTTTGCCTTGAGAAAAGCAATACCCAGGAGAAAAGAGAGCTTGCAGAAGGAACAAGGGAGGGAAAAATAATTCACAAAGGAAGGAACTGTGAGGAGAGGGAAGGAAAGAGGAAAAGGAGAAAATAACACTGAGGAACAGAGACAGAGAAGAAGAAAAGAAACACAGAAGAGAAAACAGGAAAGGCAGGAAAAGAACTCAGACTTCTCTGAGACCTGCTCTGTACCAGGCACCAGGCTTGGTGGTGTCCATACCATCTCAATAGTCCATAGGCAGGGGCTCAGGTACTATATTCAGAGAAGCTATGACTTGCCCAGGGAGCCCAGGGAGTAAGTGGCTGGTCTGCAGGAGCCCAGAGTCCAGGCCTCTCCCATAGGAGAAAGAGACGGGTAGGACAAAAATCTATTCTTAGCACTAAGCAGAGCTGATGGAGCCAAGACCCAGCCATGTACACTGGCTCTGCTTCCACGCCCTGAGCCAGAGGCTCAGAGGGACACAGAGTCGTAGGAACGTGCATGGGGAATTCCAGAGATTACCCATAAAGCTTTTGGAAATTCAATTATCTTTATCCAAACCCTTTTGGGCAATGTATAGTAATAGAATATAACAGTGTGTTGGGCCAGGTGTCTGGCCCTTTCCCAGACTCAAGAGAAGCTGGCCTTCCTGACACCCTGAACATGCTACACACTAGGGCACCCTGGCTTCTGGCTGTACAGGGGAGACCCAGCCCCATGAAGCCCTGGGGAGTAGAGTTTAGCAGCCACTGGATGGGTGTCTGGGAGTACAAGGGGCTCCAGCCAGAGACAGCAGCTGCACAGTTCTGTAGTGCGGGCAGGAGCTGACCCAGAGCTCATTTAAGGACTTCTGTCTCTGTCATCCCACTGTCTCCTCCAGACTTCCCTGGCAGCTACAATATGTTGCGGTGCTTGCTGGGTCTAGATGTGCTGACTGTGCATGCAGGCTGACGTTCATTAGCACACAAAAAAAGTTTCAGATAAATATATATGTGTATGTATGTGTGTGTATATATACGTGTATATATATGAATTTATAATCCATATAAAGATATATAAACAAATAGAATATAAACAAATTTTAGCGTTGGGATAGATTTCAAAGCAGCCAACATTTATCAAGTCTCACTTGATAGTCAAGTAGTCAAGCCAGACACAAAACCTACCTCTGGGGAAACTGTAAGGATCCAACTGATTCCATGAACTATGTATGGGAAACCCCTAGGACAGTGCCAAGTACACAGCAGTTGCTCCACATGTTACAGCTATTATTCTTACACATCCAGGTGTGCCAGGCTCCATGTCAAATGCTCCCTCATATTAAACGCTATAAGACTGAACTTTTCAGCACCCCTTTTACAAAGGAAGAAATAGCAGCTCAGAGAGATGGAGTGAGTTACCCAAGCACACACAGTTAGTCAGCCACAAAGCTAGTATGGAAAACACATCTAGTCAAAGTCCACTCAGTAGCAGAGAAATTCCTTGAGATTGGCATTCAACCCATTCACAGGGAGGGAGGCAGGATCAATGGAGTCCTTGGTGGGCTCCAGACAGAGGGCTCTGGCTAAAACAGAGAGAAAGAAATAGAAAGTGTTTAAAACGCAGGAAGAAACACAAAGGGAGTCTGGGGGAATGATGTATCAAGGATGCTGTCAGATGATAACATTTAGTGGAAAAATAAACAGAAAAGCCTAGAACACAGAACAGTGTCAATGTTGTGATAACAACTACCTCAAATTATGTACAAGCAGGAAAGACTGACAGGGATCCTGGGGGAAAAACACTTTAATTTGATGCATTGAGAAGATTGTGGGTACATTTTTATCTTCTATTTTGATTTCTGTTAACATTGATAAATGCTTATGCAAGAGTAATTTTAAATGCTTTCAGAGATAAAGAAGCACAAAGAAAAACAATCAAAGAGTTTGACTACATAAAAATTAGAAACTTCTGTATGTCAAAAAAAGCAACTAAAATGGAAAGACAACAAATGCCAAAGACTTATGATAGGAGAAGGGTTAACAGCAATATCTTTACTAACATTAAACACTCCCAAAAATTAAAAAAAAAAAAAAAAACATTAAAATTGCAAGAGGCAAACAGACAAAATTCTTTACATGGGCATAATTCACACATACAAAAGCACAACTGTTCAAAACACTTAAGGAAACAAAGAACCACATATTAAAACAAGAATAAAATACCATTTCTACTAAGTTACCATTTCTACTAAAACACCATTTTCTACTAAGTTTCAAGTATACTTTAAAATTATAAACCAAAGTAATCTGCTGACACCTGTGTAAAATGGTAGAACACTTCCAGAAAATAATACGGCAATGCACAGCAAAAAGTTTAGAAATGTTCAGACCCTTTGATCTAGTAATCTCACACCTGCACATCTATCATGAGGAAAAAAGTGAAAATACAGTTTAATGATGTACAAAGATGTTCACCTCAAGGCTTTACTTTTAAGAACAGAAACTTAAGCCAGTCTAGTAGGTCAATAGAGTGGTGGTTACATGAGCAAATGCTATATAAAATGTTAAGTAATAAAAGCAGAAATAAAAATGTACATGCCTCATGACTACAATTCTATGTTAAGAAAAGGTGGGGGGAGGATTCAGCAAAGTTGCAGGGTACAAGTTCAAAAATCAGGTGTGTTTCTATCCACCAGCCATGAACAATCCAAAATAAATTACGAAAATAATTCCTTTACAAGGGCCTCAAAAAGAATCCAGTACTTAGGAATAAATCTAAGAGACAAAAGCCTTGTATGCTAAAAACTACAAAACATTGCTAAAAAAAAAAATTAAAGACGACCTAAACAAAAACATATCCTATGTTCAAGGATTAGAAGATTTAATGCTGTTAAGATGTCAATACTACCCAAAGAGATCTACAGATGCAATGCAATACCTATCAAAATTCCAATAACCTTTACACAGAAATGTTGAAAAGCAGATTCTCAAATTAATGTGGAACTGCAAGGAGACCCAAATAGCCAAAACAATCTTGAAAAAAGATAGAACAAAGATAGAAGAGTCATACTTTCTGACTTTGAAACTTACTACAAAGCTATAGTCATCAAAGGAGTGTGGCACTAGCCTAAGGACAGCCAGATAGACCAATGGAATAGAGGAGAAAGCCTAGAAATAAACCCACACATATATGGTCAGTTGATTTTTTACAAAGTTAAAAAGGGAAAAGACAATCTTTTCAACAAATAGTGCTTGGAAAACTGGATATCCACATGCAAAATAACGAAGTTGAACCCTTAACTTACACTGTATACAAAAATTAACTCAAAATGGGTCAAAGACCTAAACTTAAGAGCTAAAGCTACAAAATTCTTAGAAAAAAACACTGGGGAAAAATCTTTATGACACAGGATTTGGCAACAGTTTCATGGATATGACTCCAAAAGCACAGGCAATTAAAAAAATAGATAAATTAGACTTCATCCAAATTAGGAAGTTCCATGTATCAAAGGACACTATCAATGAAGTAAAAAGACAATCTACAAAATAAGAGAAAATATTTGCAAATCATATCTCTGACAAGGGATTAATGTCCAGAATACATAAATAACTACTACAATTCAACAACAACAACAACAACAGAAAACAACCCAACCTAAAAATGTGCAAAGGACTTGAATAGACATTTCTCAAAAAAAGATACACAAATGGTCATTAAACCATGAAAAGATGCTCAATATCATTAGTCACTAGGGAAATGCAAATGAAAACTATGATGATATACCACTTCATACCTCCTAGGATATACTGAGAGGAACCGAAAGTAGAAGATTGAATAAATATCTATACATCCATGTTCATAGCAGCATTATTCACAATAGCCAGGAAGCAACCCAAGTGTCTACCAACAGAAGAACGGATAAATAAAATGTGGTATATAGACATAATAAAACACTACACAGCCACAAACAGGAGTGAAATTCTGACACATGTTACAGTATAGATGGACCTTAAAAATATTATGCTAAGTGAAATAATCCAGACACAAAAGGCCAAATAGTATATTATTCCACTGATAAAAGGTACCTAGAACAGGCAAATTCACAGAGATGAGAAGCAGAATAGAGGTTCCCGGGGTGGTGGGAAAGGGAGAAAGGGGAGTTATTGCTTAATGGATATAGAGTTTATATTGGGGGTCATGAAAAAGTTTGGGGTATATATAGTGGGGATAGGTACACAGCACTGTGAATGTATTTGATAGCTCTAAATTATACACTTACATGTGGTTAAAATGATAAACATTATGTTATATGTATTTTACCACAATAAAAAAATGCGGAAGAAATGTGGGGGCAATACTACGCATAGTAAAAAAAAAAAAAAAGAAAGAAAGAAAAAGAAAAAACCCCAAAATGCCGGCAACTGCCATTTGAGAAAAGAAATCTTTGGGTGGGCTCTTCTTTCTTTTAACTACTTTTCTCTGTTTTCCAAGTTTTCTTTCAATTACTCTTTGGACAGAAAAAAATACATTTAATATTTTGAACACTTTTTGGGTTTTGATAGGTACATGGCTCACCAGTCCACATTTTCCCTTTATAGACAGAAAGTTTCTTTACATCTGGGCTGGCATTTATGAAGGGTTTACTTAACAAGGGACCATAAGAAAAGGAAATAGTCACTTAAAATAATTTAAAGTTCTTTGCTTCATGAAGGTAAAAGCTAATGTTCAGTAGGTCACATGCCCACTGATTACAACCCCTCAGGATAACAGTCCTCTCCTTTCCCTACCAGCCTGCTGGTGCTGGATGAGGGCAGGAGGGGCTTCCAAGGACCCTCAGATGGACAATTGCCTCTGGACGTGTGATAAAGTCCATAATTTGACCTTCAACCAATAAACTAAAATAGAAACCGTAATTTACACTAGCAAATGAGAATTTTCCTTAAATTTAATTAATCAAAACTGTTACTATTTATTAACCCTTAAACGTACCCTAAGCCCTTCCCTGAAGGTCCCATTTCTGTAGTAAATGATACTGAGGTTGTATCTGAGTACTGAAGTTGTACTGGGTTTTTATACGGGAGTCCAAAAGACCTGTTCTTCCTTTTCTGACAAGTAAATAAAACGACAGGGAGATCAAATAACTCACTAAAAGAAGATATAATTTTTTATCTTCCTTTTACAGTCTCATATCCACTTCCGTTGGGGATAACAAAGTCTGAATTCTTATGCAACACTTATCTAAATGTGTCGATTTTATCGGATTGATGAATTTTGCTAACAAAAGGCAGCGCTAGGAAATCTTTTATGACATATTTGGCCCATTCACAGGACTGGAGCTTTAATTTAAGCAACTTGAGAATTCTGAGGGAGAGCTGCAGGTGTTGGATCTGAAAAAAAAAACATCATAAATGGGAAGGCATATCAATCTTTATGACAGGGAAACAAAAACACTCTCTACTTGCTTGCCCTCCACGGGCAGAAGAAGGAGAGGTGGAAGTGGCAGGATATTGTCTCAGGCTGCATAGCAAAGAGGAAGCATCCCTGTCTCCCAGTGACCGCTATTTAGTATTGATCAAAAGGGACTGGCCCAGAGAGGAAGAGAGAAATTGATAAAACAATGAGGTCTGTCAACACTGTGCTCAACAAGGACATTTTCTCATTTTCTTGACCACATCAGAATTAGTCATTCCTGTGGCTGCTTGAGCAACCAGGTGGCTTTCTGTCTCATAGTCCCCCTGTGCCTCCAGCTCCCCTGCCCTTCTTGGTAGCACTGCCAGTTTTCTTCCACACTTACTGTGATCCTGGCCAATTACTTCACCAGGGCTGTGGATTCTCCTGCTAGGGATCTCCCCAAGCTACCTCCTCCCTCCATGCTCTGCCTCAACTCAGAGTAACACCTTCTCTCCCTGGTAAAACCACTACAGTTCAGTAGCCTCTGCTGCCAACACCCCATTCTCCTCTCTGCTGCCTCCTGGATCCTCATCACGCCATCCTTCCACCTGCAGCCAGTGATCTCCTAATGAAAACCTCATCTAGCCACCCCCTGCATAAAATTCCTTAATAACTTCCTACTTTCCACAAGATCAAACTGTAAACTCCTTGGAAGGAGATGCTAAAAAGGTCCTTTGTGATTTGGTGTTCCCTTATCTGGCCACCAGCAGCAACAACCATCTGTCTGTCTATCCACCCAATTTTATAAGGTTCTGTAACAGAAACAACCAGTCATCCACCAAAATTCATCTTCCCCTTTTGACAACCAAGTTGTAGAGAAGCAAATAGCAAGAGAACACAGTCCTAGCCTCTCTTGCACCAAAATATGGCCAATATATGTAGGCAGGACTAAGTTTTCACCAAGACAATCTAAGCAGAATGGATATGAACCCTTCCTGGTGCAGGCCTTGCACACTGGGCACAGAGTCCCTGTGTTCCTTCTCCTTCCTGTGAGCTGTGCCTCATCAAATTCTAGTTTCTTTATGTTCCTGTGGTTTTTGGCCTCTTAAAAACATGTTAGCCTTTACCTGATTTAATGCAGCCCTTATGTGAGTAAATGCCAGGTTGAGATTCCACTTACTAGGACGGGAGGCTGACACCTGCCTGTCCAATTCATGTTTGTGAAATGAACATGGGAGGCCCCAGAAGCCTTCTTATGCAGTGAACATTGCTCTCATGAGCAGACCTACTTCGTGTTCTCTAGGGTCTTCTGCATTTTCTTGGTCATTTTATCAACTGCTGCCTGTCTCTTTCCTTCAGCTAAGAGGTCTATTTTGTTCAGCACCACAACCAGCTTCTGGCAGGCAATCTGGCCGATCACAAGGCATTCCGCTGACTGGGTCTGCATCCCCTTGGTTACATCGATGACCAGCATCATCAGATCAATGATCTGGGCCCCTGGGATAAGAGAAGAGAAAGTTAGAAAGGGAAAAGGGATAGTGAGCCCCACAGAAAGTTGCCCAATGCCCCAGGTCAAAACCCTGCAGTAAAAGTGAGCAAAGTGGAATAAATGGTGACTACACAGCTCCCAGCTGCAAGCCCTGTGCTAGGCACTTGGACCCGAAGCTTCAGAACTGCCATGACAGATGAGGAAACTGAGGCCCACAAAACACAGAGAACTTGCCCAGGGTCACACTGCTAACATGCAGCAGGGCTGGGTTTAGGTATAGGCTCGTCCAACTCCAAAACCCATGCCTTTCTATTGCACCAGTCCTATCACTTTCATTCCATTTGACAGAGGAAGAAATGTCTCAGCAGGAAAAAAAAAAAAAGTTTTGTGCTAGGCTTGGCAAATGGTTAAATACTTGCCCTTGCTAAGAAATGAGAGAAGGACTGAGAAAGTAGAGGGGACGGAAGAGGGAGGACTAGGGAGTGGACAGCATCTTTTCCTCACAGTGCTATGGCTCACTCCTGTTCCTTCTGGGGTGTTAGGAGCATCTAAGGTTCTGTGTCATAATCACTAAGTACTGAATATGTGTGTGTGTGTGTGTGTGTGTGTGCGCGCGCGCGCATGTGTATGTGTGCGCTTATGAGCATCATCCTACTGTACAGCACACCTGAGCTGAACAACAGCAGGTAGACAGACAAGTTACAGAAAGTGAATGAAGGGAAACTGCTATAAATCATGTCAGGAACATAACGTTAGCCAGTGAAGTGACTGTTCCCTTTTTAATGGGATTTGGAGTCATTTCAACAAGAAAGGTGTAACTTCGTACTGCAGGAATATACAAACATTTTCCCTATTAAAATGAAGAATAATTACATTTTGAGTTTATAAGAATGCCCATGAAGCATTTTTCAGGATTGGATTATGGTCATTGGCAATGCAGAGGAGACTGCTCTGTCAGTGATTCTGATGATGCTGATTCTATCCCACTACTGGGGATAGAGGGAAGGCATGGAGGAGGGAGGACCTTTCTTTTTCGGGCACTCTGACTATGCACACTAGGTCAGCTTACTTAATCTCCAGTAAGCTTATGTTTCAGATGAAGAAAGGGAGACTCAGAGACATGGGTCTAGATCATGTGCTCCAGATCACACAGCCAACTAGTATTGAAGTCACTAGAAATCAGGGCTCCTGACGCTACTGCTGAAGAATTCTTCCCACTGTTTCAAGAGGCCTCTTGGTCACCCCTGTCCTGTGATGCTCCTCTGGGCTCCCCCAGGAGAACGGTGTGTCTCTCTGACTTCAGGTAGGCCTAGGTATGCCCCAACCCTCCTGTCTCCCCCTCTGCTTCTCCCTGTCCAGCCTTCTCTCTCATCCTGCCAGCTAGGGCCACAGGGCTAGGCCCAGATGCATGTAGCAGCAGCAGCAGCAGCAGCAGCAGCAGCAGCAGCAGCATCTCCCCTGCCAGGTCACGGGCAGGAGGGCCCAGGTCTCTGCTACAGCCACAGAGAGGATGGACACAGACTCTATCATCTACCATGAACAGGATAGACTATTAAAAACAGACTCGACTCATCTGATAGACTCCCTCTCATAGCGATTGAATTACCAGCTCACCTCTGGACTCCTCTGTTCCAGCTCCAGTTCCCATAGCCCATGGCAGGCTCATGTTGGCTAGTCCCTAATGGGCTGCTGCAGCTCAGATGTGGCCCTCCAAACTCCATCCTCCAAATAGCCTCTCCAAAGGCACTTTCTAAAAATATATAACTGATTCATATACTGCTGGGCAGGAGCAGGGATCGGGGGTTAACTGGTATAACCTCTGCAGAGGCACATAATCTTTGACCCAGCCAAGCTCATGAAACATCCCTGCAGCATGTTTGTTACAGCTAATGTTGGAAACCAAATAAATGTCCATCAGCAGGGGACAGGTTGAAAATAAGTATATAATGCTATAAGGCCATGATAGAATACTATATACAAATTTAAATGAATGAAGAAGCTCTTTATCTACCACTATGGAATGATATCTAAGGCGGAGTGAGTGAGAAAGGCAAGGCACAATGTGCTGAGTGTGATCTGTGTTGAAAAGGGGATAAGGTATATGTGTGTGTGTGTGTGTGTGTGTGCGTGTGTGCACGTGTGTGGGTGTCACATATTGAATAAGTATTTGCTTCCATACACATAAAATATTTCTGAGGGAATGCAAAAGAAACTAATGACTTGGTTGTCTGCTGGGAGACAGAAGATGAGTAGGAAGGAAATTATCTATATATTAGTCAGCTCCTTTTCATTTTAAACAGGGTTGTGCAGTATCTGTCCTAAAATAAAATTATAATTTTAAGTGCATAAATAAATAAATAATACAATAAAACACAGACCTGACCATGTCCTTCTCATGCTAAGAGCCCCACTGTCCCCCGGAAAAAAAAAAAGACTCCCCAGTGTGGCTTTGGAGGATCCCTGTTTTTTAATTACCAATTGCTTCCCACTCACCTTGTGCCAAGCACCATGCTATGTGCTCCATAAACCCTTTCCTGGGCTTTTCGCCCTCTCCCCACGGCCCCATGACACTCACGCCTCCCTCACACAAGCTGAGCCCAAGCCTTCCCTACCTGGAAGATACACCCAACTGTCTTCTGGGTCCTAACTGTCAGTAAATCTGGGAACTGGCCACAGGGCTGGGAGACTGGGTCTTGAGGCAGGATGAGATAAAGCCCAGCAGGGAACAAGGAGGGAGGAACACGTTGGGGTTCCAGCCTGTTTTCCAGTCTCCACCTTCATAGCAGAATGGATCCTGCACCGGCCCCACAGGCCTACCTCTCTGGTGGGCGAAGCTGTACCCACAGAACCAAGGCCACTCAGCCTCATGGGTTCCTTAAGGACTTCTCCAGAGTAATTCTGACTATCTAAGTTCCCTCTAGAACTTAAACACCCCCCCACTACCTAGCCCCTACTTTACAGATGAGGAAGTCAAGGCTTTAGGGAAGTCTGTTGACTGCTCATGGTTATACAGCAGGTAGGCGGCAGAGAAGAGACCTGAACCCTGGTGCCCAGGCTCTTAACTCCCACGCCACACAGCCTGCCCTGCTCAGTGGGGACCCAGTCCACAATCTCCCCGCCTCCCCCCATCAGCTCTCCCATTTCCCATCTAAAGATCAAGGTAGGACCCAGGTAGACTCTCGCCCCTTTCCCTGCCTTGCTTTTGCCCCTGCTCCTGTTTTGCCCAGAACACCTGCCCCAGGTTCACTTGCCCCTGATCCTTGATGCCCCACCCAGCTCCATGCTGAGGGTTCATAACCAAGGCCTGGGTTTTCAATCTGTATTCACAGCACAAGACCCAGCTTGGGCACAGCTTAATACATTGTTGCACTAACACAGCAAATGTCCGTATCCGGGCATCTTCCACTTTATTCACCAGGAATCTGTTCCTCTTCTCCAACAGTCGATTTCCTATTGGTATACACAACTATCCAGTAGGGGAATGACTCATGTGCTCCATGCATCAGGCCCTCTTGCTTCTCACGCCTATTGAGATCCTGTGGATGGGAAATGAAACTGATTGACAGACCCAGAAAACTAAGCACAGATAGGACCCAAACACTCAGGAGCCAGTTGGGATTTCATCCGCAGCCTGATCCGGCATCCACAAGCTGTCTTTGTTCCAAAAGGCCAGACTCTTGAGCAGACTCTCTGCAGGGCAGCCAGCACCAGGGACTTCTAAGGAGCCCAGAGGTCAGAGGGACTTGACTGGCCACACTGAGAACCAGAGTAGCACTGGAAACCCGGGGTCATCACCAGGCAACTGCCTGCTGCCTGGCAGCAGCTCTCAGTTACTTTCTTTTCTTCATCAAACTTTTGATCAGACGACAGGAAGTGACACAACTGGCCCGTCTTGCCTTTTTCAAAATCTCTAGTATTTTCACAGAATGAATCAAACAGTGTCCTTCCCAATTCCCATGAACCCAGGGTAGGAAATCGCTCTGAGACTGGAGGGACATAGCGAGCGAGTGGGTGGGAAACACAAGACAAAAAAATCGAGGGTTATAAATGATCCTCTATATTTCCCAATCTATCAGAGTTTTTCATCTAGTTGTACTGACTACAGTATCCTTAAAAGATCTGCAGAATAATTATAATAGGGTTAAAGTTTCTCAGTACTTTTAAAATTATAATTTCCAATTCTGCAAATTGTATATCTTAATCATTTCAAAATAATGAAAACTTACAAGGGTCAGCATTTAACAAAGTATAAGTTATCTGTGAGGTGTAATTTTCCTTTTGGGACTGAAGCAATAAAATATGTTCAGAAAAAATATTTCAGCTGGAGAAACTTAACGTTATACTTTGAACATATTTTAGCAACCTCAAAATCAGATTTTTTTAAAAAATCAAAGCTATGGGCATTATAAGAAGGAGAAATAATATTAAATTTAAAATAAATTTAAAAAATTTTTATTTCCAACTTATATTTTAAGTTCAGGGGTACACGTGCAGGATGACCAGGTTTGTTACATAGTTAAATCTGTGCCATTATTTGTTATTTTTTTATTTTATTTTATTTTTTTTTTTTTTGAGACGGAGTCTCGCTCTGTCGCCCAGGCTGGAGTGCAGTGGCCAGATCTCAGCTCACTGCAAGCTCCGCCTCCCGGGTTCCCGCCATTCTCCTGCCTCAGCCTCCCAAGTAGCTGGGACTACAGGCGCCCGCCACCACGCCCGGCTAGTTTTTTTTTTGTATTTTTAGTAGAGACGGGGTTTCACCATGTTAGCCAGGATGGTCTCGATCTCCTGACCTCGTGATCCGCCCGTCTCGGCCTCCCAAAGTGCTGGGATTACAGGCTTGAGCCACCGCGCCCGGCCTATTTTTGTTTTTTTAATTTTAGAGGCACAGTCTTATTGTTGCCCAGGCTGGAGTACAGTGGTACAATCATAGCTCACTGCAGCCTTGAATTCCTGGGTTCCTCCTGCCCTAGCCTCCCAAGTAGCTGGTACCACAGGTGCATGTCACCATATCCAGCTTACTTTTTAAATTTTTTTGTAGAGGTGGGGTCTTGCTGTGTTGCCCAGGCTGGTCTCGAACTCCTGGCCTCAAGAGATCCTCCCACCTCAGCCTCCCAAAGTGCTACTAGGATTACAGGCGTGAGCCACTGTGCCTGGCCAAAATTTGTTTTCAACTGGTGACTTTTTAAATATTTATTGAACAATATAAATACATTTTATCAACAATATAAAACTGCAGTGGCAATTAATATCCTACTATTATTATGACCATTTGCCAAATACATCAACTCTCTCTGTGCCTTAGCCTCCTCATCTTATATGAGGACGATGATACTGCCTATGTTATTGGATTGTACTGAAGACTCAATGAGATCACATATGTAAAGGGTTTAGAAAAGTGCCTAGACATATGAAATCCTCAATTATATTAGCTGTTACCATAGTTTTTACTTCTACATCTGCTATTATGACATGCACAGTGGTCGTCTACATGTCTTCATCTCCTCTTACCTGCATCTCAACACCAACTCTGCAATATGGGCATTACAAATGGGAAAACAGACTGGGCCTGTAATCCCAGCACTTTGGGAGGCTAAAATAGGCAGATCACTGAAACTCAGGAGTTCAAGACCAGCTTGGGCAACATAGTGAACCCCGTCCCTACAAAAATACAAAAATTGACTTAGCGTGGTGGCACACGTCTGTAATCCCAGCACTTTGGGAGGCTGAGGTGGGTGAATCGCTTGAGCTCAGGAGTTTGAGACCAGCATGGGGCAACATGGAAACCCTGTGTCTACAAAAAAAAAAAAAACAAAAATTAGCTGGGCGTGGTGGCACATGCCTGTAATCCCAGCTACTTGGGAGGCTGAGGTAGGATGATCACCTGCACCCAGAGAGGTCAAGGTTGCAGGTCAAGGCCTGATTACAGCACTATATTCCAGCCTGGGTGACAAAGTGAGACCCTGTCCAAAAAAGAGTAAGAGAGAAAGCAAAGGCTCAGAGAGGTGAAGTAACCAAGTCAGGTCAAGGAGCAAGGGTTCAGAGGGATTTGAACTCAGTCTACTGATTTTGCTCTACGACAGTATCCTGAAACTGAGCAGCAAGATCTTATGTCCAGAATAAAACAAATGCTCTCTACAAGCCCCCTGTGAGTGTTCCAGGACAAAATGGGCAGGTTTCAGACATTCCCACCTCAGAACACAGCTCCTCAGACTCCAGGGTGAGAGCCTTATAATCACAAGATGATACCATTATTGCAGCTGTTTTTATTAATTTATTCAGTGTATTGCCTATCTCCTCATTGTATAGGTAAGAAGACTAAGGCTGAGGCAGGTTAAATAACTTGCCCAAAGTCACCCAACTAGGGACAAGAACCCAGGATTGATCAGGCTCCATCCAACACAGGTTGCAACTGTCCCAACCCTGACTCTCTGCCAAGGGCAGGGGATGGGAGGGCAGCAAGATTTCAGCCACATTGTAGCCCACTTTGCTGAGAGAGCAAGGAGAAAATCAGTTTTAAGGAGAATTAGTTCTCCTCTTTCTTCAATTTTCCTGAAACAGGGTAAGCCTGGACATTACCTCTCAAATTCCCACTGGTACTAGGAAGGTGTGGGACTAACCAGTAGTGTCCAGCCTGTCCTCCTCAGCACAGGCTCAGAGGATTTGGAAATGGAAGGGGTTTAGACTAGAGGGTCATTTTACAGACCAAGGAAATGAGGGCCACAAACAAGAGGAAGTGGGAAGAGCAGGGCTTGGAGGTCCCCAAGCTTAGGTATGTTCAAATCACAACCTTACCAGGAGCTTCAATTTCCTCATCCACTTTGTTCAGGACCTAAACAAAGATGCCTCCTGCAGAAGATTGGGAAAGACTCAGCCCTAAGCACCCTCAGTAAGCAGGAGCTGGTACTAACAGCTGTGAGCACTGAACCTGGGCCCCACTACGCTTGGTCGAACTGTAACAAGGCCTGCTATCCCCACTAGTCCAGGCAGACCCCAGGCAAACACAAGTGGACAAAGCCTGCTGATGGAGTTGGGGAAGGGAAAGGGGAGGAGAGGAGGACGGTGGTCACAACCAGGCCCCCCACAGTGCCTGTGACCTAGCACCCACCTGGGCACAGGGCAGCATGCCACACTCGTGCACTCTCTCTCAGCCTTTCTGCTCAGCCCTCTCCCTGAAGCCAAACATTCATGCTGCCCATGCTGCTAACAACCACCAGGTTACTCCATCAACTGCAGGAGGTGCTAGGCGTCTAACAGGCTGGAGGCTCCTGGCCAGGCCCAGACCCTCCAGTGGGGACTGGGAGGCCAAAGGAGGCCCCAGTCACAGGAGAAGGCTCCAGTGACCCTGGTCCTTGTTATCACCAGATAACCATTTTCATGAACAGTTTCAGACGGAGGGGAGTTTTGTAAAGCTATTCATCCTCTCTGTGCTCCATCTCCACATTTGTAAAACATAAATAATAACTGCATTTCTGTTTTCTACTGACAGTGGTGTCTACCACCCTAGTTGGAAACTCAGGTTCCGGTAGAGGAGACAGCCCAGAGGGAGGGCATGTTTTGATCTGAGGCATGTGATCAAGGAATTCATGGAGAGGGATACTGCCTGTGGGCAGGAGGAATGGGGCAGCAGCTTGGAAGCTCACCTCAAGTTCTGAGGCAGGTGGGGGCAGAGGGTAAGCATCTCGCCCTGCCAGCTGCACAGCCTCAGGCAAGTACACCTCTCGACCTCTTGGAGCCTGGGATTCCTCCTTTGAAGATGCTGATGCCAGAGATAACACCGTAAGGTGGAGGAGGGCACTTCGCCCAGCACCTGCCACATGCCCCGGACTCACTAAATGTAAGCTGCTGTGAGTATCACGATGCCCAGCACAGCAAGAGCTCAAGAACTGGCCTCCTACTTCCTTTAGGATTCACATATACCCAAAGGCCTTGTGTCCTCCAGAGGAGGAAGAGGAAGAGTATTAACGGTAGCATGGAGCGAATACAAACAGTGCCTCCACCAATTCCTGTGGACCCAGCAGCTGGCCCCTCACGGAGTTTCTTGGTAAGTGCCAGCCAACAGCCTGGAGCACTGTATCCACAACTAGGCAGGACATCCTTATTGTTTGAACTGCCCTGCAAAGGTGGGCTCCTCCACAAACATCCTGGCTAAATCCCACCAGACTTGCAGGGAGACCCCTGAGCAGCAGAAGCTGACCCAGCAAAACTAGACATTGCTGTCCTGGTCCCATGATGCATTAATAGTCAAACCCTGGCTTCTTGGTCTCCAGGTAAAGGATATGCCCTACCAAGTGGACCAGAAGAAGTTTAAGGAACTCCAAGTACCGGAAGTAACAAGTGGGAACAGAGTTGATCCAGCAGGGACGCTGCAGTGTGCTGCCTGACTGACAAGAAACCCAAAAGCAGCAGCCACAATCCAAATAACAGCCATTACACACTTTGGGAGGCCGAGGTGGGCAGACTGCCTGAGCTCAGGGGTTTGAGAACAGCATGGGCTACCATAGTGAAACCCTGTCTCTACTAAAATACAAAAAATTAGCAGGGTGTGGTGGTACACACGGAGGCTGAGACATGAGAATTACTTGAACCCAGGAGGTGGAGGTTGCAGTGAGCCGAGACTATGCCACTGCACTCTAGCCTGCACAACAGAGCAAGCTCAAAAAAAACACCCAAAAAACCCCGAATAACAGCCACTGTGGATTGACAGCTGAATTGGAGCCAAGGACTTCACATCACTGGCTGCAAACTGACAACTTAAAGGTGCCTGAGGATCTGGAATGGGCATTGTCTAGCCTGTGCAGTGCCTGTTAGAATATGCATGCACTGCCAACATTTACAACTTGAGAAATGTCACATGAAAATCTCCATGAATTAGCAAATGTGGTTAGACCGGGCCTTTGTCTGATGTGGCTGAGGAGCAGCTGTCTCCTGGAGAACAGTCATGCATTCCCAACTTTACCCTGGTTCCTGCAATTCCCTGTTGCCTCACACCCCAGCATTTATACTACCAGCCTGGCTCCCAACAGGCACTTGAGCTTGTGACTTCTGTATTAGTTCTAATCCTCGCCACTATCCCTAGAAGAGGAGACCTCCCATTTCCATAAAGAGAAATCTGAGGTCTAATTGCCTAACAGTCAACAGCAGAGGCAGCGCTAGAACCAAGGGCTGTTTGACCTCAAAATTTCTGCTTTTTCTATTACCAGCTGCCTCTTGGCCAGAATCATGCATTCCTGAGTGCTCTGGGAACCCTAAGGCATCCCAAAGAGCAGGTGGGCAAGGCCCTGAGGATAGAGAGGAAGGAGAACAAAGTACACAACCTGAGGCATAGTCGTGCAGGAGGGAACCAAAGGAGACATTCATCACCACCTGAAGAAAGGCCAGGGTGAACAATGAGAGCATATCAGCAGTGGAGGAACAGGAGGAACAACAAAGAGAGTCCATGTAAGACATCAAGGCAAAAAATAAACAGCCCTGGACAAGACAGCAGACAAATAGAGGTGCTGGACCCCTGCCAAAAGGAAAGAAAGCCAAAAAAACAAGAAATGTTAGAGACTCGTGGCAAAACACCCACAGAGCTGGGAGAAGGGAGCAGGGCAGGACGCAAGTCCATTTGCTGGCTGCACAATCTTGAGTGAGGAGCTTTCCCTCTCTGAGCCCCAAGGTCCACATCTGGAAACAGGGACAATCACATAATTGTGATAAAGGGACAATAGGTAGTCATCTAGATAAAAATAGAATTGGATGTCTACCATACACATGACACCAGAATAATTTCCAAATGGATCAAAGTTTCAAACGTAAAAACAGAAAACCAAGAAAGTACTGAAAGAAAGGGTGAGAAAAAATTTTTTTATAATCTTAAAAGTAAAAAGATACCTAGGTAAGAAACAAAACCTATAGAACAAACATAGAAGAAAGAGAAAAAGGAAACACTGACAAATTCAACAACATAATAACCAAATATCTCTGTATGGGAAAATATGATAAAGTCCAGTGACAAGGGAGAGAAGCTTAAAATGCATACTACACACAAAGGACTGTTTTCTTTAATATTCAAATTGGAAATATCGAAATTGATTTTTTAAAAAGAGCAACAGTCCGATAAAAAATGTAAATGGTATCAACAGCTAGTTCACACACAGCACTTTTACTGAGCACTCCCTCATGCCAGACATAGAGTCGGTGGCTGGCACATTTGAAAGGCCAGACAGACAACAGTCCCTACCCCTTGCAATTGGGAACTCACAGTCCAGCAGGGTAAAGCAAAAGCAAACATTAAAACACAGTAAGTGAATTTCACAGTAGGGTCAGAGAGGCTATGCATCCTGGGGAGAAAGAGCAGAAGTAGGCTCTGTCTGGGAAGCAGGTGGCCTGCAATTTTAAATCAGGTTGTCAGGTCCTCACTGAGAAGGAGCTATCTGGGCACAGACTCAGAGGAGAAGGAGTTGGTAGGCAACAGAGGGAGGAGCCAGTGCAAAGCCTGCACATGCATTTGAGGAAGAGGAAGGAGATGAAGTCAGAGAAATAAGCAGGGGCATAAAGAAATAAAAATAGCTCAAACTTGATAAGACAACCTACCTCACCAGCAACAAAAAAAATGCAAATTAAAACCACTGTACACTGAAATTCTGTTTTTCACCTACTGGACTGGCCAAATAATACTGATGATAATACAAAGAGCTAACATGTGTTGAGTGTTCAGCCTGCCTAGCCCTGACATTCTGGGAGCCTGCTGACACTCTGCGTCACTGCCATCCCCCCACCATTTACAGATGAGGAAATTAAGTCACAGGTTGCAGAACTAGAAAGACAGGGAGCTAGAATTCAAAATCAGGCTATGTGGCTCCTGAACCCAAGTTTTACTTAGGAGGACAAGTCACCTCTAACATTTGATAACACTCTTGGCTGGGCACAGTGGTTCATGCCTATAATCCCAGCAATTTGGGAGGCCAAGGCAGGCGGATCATTTGAAGTTGGGAGTTTGAGGCCAGCCTAGCTCATGTGGTGAAACCCCATCTCTACAAAAAATACAAAAATTAGCCAGATTCGGTGTTGCATGCCTGGTGTTGCTGCGTAATCCCAGCTACTCGGGAGGCTGAGACAGGAGAAACACTTGAACCCAGGAGGCAGAGGTTGCAGTGAGGTGAGATTGTGCCACTGAACTCCAGCCTGGGCGACAGAGTGAGACTCCATCTCAAAACAAACAAATAAACAAACGAACAAACAAACAACACTTTGCTCCTCCACGCAGGGGAGACAGATAATCCTGCCTGTCACTGGGGTGGGGTTGGCGGTGGGAGCAGCACATGCTGGCAAATGGCCGTCAGACACCTCTGGGGACTAGCAGTGACCCACGTGCACATGGGGCACATATGTGGACACTCACTGCCACATGTCTAGAAGAGCAAAAACTGAGAACCAGCCTGAGTGCCTGTTGGAAGGGAAGCAGTTAACTAAACTATGATATATACCTAAAACAGAACATGACACAGCTATTTAAAAACACCAAGGTAACTATTCACTGAACAGAGCTCCAGCGGAGCTGGTGTGTTCACTGTGTGCACAGTATTTGTCCACTTCTAGAGATCCAGATGAAGGATGCCCCGGGTGCGCGGTGGCTCAGTAGTAGTCCCAGAACTTTGGCGAGGCCCAAGGACATGGCGGATCACAAGTGTCAGGGATCGAGACCATCCTGAGCTTAACACGGTGAAACCCCGTCTCTTTCTACTAAAAAAACAAATACAAAAAACTGCCGGGTTGAGGTGGCTGGCGCCTGTAGCCCAGCTACTCGGGGGTGATGCATGGAGAATGGCGTAAACCCGGGAGGCCGGCGACCGAGCTTGCAGTGAGCTGAGATCTGCCACTGCACTACCGCCTGGGCGACAGAGCGAGACTCCATCTCAATAACGTAAATAATAAACTAAACTAATAAATAAGGAATCCATGGAAGAAAGAACATGCTTAAAAATCATGAAGTGTCTTTGGAATCTTTAGAAGAAACTGGTTATAGCAGTTTGCTTCCAGGAAGTAAACTAGGTAAGCAGGGGAATAAGAGGAAGATTTACTTTTACTGTGTACATTTTGTACCTTTAAGATACTGAACTTCATACATTCATTACTGACTCAACAGCAATTTATTTTTAAAAGTAAAGCTTCAGGCTGGGTGTGGTGGCTCAGGCCTATAATCCCAGCACTTTGGGAGGCCGAGATGGGGGGACTGCTTAAGCCCAGGAGTTCGAGACCAGCCTGGGCAACATGGAGAGACCCTATCTCTACAAAAAAAAAAAAAAAAAAACAAATACAAAAATTAGCTGGGTGTGGTGGTGCGCACCTGTGGTCCCAGACATATGGGAGGCTGAAGCAGGAGAATCACTTGAACCCGGGAGGCAGAGGTTGCAGCGAACCGAGATCACACCACTGCACTCCAACCTGGGCAACAGAATGAGACCCTGTCTCAAAAAAATAAAATAAAATAAAACAGTAAGTAAAAGTAAAGCTTCGTATCACTGGAAAACCAGCATAATTTACCATAAGTGAAAGGTTTAAAAAAAGAAGTACAATAAAAATAAAACACTGTTATTAAGTTCTAGCCAGACATGGTTACAGTAATAGGCACTGAGCTTGCAATGTTAAGAGAAGTGTAAGAGCTCCCAGCACCAATCTGAGACCTCCTTAAAGTCATCAGAA
This sequence comes from Rhinopithecus bieti, assembly GCF_001698545.2. NCBI lineage: Eukaryota > Metazoa > Chordata > Mammalia > Primates > Cercopithecidae > Rhinopithecus > Rhinopithecus bieti. The sequence goes on from NW_016808004.1 coordinate 5,360,698, forward strand.
AGACTTAAAGAATCTTGAAGTGGGAATAACTTTCTCACTGGGATCGACGTTTCTTAACACCATATCTGTGCACACATGAAGTCATCTCAGACACAACTCTAGGTATGTACCTGTCTTATCAGGAAACTTGTCAAGAGGCTGGCTTTGATCTACAAGTTAGACGATCCACCTAAGGCAGGGTGGGAGGGTAGAAGAGAGAAGAAGACACCCAGTTATGTCTGCTTAGTGGTCATAAAGATTTTCTGTTAATGAGGTTTCAGCCTTCTGCAAGACCAGTGAAGAAACCATGGCAATGTCCTTGCACCACAGTCAGCCACGTCAGCCTTGCTAGAGAGCAACTCCGAAGTCTCTGTCTGGCTGTACCAAAACCATGCTGTTGTATGCAAGCATGGTCACAAAGACGACTCAAGGTTGATGGGCATACAGGAGTCCTCTGTACTATTCTTAGAGCCTTTCTCTAAGTTTGAAATGACTTTGAAATAAAAAGCTTAAAAATGAAAAAAATGGGCTGGTAGTGGTAGCTCACGCCTGTAATCCCAACTCTTTGGGAGGCCGAGGTAGGCGCATCACTTGAGGTCAGGAGTTCAACAGCAGCCTGGCCAACATGATGAAATGCCATCTCTACTAAAAATACAAAAATTAGCCAGGTGTGGTGGTGCGTGCCTGTAACCCCAGCTACTCAGGAGGCTGAAGCAAGAGAATTGCTCGAATCCAGGAGGCAGAGGTTGCAGTGAGCCAAGATCACGCCACTGCACTCCAGCGTGGGCAACAGAGCAAGACTCTACCTCAAATAAATAAATTAAATAAATAAATAAATAAATAAATAAATAAATAAATAAAAAGATGACTACAGGTCAGGGAATTGGGGACAGGAAGAATGAGAATGAACACATATTGCATGCCTAAGAATGCACCAGGCACATTATTTCAATTAATCTTAATAGCCCAGGAAGGAAAGATTTATTATTATTCACACCACACAGGTGCAGAAGCTAAGACCTGAAGAGATTTGAAGGATCTGAAGTGACTTGCCCTCAGTCACACAGCTAACAAACTGGAGGACTGGATTAGAACCCAAACCTCTAACTCAAGAGGAGAACTTGTACCATGATACAAAGCAATATCGCCTGTCCGCCAGAGTCTAAGAGCCTGCATGCCCACCATGAGGCTGAGGAAAGAGGAAGTTAAGGAGATGCTCAAGGTCAGAGGTAGGAACCTATCTAATGAAGGGTGTTCCCTTCAACAGACGCACGAAGGAGCTCAGGTAGATCTGTAAGAGAACTTCCTGAGAGCAAGGGCTGGTAAAGATGTGGATGGATAACTGGAGACATGATTAAAGAGCTCTGGGGCTAAAAGTTTTCAAGACGGCTCATCCACATCAGGGAAGAAGTATGAATTAAGCCAGGGTTCTCCATCCATGAGCCATCTTCATGATTTCTGCCAGGCCAATGGATACTACCTCTACTATTATTTACTCACATGTATGTTTAAATCACATCATTTTAAAAAATTCAAATGCACTTATATTAAAAACAACTTTACATGACCTAAGTACAACACTATTAAACTTGCATTAAGGAGAAATTAACTGTAAAGATAAATGAAACGTTATTAGATGTTAACTGGATAACACGGCCTGCTGAAGCACTGAGCCTGGAACTCACTCTCTGCCGAAAAGGGGTCAGCAAGAGGTGGGGAAAGGCATGCTGGCACTAAATCCAGGGACTGCAAGAGAACCGGAAAATGCATGACCTTCAGTCCTGCTAAGCCAGAGCATTAATGATGTGCCAGGCATCAGCTCATAGCATCCCCTTATCGTCAGCCAGGAGCGGCCCACCCCTAGGGAGGCAGTGAAGTAGACACCGATCACCGGGAGGACAAGAGGCAGAGTCAGCATCATACAGGGAGACACACAAAGAGCAGAGGTTTCCAAGCTCCTGTCAGGGCCAAGGAGTCCGCGAGGTGATGGCTGCTTATGCCGCCTTTCCAGATGCAAGCAGACACACGGGCTCTGTAGGGCCACAGGGCTCCCAACCTAACCAGGGAGTTTGGCCTTTTTGCTTCTTTAAGCTACTGTGTCTATCTGGGGTAATCTTTTTAGCTGACTTTGCACAACAGTACAACTCCTCTTCAAGAGCAGTGAAAAAGAGCAGAAAATGGAATTTGAAATGTAGAAATAAAATAATTGTGGGCCATAAGCTATAACTGGATTTCATGCTTTACAAGGAAATGAAAGAAGGCGTCCTTAAAATGTACAGTTTCTGCTCTCTCCCGCCTCAATCCTCTTCCCCCCTTTTTAACCATTTTAGGATTTCCTCTAGCACCGAAGAGAAAATAGGATTGTGGAAAATGTTCAGTTCTCAAGTGTCACTACCACTCAGGGCAAGCTCGATTTTAATGTGAACTTCCCATTCTGGGTAAGAGGAAATTCTTCAATTAATAAACCGGGTGTGCGGAGGCCAGTCTTTAAGGTTTAATCAATTTCATCTGTACTTAGGATAAAAAGACTGACTATTCTACTTTTTCCCCCTCGTTTTCCTTCTTTAAAAAAATAATAAAATGAATGTTTTATTTTAAATTCTTTGAGGTTCGTATCTCCTGTTTCAGGAAATATTGTCTATTTCATGCAGTGAGTATGAAAACTTCCCCTACCCCCTGCCCAACTTTTTTACTTTTCCTCCAAATCTTTATTCAAAAATAACTAAATTATCTTTTGCCCTTATATACTATAACAGCTTGGGAGATGATATGAGTTATACAGGATTTTGGCAGACACCTTGAGGGGCGCTTGGGGGTGGGGGTGGGAACAGACAGACGAATCACCAAATATGGATACAAGAACTTTTGGACAAAACAGTAAGAGGTAGACACAGGAATGTGAATTACGAAGAAAACTCTGAGCACACTTCACCATCAGCGACGCCTGAAATCCAAACAGAAACCTCGCCCACGGAAGAGCCCCTGCCCTGTGTGTCCTCATGTCTCTCCCAGTTCTCTCAGCTGGGGAGCGGGGGGAGATGCAAAAGGATGGCTTGGAATCTCAGAATTAAACCCAGGAGCTTTCCCAGCAGTGCTGAATAAACACTCAGACTTGCCAACCAACCAGGAACAATAGGCCCTAACAGGGCACCGAGAACCCCTGACTCTTTCGTTACGTGACATGGACACTGAGTCTACCTCGGATCCTGGGGCAGGGTTGGGAATCAGGCCCCACAGCAAAGGGCTCAGGGCACAATCCCTGGAGAGGGCCAGCTTGAGTTGGAGCCCCTGCTCCACTTACCAGCGGTATGATCTTTCACAAACTGCCTGGGCTCTCCAGGCCTGTTTCTTCATCTATCATATGGAGATGAAACCATTACTAATCTTTTAGAAAGGTATGTGATGTGCCTAGCAGACTGCTTAGAACAAAGAAGGTACCTGATCCATGAGATGGGAGAGCTAGAGTTACAAAGATCTGTGCAATTCAGTGTCATCTCAGTTCTTCCTACAAGGTGCCTTAGGGAAAAGGCTATTTTTTAAAGTCAATAATTTTCACAAAAATTCTGGAACTCTGGGGCCCTGTCAATGTGATTTCCATTGTGAAACTGAGTGGAGGGCCTCATCATTCATAACAATGGCTACCAATTATCAAGGTCTCAACTGGGCTGGCCACAGTGCCAAGCAACAGCCCATCCAGGTATGAGAAATCTGAGGCTTGGAAAGTTAGATACAGAGCCCAGTCCACAATGAGGGCTCACTAAAATGAGGGGAAGGAGGCGAGGGAACACAGGAGAGAGGGGATGGAGGGGATGAAAGGGAGGAGAGGAGTGGGGGGACAGTGCAGTCCTATAACTAGAACATGGTGGAGCCAGAGCCAACGCTAGCTCTGCCTGATCTGAAGCAACATAAATTAGTTCCACTGGCCACCTCCCTGAAGGTCAACAAAGAGGATTTCTCTTGAAGACAGCACCCAGTGATCTCCAAGGGAAACTGTGAAGGAAACTTCCTGGAGTCCTCCATCTCTAGATTTCAGGGCATGCCTATTGATGCACGGGCCACCTTGAGAGTGAGGGCAAGGTGTGTAGGGAGACAGACAGACTTTGTAGGGAACATTGTGGATTCTACTTCAGCTTCCCCAATCTGCTTGCTAAGTGAGACCTGTCTAAAGGCCCTTACCTATTTGAACCTCGTCTCTCCTACCTGTAAAATGGGGATCATATACTATAAACAGAGCAGTGTGAGGCTCATGGATACTTGCTAACCAACCTCACTTGGGTCTGGGAGACAGCAGGTGCTTCATCATGAAAATGATCATTATGAGCGCTCTTGAGCCTGAGTTCCTGTTCTCCCTAACAAATGCTATCATCTCACAAAGGCCTGTCCTAAAGTAAAGGAAGTGGAGAGCACTTGTCCCAAATGTAAAAGCCTCCAGTGGCCAAGTACAGTGGCTCACACCTGTAATCTCAGCAATTTGGGAGGCTGAGGGAGGATGGTTTGAGGCCCAGAGTTTGAGACCTGTCTGAGCAACACAGTGAGACCTCCATCTTTATAAAAAAATTTAAAAAACAAAAATTAGCCAGGTACAGTGGCACATGCCTGTAGTCCTGGCTACTCTGAAGGTTGAAGGAGAGGATGGCTTCAGCCCAGGAGCTCAAGGTTGCAGTGAGTTATGATCGTGCCACTGTATTCCAGCCTGGGCCACAGAGCATGATCTTATCTCGAAAGAAAAGAAAGAAAAGGAAGGAAGGAAGGAAGGAAGGAAGGAAGGAAGGAAGGAAGGAAGAGAGGGAGGGAGGGAGGGAAAGAATGAATGAATGAAAAAACAAAACAACGAAAGAATGAAAGAAAGCGAGCGAGAAAGAAAAGAAAGGAAAGGAAAGGAAAATAAAAGAAAGAGAAAGAAAGAAAAGAAAAAAGAAAAGAGAAAAGAAAGAGAAGGAAAAGGAAAGGAAAGGAAAGGAAAGGGAAAGGAAAGGAAATGAAAGGGAAAGGGAAAGAAAAGGAAAAGGGAAAGGGAAAGGGAAAGGGAAAGGAAACCCTCCAGGGCTGGTGGGCACCTCACACGAGCAACATGGGCTAGGCATAAGTCAAGGTGTGAGACCAAAGGGAACAGAAACTCCTGCACCCCATTTGGAGGGGACCGTTTCTCCTCAGCTTCAGTACACCATGGCCAGACAGGAATGTAGGCCTCAAGTTGCCAGATCCTCCGATTTTTTAAGAGATGCCAAAAATCTGGAATATTATATGAAATTCGCCAATGTTTAAATGTTGACAACCAATTGAAAAAAATGTTTAAACAGCATGGCCCAAACAAAACATGTTCACGGGCCAAGACTGGCCTGTAACTCCCTAGTGTGAGAACTCCGGAGTTTTCGTTAGAAAGGAAAGTTCGAAGAAACAGAATAAACATCCAGCCTCTTTGGCCTGTAACTATTGGAGTCAGAAAAGCACTCAGGAATCAGTCCGCTGTGCATGGGGTAGGGCAGATTTGACAGTCCAATCCTTCTTTCTCCCGTGAGACATGTTTTGCCCTTGGTGGGCCTAGGGAAGGTAGATGCCAGGAGGGTCATCCTGGAGGAAAGGACAGTGGGCTCTCTGGGGTCCAAATGAGACCAGATGAATCTCACTCAGCCCTTGCCCCTCCAGCAGGGCCACAAGGGGAGAGCACTTCGCTCTCTGGCCTTGGCTTCTTCCAAAGCTGATGAAAAAGCCATGCGGAGTCTGCCAAACACTCGCTCCCTAACACTCTGGACCGAGGCCCCACAGCTAGTATCACAGTCACAGTATACATATGCTGTGTAAAAACAGGGCCCACTTCGTAGACTGTTAGGAGGACTGAAGGAGTTAACGAATATGAAAGTTCCAAACAGTCTCCGACATTATATTCTCTCTAGTGGGGATTTTCCCTAGAATTTCAAACATAGGTTTTCATACTGAGTCTCATGGCCCCAGGAGGTAGAAAGCCCAGGAATAACCTAAGACAATTATTTCCCTGGATGATGAAGCAGGAAAATCTCAGAGACACCAGGCTGGAATTTCCTCTGGGAGAGAAGTTATTCTTATCAAGCCCTTTCCACAAGAAATGAGCATTGTCTTTATAGGTGACATTTAATGTAGTGTTTACTATAACTATGTTCTGATCTAAGTGCATTGCATACATCAGCTCATTGAACTCAGTCCTTGGATATAGGTACTATTACCAACACCCTCATTTTGCAGATGATCACATCAAGACACAGAGAGTTTGCACTGCCTGCTTGCCCAAGGTAAAATTGTCAGGTAAGTGCAGGGACAGGATCAAACCCCACTCAGGCCGGGGACCTGGTATCTAATAGTGCTATGTTGCCCTCTGTGCAGAAGAGAGTGAGGGTCACAGGAGGTCAAGGTCAGCGATTGACTCCCCAACCCTGACCCTCCTTCCTGGGCAAGGAACAAGAAGGGCAGTGTGGTTGGGCCCCTACCTGCACCACCTGACAGTCTCACGCCCACCACCCCCACCTCCTCGCACTCCATGCTTCAGCTCATCACTCAGCCATGCTCTCTATCACCCCAGGACTGTGGCCCATGCACATGAGACTAGAGCATTCTGCCCACTTTGTCCTTTCTCTGGCAACCCAGCCTTCAAGTTTTGGCTAGATGTCACCTCCCAGGTATTTTCCAGGCTCCCCCTCATCTGGAGGTGACAGCCCCTCCTCAGAGTCCCACAATCCCACGCTGCCCCAGGATAGTGCTGTTTGTGACTTCCAGGTTCCTCTGCAGCCTCACCCACTGGGACAGGGACCTGGGCCGCCTTATCCCACAGAATCCCTTGCACATGGCAGCAAAGAATAGGTGTTCAACAAATATGTATGAAGTAAATGAAAAGCACCAAAAGGTCAGAGACAACCGGGTCTGTTCAATTACTTTAGAACACCCCCTCCAGCAACAATTAATCAACTCTTCTCTAGTCCTCAGTGGTGGCAACCTAGTAACACTTAAAAAGGTTACCTATGCTTGTTTAGAAACAGAAAAAAGGGGAGAAAAGCTGAACAACTAAAGTGGCCATGCCAAGACAAAATCAAATACTATAAAGATCTGGTGGCCCAGGGCCAATACAGAGAGGACTCGGGCTGCAAGGACTGCGTCCACTTGGAGAAGACCCCAGTAATCTGAATGAGGGGAGGACGGGCCCTCACATATCCGCTTTACAGATAAAGAAAGTGAGACTCAGGTCAAGGAACTCTCATCCAAGGCCCCATTGGCAGCAAAGGCAAGAACTGGGACTGAACTCGGGCTCAATCCACCCACGGACCCAGACTCCTCCTCCCCTATCATGGAAGCAGGGTCTGTCCTCACAAGGCCCCTGAGGCAATGCCGCTCTCACCAACTCTCACTGTGGGTTCCAAAAAACAACAGTTGTCTTAGACACAAACATACCCTTGTAGAAATGGGTCCCCAAGCCACAGGGAGCCCCTCCTCTGAAGCAGAGAAACCAAGGCAGGACATTCTTGACTAACCCTAAGTTGAAGGTGCTGGAAGGGCGTGGGCCAATGCTCAGGGCCCTGACTCAAACCCATCAGGAGCCTCACCCCATGAAGGGTCCTGAGGGCACTGGGTCACTGAGCCTGCGAGAGTGGACCTAAGAAACTGTTTACTGGGGAGCAGGAGACCAAAAACAGAAGAATGGAGTAGGGGGTAAGGGGAGGAGTCTGTCATAAAAAGTAAGTAAAATCAGCAGAATTCCTTCATGTAAAGGGTGGAATTAGCATACGGGCTCAGCTGCCAAGTGAGGCCATTGAAGCAAGCAATGTAAATGAGTTCAAGATACAATTAGACATTTTTCTGGATGGAGACAGAGGTACTGAAGAAGGCATGGCAGGTCACATTTCAGAAGGAGCAGCAGGAACACACTGCACTGTGAAGCAGCCTGCAGAGCCCACAATGTCCTGCAAGCCCCAAGCAAGCAACCAGAGGGACAGGATGCAATGGCCCAAGAGGGGCCGGGGCAGGGGGGCCCCCCAGTGGAGGCGACAGGCAGGCCAGGCTAGAGGGCTCTCCTTCCCCACTATTAATTTCTCAAGATGCCTCATACTGTACCTGCAAACCAGCTACCCTCTGTGCACCACACAACCCTCTGTGTACCACCATATCTGGGCACAGAAATAAAAGTTTGCTTCTGTTCCAATCTGTATGGCTGTCCCTAGGCTGAGTTCTGAATTTCAGAAATTAATCCAACCCAGTCTCTGCCCTCGAGGATCTTCAGAGTCTTCTGGGGGAGACACACACACACATACAGACAACATCAACACAGCGAAGTATATAAAAGTTAAATGAGAATTTTCTGCTAAGCAAGCATAGAAGAGGGGAATTTAGCAATTGGAGGGAGGGAGCAAGCCGGAAAGCTAAGGGAAGAGGCCGTTGAGGGCACAGGACACAGCAGGGGGCTACAGAAGCCCCAGCTGCCAGTGCTGCACAGAGGATGCTGAGCATGCACTTCCCTGGGATCTTTGGGGAGATGGCCAGATCACCTCAAGCTTTGTTAGAAAAGGACGGAATGACCAGAGGCGCCAACCGCTGGCCCCTGGACCAGATATGACTCAATGGCAACAACTCAGTACAGCTGTTCCCAATCTTCTCAAGAGCACAGCACATGTGGCCCACCCAAGGAACAGAAAATGCTGGGTCCTTGTGAGGGACACAATTTATTAGGCCCTCTCTAACCCAATTGGTTCTGATGTCCTCCTTTATGTGGCTCACGGCATGGGCTGTCTAGCTTTGTCAAGCTCCTGGGCCTCTTCCTGAAACATTCATTTCCTTTAAGGTGAAATAAATGTTTACTCCCAGTCACTCTAAAAGGATCACAAGCATTTCCTTTGTGTTCTCAGCACACTTGCTGGCAACGAGTGTTTCCACAGCCCCTGAGCTCCTGCCCCAATTCTTACTGGGGCTCTGTTCTCCGGCATATCCTGAGAATTAATCTCTTGCATCAATGAACTGAGTCTCTTCAATTGAAACTAGAAATAACTGGTAACACTCTGAGAAGACAATAAGGCACATCTGCCTCTGTGCCCAGTACCTTGGTCTGTAAAGCAGCATGAAACCAGACCACCTGAGGAGTGATAGGACACTGAGCAAGTGCTCGGCAGTGTTCTTCCCTTCTTCCTCCAAAGCCGGCAGGTGCTCAGAGCTGGTGTCCTCTCAGCTCCAGTACCCTGCCCCATAAAGCCTGGGAGCCTAACCATCCAGACCAGAGGGGAGAGGAAGGGGATGTAGAAGAGGTCTTGGGGCCAGGGGATAGTACAGTAGAGATGGAGAGGTAGCTGGTGCTCTGTCCTCCTCCCTGGCAGAGAAAGACAACATTAAGTCTGCATTTATAAACAGCTACTATGTGCCAGGCACGGTGCAAGGGATGCTTACACCTGCATTCACGTCATCTTCACAACAACCCTGCAAAGTAAGCAGTCTAATTCCATCTTCCAAAGGTGGAAACTCAGTCAAAGAGGTCAAGTCACAGGCTCAAAGCACACAGTGAGTGCATGGCAGAGCGAAGATCCCAAAGGCCATAGAGTCTTCCATAACCTTCAGAACTCCCTGTAGCCATGTAGCCTCATTGTAGGGGGCCTTGGCACTGCCTGTGTACCAGAAGCAGCTCCTTAAGAATAGACACAAAACCAAAAAAAGACATTGACCCAGGGCTGGGGCTGGACTTGCCTCACTGTGGCATCCAGCCCTGTCTTCCAGAAAAGAGCTCTTCTGTACTGGTGGGAGGCTTTCTGGAGCAGTGCTCATCTTCCTGTCTACTTCAGCCCCTATATCTTGGGCGAAACTTTAGGTTGAGGTTAGATGCTTCATCCTACTTGGGGTAAGCATGCCTGGGCAGTCAGATGTAGTACACAAAATATAAAGCTCACTAAGAGGGGTGGGGATTCAAATCCCAATACTAGGGTCTGACCTGAGGAAGCCAATCTACCTCTCTGAGCCTCGGGCTCCTCATTGACATGAAGGACTTGGGGATGTATATGTTCTTATATTTTGTGGAGGGAGGAGGTAGGGAACTATATTTGAAGAACATTTTTTCAAGAAAATCAGGAAAATTCTAAATATAGATAGGGTATTGGACACCAAAGAATAGTCATTATTAGCTGTGTTAATAACATTGATTTATGCAAGAAAAAATCTGTATTTTTTAAAGATATATACATAAGTATTCAGGGGTAAAATGACTCAAGACCTCATAAATTTGTTTAAAAATACTTCAGCAAGGAGTCTGCCTGGAGGGTACATGAAGGTTTGTTCTCTTTGGCCTGAGTATATTTGAAACCTTTCACTTTTCACATAAAACTTCTTGAAGGCAGATCTAACAGGAACATGATAAATGTAAGTGAGAACCTGGGGATGAGGACACATGCATGAAAAGACCCAAGGGTGACCACAGGAACCATTTAAATATAGAATTAAGTCTGAAGAACTGTGACGTTTATTCTTCCAATAAAATGATGTGCCTCTTATATACCAATTGCATTTACTATCATTCTTGAAAGAAGAAATACATACTATGAAAATTATTTCACTAATGCTGACTAAAAAAAATCCTGAAGCAGAACCTCCAAAAACAGGAGGAGAGGAGGTGTCACAGAGTGGTGCTTCATTTCTCAAGGTGATAGCTTGGGAAATCCAGGCTTAAGCAGGTTCATTGAAGATTTAAAAGTAACACTTTGTAGAACCATTTTAGATCTAAGGTAAAACAAAAAAACTGTAGACCTACACAAATGAAAAGAGAATGCAAAACAGAAGATCACATAGAAAATAACAAAAAGAGCAAAAAAGGATAGAAAGTGTTTTTTTTTTAAATGGAACATGATGACAAAAGACCAAATATATAATAATAGATGTAAAAGGGATAAGCCAAACTATTTAAACAATGAGGTTTCCAAAATACAAAATATAATCCTGTTTTTATATCTTTGATGCCATTTCAAATGATTTCTTTTTTTGTTGTTTTCCTCACTTTGTTTTCTGGTTTTCCTGCAATGCTCACACAACATGCACGCACATGTGCACATGCTCATGGACATCCTATGACTGCTTTCTATGCACCAGGTGCTGGTCCAAGGCACTTTACAAAGATGATCACACAACATCCCTGTGTTGTTGTCACTAAATTTCCCATTTCATAGATGAGGATACTGAAGCCCAGCAGTGTCAAGGTTACTTAAACGTTCACTCTTTTGTAATTTTGTATATAAACTTTACAACACAATTGGAAATACGTATCACAAGTTGTATACCATAATTCAATAGTGACACAAACCACCTAAAGTCAATGGTCAGACCCCATAGTTTAAGGGTACAGTCCCCAACAAGACTGCTTTCACTTCAGATACCAGCCACCAGTTTGGGGGTCCCTAGGCCACCCACACTTCTGACCAGCTGGCTGCAAATATACGGGGTTCCCATGACCTCCTCAGGTTAGATAATTAACTAGAACAACTCACAGAACTCACAAAAGCACTATTCTTACGATTACAGTTTTATTATAAGGATAAGAATCAGGAGCAGCCAAACGAAGAGATGCATGGGGTGAAGCCTGGGAGGGCCCTAGATTCAGAGCTTTGGTGCCCTCTCCCTGTGCAGTCAGGGAACATCACCCTCTGGGCATATCAATGTGTTTACCAATCAGGAAGCTCCCTGAACCTCAGTGTCCAGAGTTTTTACTGGGGTTTCATTACATGGGTATGATTGATTGAATTACTGGCCATGAGACTGAACTAAATTTCCAGCCCCCCAAAGGTCAGGAGGTCAGCATGATATCATATGGCCCATAGGCCTAACTCTCTAATGACATGGTTGGTCTTTCAGGCATGACCAGTCCCTATCCTGAGTCATCTCCTTAGCATAAACTCAGGTGTGCCCCAAGGGTCCACCATGAGTAACAGAGACACTGTTATCACTCTGGAAATTCCAAGGGTTTCAGAAGCTCCAGGAACCTGGGACAAAGACCAGACAAATTCTTTATTATATAATAATAGTAAAGCTAAAAAATGTTCATATATTCCTGTCTCTTCCTTCCCTTACAAAATATAAGGCCCCACCCATAAATCAAGCCATCTCATTTTTGGTAATCTGCTCTAAAGAATAATCTAAAGAATAATCTGAAATGCAAACAAATGTTCAACACGTTGTGGTTAAAGTAGGTAATATTGTACACAGTGCATACATTCATCAAGAGTAGACAGATAAATTATGGCAGAGCAGGACAATAAAATACTACAGAGCAATTAAACATATTTTCAGAGAAAATTTAATTATGATACAGAAGAAGGCTCATGTTTCAAAACTTTGTTTAAATAAGGATCTAAAATTTTATACCCAGTAGAATCCCTACTAGGAAAAAAATGCCAAAATAGTTAACTCAAGAAACAGGTTAACAAATTATTCTTATTTCTTTCCCTATAATTTGCTCTATTTTCCGCAGATTTTCAACATAGCAATGAAGTACTTCTATAGTATAAAAAAAAAAAAAAAACAAAAAACTTTAAGCTGGGCACAGTGGCTCACATCTGTAATCCCAGACCTTTGGGAAGCCGAGGCAGGCAGATCATTTGAGGTCAGGAGTTCGAGACTAGCCTAGCCAACACGGCAAAACCCCGTCTCTACTAATACACAAAAATTAGCTGGCTGTGGTGGTGTGCACCTGTAGTCTCAGCTACTAGGGAGGCTGGGGCATGAGAATTGCTTGAACCCAGGAGGGGCAGGTTGCAGTGAGCTGAGATCGCGCCACTGCACTCCAGCCTGGGTGATAGAGTGAGATTCTGTCTCCAAAAAAAAAAAAACTTTGAAGAAACATACAAAGAATAAAACGACCTACCCTAACTTCCATGAAGCATTAATAAGATAATTAATCTGAAAGCACATGGCGATGACTACATTTTAATACTTAGAATTTCTTTTGGTTTGTTTTCAAATTTACCTACTCTTTTTTCAGAATGTCCTAATCTTGCTATAATTTCTATTCCATTATTTACATTTCAAATATTCTTATTTTAAATTCTCTTTCAGATTGTTTTATGGTTTCTAGTTTCTAGGACCTGAGTTTTCCCACTTGAGAATCTATAGATTCTCTTTCTCAAGGTGGTAATTTTCCCTGCATGCCTTGTAATTTTGTCTGTAAACTCATCTTCAGCAAAGGTTGTTTTCTATGGGGGCTCACACATGTGTGCAACTGTAAAGGTGCCCCTATAGGGAGACCAGGGGCTATGGCAGCCCAGGGTCATAAGGTGTCACCAGTTTCTACTTTAATTTCTTGGCTCAGGATTTCCATTAGCACCAGTGATGCAGATATGAGGCCTGCATCTGAATCCATGCAATCTCAGGAATTCTGTCCTCTCCTGGGTGAGGGGAACTTTCTCAGCTCACCTCACAAGGCAAGCAATTTAATCTCCACCAGTTAGAGGCAACTTCTTAGTCTTTTTTCTTAATTTACCAGGTGCACCTCACATCTCCAATCTGGATACCCCTGTGAACTAACAGGCTTCCATTCATATTCTCTGCTGAGAATTTGACCTCCTTTTCTAGTCTAGCTCTTGAAGATGCACCTTTCTTGCTTCTCAACCTAGCTGCATATTTTGTCTTCTCTTACTGTTTCCTCACTTTATCCAGCATTTCAATGTGTTTGGGACACAAGGCTTCCAGCAGCAGCATGGCCCACCATGTTAACTGGAAGTCTGAAAGAACATGGTAAATTGCAAGGTGCAAGTGTGGCACACCAATGATGTTTCTGAATTTCTCCTGTGAGGGACATGAACCATCATGTTATTTTCAGCACTCAAAACACTGATGGAAACCAAATGTACTGAGTAACTAGAATTCATTTTGGCGAACAGAGAAATATAAACAGAGTTGTGTTGTAGACTCTACATCAAAAAGACTTGGACTTGAACCCTGGCACTGCCAGCTGTGCCATCTGGGGCTACTCATCTGTCCCACCACCCAGCCACAGGGATAGCAGGAGAACTGACAGCAATGTACATACAGCACTGCAGAAGAAACACAGGCTTGAAGCAGGGTCTGCTGCAGGATGCTCCGGGAGGTTGGCCCTTCCTCACCTGATCTGACAGCACACATTCAAGGACAGGCTGGCATCATTCTGTACCTGTTCCCTCAGGCAGGCACATAGTCAGGGCCTTAGAACAGTGAGTTAGAAGTGGGGAGCAGAAGGGCATAGCATTTCTATGGGATTGGCACAGGGGAGGTTCTTGCATGTGGAGTAATCTTCAGACTACATGGCGGGTAACATCCATAGTCATACTTCACCAGGGAACAGGGGGAAGCTGGCCAGCCACACCTCTAAGAGTATGTTGTGTTGTCTCTTGTTTCCTGTGACTGTCTCTGTGAAGCCCCATCATTTGACAGTAGAGACACTTTATGGTCTCTACATCTGCTGGGGCTTTGGTGTCAGTGATGGCACTGTCCACAATGAACAGCCACATAAACACCATGACAGAGCACTCAAGAGTGAGAGTAATTGATATTATTCCTGGTTCCACCTCTAGAGAAGCAACGCGTTCAATTCTTTTAACTCCAAAGATATTTCCTGAAAAGAACTCAGGCACCTTTGCTTGGGAGCACAGACTCTGGAGCCAGAATGACTGGGTTCGAGTCTCTGCTCCACCACTTACAAAGCTAATGATTTTGTTAAGTTACTCACTCTCTCTACCCCTCAGTTCCCTCATCTCCAGGAGTTGTAATCCTACAACTAGGCCTAGATCTGTAGTCCTTTCCACATAAAGTTGTGGTCAGAAATATCTGTTACTGCATTAAAGTGCAGAGAACAGAGCTGCCACCACAAGTGCAAAGTAAGAGTTCACCATTTTTATTACTGCTACTCATTCTTTCTGCTCATACATGATATTTAGGAACAATACTGTATTCCTTGGACACAACTGTAAGTATAAAAGGGATAATTTTTTCACTAATGACTTCAGACAGTAGGGCAGCACTGGGTCCCAGGGACACACTAGAAGGGCACTCTTTCAAGATTCATTTAGCCAAGAGTTTTTTTTTTTTTTTTTTTTTTTTTTCCTAGTGTCTATTACATGCCAAGCACTATTCTAAGGGAATGCAGCCATTTAACAAAACAAACAAAATAAGGTCCCTGTCCTCATAGAGTTTACATTCTAGTGTGAGATACAGATAATGAATAAACATTTTCTTCATAGCTTTTACAGAGAGATAAAAGCTGCACAGAAAATAAAACAGGATTATAGGATAAAGTGGTGGGATGTGATGAGGATATTATTCCAAAAAGGGTAGTCAAGAAGGTTCTCTTGGAAGATAAAACAGATGAGGAAACAGCAAGAAGAAGGCCCAAGTGAGGAGCAGGTCTGAGGGAGAGAAGAAAGACTCAAGTGGCTGCAGACAGCAAGCCGAGTGGGGGTGACAGGAGTGGGCTGGGTCACCGGGAGCCTTGAAGGCTGCAGTATGAAGTCAGGATTGTATTTACTGATAACAGAAGGCCAAGGACAGTTTTTCAAGTGGGGGAGTAATATAACCTGATGGATGTTTTAAAAGGTCACTCTGTGCTGTGTGGACAATGTATATCAAAGGCCAGAATGGCAACAGGGAGGCCAGAGGGCAGTTGCTGCCATCATTCCAGTGGGAGAGGAGGTGGCTGAGGCCAGGATAGCACTGGGGAAATGGTACCACTGCACCAAAGCACACTGCCTGAATGAGGCCGCTCAGCCATAGAGGGAGGCAAAGGCTGAGCAGAGGCATCCAGCACAGAATGTCCACTCCTCTGCTCAGGCCTCGGCATAGCCTCCTCTCGTAGTATCTTCCAACGTCCATCTCCCCACTACACTACGAGCTTCCTGACAGCAGGCGCTGGATATTATGTACAGAGCACAGTGTCGCCCATGTATTGAAAGTTCTGAGGGAATGCCTAACTGAAGGAGGACATAAGAAAGAGAAGAATTCTTACGTTCCTTAGCAGGAAGTCTACAGATAATGTCTAAAGTCGAACAAAAAGTAGCACAATAAACATTGTGTAAAGATTATATAAAAATAATAAGCTAAGAGCTGCAAATGGTTGCCTTTGGGGCAGGGGAGGCTCTGTTCTTATTCACTTGCTTGTCCAGCTTCTTTACTAGCCGGTCAGCTCCAGGAGGGCTGAGACCCTGCTCCTGACGCATGCAGTACATGTTAAGTGCCGAAACAATGAACGAGCAAACCAACGGCCAGTCCAGAAGCACTCCTTCAAACCCCAAACCCAAGCCTCTGGAAACATACCAAAGGAATGCCTGAATGGACACATCTAAAGCAAGAATTAAACATAAATCAAGACAGTTGAGCAGCTTGAGTAGTCCACTCTAAGACATGGACACTGCACTTGGCCCAGAAAGCTAGCCGCATCTGTTTGCTTAAAGCAACTAAAACAAAAATTGTTTTAAGTTACAGCTGGTGTCTGGCCACTCTATCAAGCACTTAAGATATAGAGCTGATTATTTTCTGGCAACAATGAAGAAAGAAAGGCTGAAAGTACGGTGTCCTGTTACCAGCTGTTTCCGGAGTAGTTCTTACAGTCTATGTCTGTGAAAGGGTCAGAGCCAAATGAAGAGGCCTATACATGAAGTTCGTTGTGGTTTGTCTCTTTTTTCTTTCATTTTTCCCCTTATTCACTTCACTTACTTGAATCGCAAAGAGTATAACCCTTTGGAGAACACCTCTGTGTACTCTCACTCCTAGTTAAAAAGCCCCTTAAAAGGGGATTTGAAAAACCAAGAAAAGAAACTTATCCACTGTGGTCTCTTGGTCTTTACCCATTTACTTGGGTCTAGATTTCAACACACACTGTCCACTGACCTGCTGTCTGGCCTTGAGCAAACCTCTTAACCCCCTGAGCCTGTTTCCTCTTCTATAAAGCTAGGATGATGAAATGTACCTGAAAGAGTTGTGCAGCCGAGGTGGGACTAAAGGGTAAATTTTATTTTCTTCTTTCTGTTATTTTCCAAAATTGGGATAAGAAAATTCACTTCATGATAAATATAAATACTTTTAATAAAAATTATTATCTACTATAACACTAACATATGAATACTTGAGCTACATGTCCAGCCCAGGCAGCCAGAGTCTTCGTCTACAAGGTCAAGTATCTGAAAAGTTTTCAGGATCACTGCCAAAGCCAGGGAATGAAGACTATCCCTGACTGCATCCCTTGCCAAAGTATTCTGTCCTACCTATAGCCCACTGCCCTCAATCAGTCACAGCTATGGGGACCACATAGAGCCCTGTCCCAAGAGTGCTCTAGTCAGAAACTGACCAATGTCCTGTGACCTCTGTGAACGGGGCCAACAGGGCTCCCCTGAGGCTCTTGAAAGCAATTCACTGGGAAACAGGGCCAGTGAGCTGGGCACTGAGGCTGAGGGTGTGACAGAGACCTCATGTATGGGCAGCCATCAGAGGCCAGTACAGGCATGAGTGGGCTGGTCGAGGGGCAGAGGGGCAGGTGGGTGGGCAGGTAACCTGGCTGAGGCAGGTGGAAGGCCTAGCAGGGACATCACTGTGGCTGTCCAGTATGGACAACCACCTGCTCCAACTTGGCCTTAGCATGCCCAGCCCAGGCACAGCTCTGCTGCTACCGACAAATCCTTTTACTAGAGCCACCTTGAGCTAGTTTCAGCTTTCTACAACGAATCAAGCCTAAACTGCAGCTCCAGATCTGCAGACTGGTTAGTAGACATGAAGCCACCCCAGTGGAAACTGAGTTTGGTGACTGGCCAAGCTTTGATGTTCCTCCATCCCACAACTGGCCCGAGTCTCAGATTTGTTTATTTTTCCTGCATAACTTTTGCAGTGTTTCAACTAAACGGGACAGTTTTTATCAACAGTTTCCCGAGCAAGAAAAATAGCAGAATGCTTGGTTTGAAATGAAGACTGGTGGATCTGCTGGGCTGTGTGATGTATGAGAAATGCTCCTCCTCTGAGAGATTTGGAAACAAATGCAAGAACTATGCATCCCCCATTGTTATGGAGACGTAGCACTCCCCTGGCACAGGGTCTCTTTCCCTTTAGGATCATCTCTCTCCCCTTCTCAGTCTCTAATGTTTAGACAGTAGGAACTCTAGTCCCAGCTCCAGGCATAGGCGTGAGACCTAGAGCTGGCCACTCAGTCTCTCCTGTGCTTTTTGCTGGAACTCCTAGGAAATATCTTTCTGTGAGAGGGGCAAACTTGGCAGAAAGCAAGCACAATGAATGGCAGCTCTGCAATCTCACAGGAGCCTGCTGGCCTAAGAATTAATTAAGCCAGCATGAGGGAAGCAATCTGGAAAATGGGGCAGTGTCCTAACAATATCATTTGAGGCCCTGCATCCAGTTGTTTTTAAAGCTAGTCCTCACGAACTTCATGGTTTTAAGAATCAGTTTGGGGTGGATTTTTGTCCTTTATAACCACAGATTACAGACTAATAACAGTGTATTAGCCCATGTTTTAACAATGTAGTTCAACTCAAGCATCTTTATTTTAATATCTTGATAGCATGTTCCATGCCAGTGAACTGACTACTCACATGCATCATCTCATGTGATCCATCAACACTGTCCAAGGTGCACTATGACTACCCTTACTTCACAGACAGGGTCCTATGAAGTAGTTAACTTCTGCCATCACCATCATAATCATCATCATTTTATCCAAAGTCACACAGATACTAGGGAGTGGAGCCAGGATCCAAACCCACGTCCTCTGAATTCAAACCCATGTCCTTCCCCCAGGGAAGGCCATGCTGCCTCTGTGTGCTCAATCTCATCCTAAATGCAGGCAGAGAGACACAAAAGAGCTTCACTCCCTAACATTCAAGTGCATGTAATCACCTTCAAATAAGACATATGTCCATGAACCAATTAGGGTTGCTGAAAGCCATAATATAATTGAGATCCCAAATGTGTGGTCCAGGTACTATTAACATGGCAGAAAGGCGAGGAGGTGAAGAGACTACACTTCAGGGCTAGATGTTGGTGTATAATCTCACCAACATTATTACAACCACAATAATGAAACCTACATCTTCTAATTCAATTCCTCACCAGCCACCTCAACTTTCCCACATCTATCTTCAACAAAGGTTTCTGATATTACATGATTCTGCTGTTACCTCCTCCTCCTCAGGAAAAGCATTCCCTGGTATCAGTGCACACAGAGGAACACCAGATTGCAGCCATAAGTGCTGCCCACCACCATCTTCAAAGAGCCTTCCTTATAGTTTTCAGGTGGCACAGAGCAAGATAATTTCCTGTTTCCCTCCTGGAAATGAAGAGATCCCAGGTAATTCTATAATCCTATCATATATCATTAATATTCTAGTGTTAACTGATGGCCTCCGGGCCTGTACTAGGTCATTTTCTATTGAATACATATCTTAACTGGTGGCCGCCAATGGTTACTCAATGATTTCTGCCTCATTGAGACAAAAATTTCAGTTTAGCCATCTCATTTTATATAACTGAGAAAACTGAATTTTTTGATCTCATATCATATTCTAACCAAGTTACAGTATATTAGTATGTGTCACTGAATGATTTCTCTTAGGTCAAAAATTTTTCTTATCAAATTATAATGTAAAATTAAAGATATGTTCCAGAAATGAAAAGTCAGCAAGGACTTCAAAAGGACTTGAAGAAAAGTCCCAAAGCATAACAGTTCCCAAATGTTCATCATTCCTGGGCCACCATTACAAAATAAGCTGAAAGAAACAGAATGCTGAACACAGCACAGTCCTTGCCTCGCTACTGCCAGCTGTTAGCAGTATGCTACATTTGTGTGCATTCCTGCATGTTCTCATTCTCTTTCCATGTACATATATGTGAATATACATAATGCTGATACATAAAAAGGATTCCCAAACCATTTTAAAGCAGGTTACAGTCACGATACCACTTGAGCCCTTACCATCTGTCTTCTAAGAATTAGGACATTCCCCTACCCAAGAAATTTAACGTTGACTTACACCATAATATTACTTAATCTATTGCCTATATTCAGATTTCTCTCAGTTGTCCCCATTCTGTCTTTCAGAGGGGTTCTTTATATCTTCCAGATTTGTTGTCTTTAGCTTCCTTTAATCTAGAAGCATCACCTGCTCTTTACTTGGCTGAGGTTGGGGCAGGGGGGTTAGTTCTTTTGTGACTCTGACACTGTTGGAGAGTCTTATCTGGTTTATTACTTACTTAATATTTTTCTTTAAATTGACTTTTTTTTAAATACTCAAACTATAAAACCAAAAGAAAGCAAAACATCCATAAAAGTTCAGGTTTGAAGTACTACTTATTTGATTTTTTTCTCACATACATTAAAATAAGTATGTGAGTTTAAAACATAACGTACCTGTCTGCTGGTGTTCCCTCACATGGCCCTGCGCTCCCTGTGAGACATGACCTCAGCCCTGCTGGGTCCTGCCCAGCCTCACCTGACTCCCCCAAAAGCAGGAGCTCAGCATCCCCAAGCAGCAGCTGCACTGTGTAGGGCAGCTCCTGGGCTACAGAGCCCCCTCTTCATCTGGATCATTCAGGACCTACCTGCCTGTGACCTCTACCATGTCCTGAATGGCACTGGGCCAGGTATCTGAAGTGTCACATTCTTCATGTACAGACAAGAAAACAGGCTCATAAAGATTAAGCAGCTTGCCCACACTCTCCAAATCAGCTGGACTGCATTTCCTACTATGCCAACTACATGCCAAGGACATGCCAAGCACTTTCCTCCTGTGACAGCTAAGGCTCCCCAGACCCTTCACCTGTTATCACCATTCAGGGGTATCACCAACCCCATGTTCCAGGTGAGGAGCCTAAGATACGGAAGACAAAAGGTTTGCCCAGGCCACATGGCCTGTAAGTAATGCAGCAACTGCCACAATCCAGGTCTCGGACATAGCGTGCTTGCTCTCCCTCCCACTCACCCTAGCCAAGGCTTCCCTTGGGAGAAATACCACCCACGAGGCAATGGAGAAGGTGTGGTGGGCAGCCAACCCCCACTCAGGGTCAATGAGAATTTGTCAGATTTGTTATTAAAATATGAGACCAAGGATGGAAGCTGGCACTGCAGATGTGTGCTAGCAGAGGACTGTTGCTCCCTTGGGTGTGGCTGCTGTGCTCCTGGGAAGGCAGCCCTGGAAGGAGCTGGCTGATGTGTCAGCGCCGGCCCATCACTGCCTGGGGAGGCTGGTGGCTGGCCTGAACTCCCAACACTCCTCCTGTTTAGGCTTGCTTCATTTCATCATGTTGGCTTTGGCTCACTGTCCAAGCCCACAGAGACTATCTGAATTTTGATTCTGCTATCTCAAAGAGGGTAGAAACTATACCTCCAAACATGCTTTTACTCTTCTTGAAAGTAATTTTTTAAAACATTGAACAGAAGGCCAAAGCAAAAGCCCTGTTTCTAAACCAGATCTTCTCCATGTCGACACAGGGCTTTTAACCAACATTCTTAGGATGTGACTGCTCAATCAGCTTTAAATCCTTCTCCTGGGTGACCCTAACTCCATTACTTTATGCACTCAATATCAGGGAGAGGTACCAGCAGCTTTCCTGAGGTGAAGATCAAAAGCAGGGCTCTGAGTCCAACAAGAGCCCTCTGAGGCCCTTCCAGACCAGAGCACTTCTGTGAAGCTGAAGCCCAGAGGCTCACAGGCCAGCAGAAGCACGGCAGCTGGGCTCTAAGGAGCAACACATGAAGTTCACTATGGTACTGAAGGCAGTGGCAGGAACACCTTTGATGAGGGTCAGCCCCTGTCCAGATATGAGCTGGGGCAGCTCCCCAGCCTCCCAGGGGCTCCCACAACCTCCAAAGAAATCACAGATATTTCCAAAGTCCCATTTCACACCAACATTCTCTGAGTGATAAGAAGTATATGTATTTCTTGCCAGGTGTGGTGGCTCACGCCTGCAATCCTAGCACTTTGGGAGGCTGAGGTGGGCAAATTGCCTGAGCTCAGGAATTCGAGACCACCCTGGGCAACATGGTGAAACCCAGTCTCTACAAAAAATACAAAAATTAGCTGGGTGTGATGGCATGCACCTGTAGTCCCAGCTACTTGGGAGACTAAGACATGAGAATCACTTGAACCAGGGAGGCAGAGGTTGCAGCGAGCCAAGATCATACCACTGCACTCCAGCTTGGGCAACAGAGCAAGACTCTGTCTCCAGAAAAAAAAAAGGAAGTAGATGTATTTCTCTTTTGGTCAGTCTAAATTTTTACATGTCATATTATCAAGTGACAGAATGTTATCTCTAGATACCTCATATTCATAACTGTCTTCCTAGAGCTTGGTGGGGTGGCTCACACCTGTAGTCCCAGCCACTCAAGAGGCTGAGTTGGGAGGATCCCTTGAACCCAGGACTTTGAGGCTTCAAGGAGCTGTGATCATGCCACTGCGCTCCAGCCTGGACAACAGAGCAAGGCCCTGTCTCTAAAATAAATAAAATAATAATAATAGCCTTCCTACATTTCTGTAGAGGTGAGAGGAGGTTAACACACAACAACTAAGGGCAATAGCACCCATATTTTAAGCATATAGTATACCTTGGGCTAAGGTAACTCTTTATGATCTCTAGTCCTCCCAATCACTCTGCAAAATGGATATTATTAACCCTGCTTTGCAAATGATAACATAGAGACTTAAGGACGTGCCACTGTATAGGCTTAAACAGCTAATAAGCGACAGAGGATGTCTGACCACCAAGCTCTGGCTTTCCCACTACTCCTTTCAAGGCCATTTGGCAGTGGGCGAAGTCAGTCTAACAGATTGGCAGGACACTTTGATTTCTGCTGCCTAGAAAGCAGACAGAAATGGGCAGGAAAGAATGTCAGTGATGCCCAGCTGGCCTGATGCCTAAGCCTCTGAACCCTGACAGCAGGAGCTCTTCTGCAGAAGACAAAAGGTCAGCAATCAGCACTTTCTATACCAAAATTCCCACCGAACACAAGAATGCCCAATGTCATGACATGTGTGAATCAAGGCTTCTTTCACTCCAGGGGAAATCCATAGGAATCGGCTGAATCTGAGGCTAGCTTTCTCCAAAAAATTCAGGGATGTAACTGGAAAGCTAGAAGGAACTTAAAATAAACATTGCTGATTCTGGGCTTTGCTCTGTGCCACAGCTATCCCAGGCACTCTACCTACTAGTAACCTTCCCAATCATCCGTAAGGCTGGGGTTTACAATTTTTCACCGTCCAAAAAGAAAACCAAGATCCTAGATGTGGGGGGTGAAGCCATGGGTCACGCACAGATTTACCTGGCTCTAAACTCAGTTCTCCTTCCACCCACCAGAGATGTGGAGTTACAAACACATATTCCCCTGCTCCCATGGACACCTCCACACTGACTTCCTGCAGGAGCCTCAGTCAGCGTGCCTCTCTGCCAACTACTCAACCTGCCTCTCTGCCAACTACCAACCTCAGTTGGAGCCACTATGACCTCTCCAGGAGACCAAGCCAAGTCATTTTTGGGACCGCCTTCTCTGTTTGTCCCCCAGTCCTGGCATTCTCTCTACTAAATAATCAGTCTCTCCTGCCATTCTATGGCCATTCCCCTAAAGCCCAGACCTCTGCATTTTTCCCCTGGGCTTCTTTTTTTCTTAAACAATGGATTTCCTGCCTTCAGTCTTACCCATTCCGAACCACCATCATCCATAAAAGTACACAAACTGGCTTTCTAAAGCAAAGAAAGGTGCTCCTGTTTACAAGCCTTCAGCCTCACTGCCCAGAGCAAAGTTTCCCAAAGTGGGAGATGTTTTTGATGGCACACAGATCTGGCATTATATTGTAAGAAAATTATTAACATTTTGGTTATCTGTCCATCTCTTTGATTGAACGATGAGCAAGTCTCAATTGGGAGCATAATCTACTTATTACCTCTCCAAAATTCCCAACTCTCCCTTTATAACAAAAGTGAATCACAGCTCAAGTTCATAACTTGTAGCTAGAATTTGACAACTATTTGGTTTTCAGTGTGTGTGTGTGTGTGTGTGTGTGTGTGTGTGTATATGTGTACTTGTGTACATATGTGTGTTTATTCTACCTTCAGAAAGGCTATTGGTTTTCCACTTGCCTTAGTGATGCAAAATTCCCTTATGATTATCTACAATTTAAAAATTGGATTAAAAAATTACATTAAATCAGAATATATATGGCATTGAGCCTGTAAGAGAGACGTGAAGATGGTTCTAAAATGACTGTAGTTTGAGTAAGACTGGCCCCTAGCCTTACCTAGCACCCAAAGGAGTTCTCCCAGAAGTTGTCCACACATTCCAAGTTCCCCACATGTCTTCACTGTCTTCCCCTCCTACACTCCCCCTCTACTCAGACACACAAACCCACCATTTCCTGAATTAGCCATGGTCTTTTAAAGCTTCATGCCTCTGCAGGTGCTGTCTACCTTGCCTAAACTAGGTCTCCAAGAAAAGTCTGACCTAGTACAAACGCTGTATCTCACTCTTTAAGATTCACAGTACACCAAAGTGTATTAAAGATGAAAGGCTCTGAGAAGTTCTTTAAGGGGTGGGAGCAATTGCTGAACTAAGTTCAACTAGCATCTCTCAACTAACAGGTTCTTTTCTTTCCCCACATTAACACGCCATGTAACACATACTCTACAAAGGATGCTTTGGGAAACGCTGGCCTAGAATGTTCTCCTTTCCCCCGATCTGATCAAAGTCTACTCTGAACTTATCCTTCAAGAACTCACTCAAATGTCATTTCTTTGAGAAGTCTTTCCTGCCTCCCCACATTGAATCAGTTGTTCTCTCTCATCTATGCTCCTATAAGACTTTGTGAATTCACAACATATGGTTTAATTCACGGGAATTCAAAGGTAAGCATTCAGTGAGAAGTAGTGCAGGAGCTTTTGCCCACAACTCCATTTAATAAGCCGATGTGCCAAGTGACTCCTGAATTGTCGCAGTTCTCACAGGCCCCTCCCAATGTGACCATCTCACTGGGTGAGCTGTGACTCTAACATCTGAAAGATAGAGCTTTTTCATACAACATAGCTCCTAAACATCAACCAACTGCCTCAGCTAGGCCCCACCTCAGACACAGGAATCCACTCAATGCCAGAGGAAACACTGGCCCCATGTGGAGCTCACTGAGGAGCAAGGCATTGATCTTCAACACAGCCGCTTCCCAAGGAATCTTCAAGGTCAATTCTGGCAACAGATTGCCTTGGGCACTAACACTATACCTGAACATTCTTTAGGTTGAAGAATGTTCAACCCTCTAGCACTCACTAGATAGAGTTTGTCTACAGTTTCAAGTCTCTCCCTGTACACTATGAGGCCCATAAAAGCAGAACAATTTGGTCATTTTTCCTGAGCCTAACTTACAGTCATCATCCAATATCTATGACATCATGGACAGAAGAGAAAAAAAGAAGCAGGTCAATAGAGGTCAAGTAACTTTGGTGTCTATTAGAGTGAAATTTGCAACAAAAAACTCTTAGTGTGCTAACAAGACCAAAGAGGCTTCCCATCCAACCATCCACCACTTAGAGGCAGAGACCAGCCTGTGCTGGAAACTTGAGGCAGCCCCACACTATGTGGGCTGCTCCATTTTAAATCACTTCCTTATTTGGATTGAGCCAAAATCCAACTTCCTGTAGTTTCCATAGCAGTACTGATCCAGACTCCTGGGACAGAAAATATACCAAGAGTGGGGACAAGAAATCTGTCATTTACCAAAGGAAAAAAAGAAACAGGCAGGTAGGCAACCTTCCCAGGTGATTCTGATGCTACCAACAGCCTAGCACCCCGTCAGAACTAAAATCTGGGGGTGCCACAGACAATAAGCCCTGAAGTCAGACTAGAAGTTCATTTGGCAACCAGATGAATGTTGAAACTCTCTTTAGCACCTTTCAGAAATACCCAGGGGTCCATGATTATTAATAGAGATCTTCTCATCTAGAATTTTACTGAGCTGTCTACCCATTATCAGTCCTGGCTTAGTAAACTCCAAATGGAAATTCTGAACAGCAAAGAAGAAAAGCTTTGTCAGATAGCACCCTGTGTTCCTGCTTTGAATGCCAACATGGAACAAAAACATTAAGTCAAAAGAAAAGTCTAGTTTACGTTGTTATCCTTATCTTGCTTAAGCGCACGCGCACGCGCATGTGTGGTGTGTGTGTGTGTGTGTGTGTGTATGCAATGTGTCTGTAGGAGAGGGAAAAGACTTAAAGATGCCATGAGATTTTGACCCAATTTTGCAGATCTCAAAATTGGATCCTCACCTTAGCGTCCCAAGAGTCCAAGCCTCCCTCAATTTATAATTGAGTGGGTGTTAAAAAACAAACAAGGTGGCTCCCCTTCATAGTTCACAGTTAACATAACCTCCTAGGGGAGCCACAAGACAGGCGGCACACTCCAGAGACCTACTCTCACGGAACCAAGGGAAACTGAAGACAGACAATTGAAAGCAAGGAGTGAGGGAGATGGAGGGAAGAAAATGGAGGGACGGGGAAGGGAAAGAGAGATGGAGGGAGGAAGAGAGAGAAGGAAGAAGGGAAATAGAGGGAGAGAGGGGGGCATCTTTAAATACTGTTTTATAAGACTCTTACTCAAATTGAGCTAGGTCAGACGGTTCAGAATTAAGCAAGAAGCCCTTAATTATAGCAATAGAAGTAATCTTCTTCACTTTGATATCCAAAGATGCAATTTTCTTGAACTAGGGCTCTTAAGGGGCCCCCTCAGCTGCAGGCAGAAGTGCTGCATGGGCCAGTCTGGGTCTGGAGAGCTGAGCCTGTCTTTGGTGCAGACTCCTGGCTGTCTACTCACTGCTCTTCCTACAACTCCAGCTGCTCCCTTCTACACCTGGGCTTATTCCGTCTCTGGGCCAGCCATGAGAAGTCGGCAGAGCAGCAGAAGTAAAGTGAAGTCCCCAACCCAGCTCCGCACTGTCTGTGTCTCAGTGTCCTCATCTGTTAGACAGAGAGGAACCCAGCCACCTTACAGGTCACTATGAGGATTGAAATAGTATGTTGAGCAACCAACGTTAATAAGCAAATCATAAAGGTGATTATTATATCTACCCTCTTTCTCTCATATCCAAAGGTTTTCACCTCTTCACACAGATCCATGGCCACTAAGGAAACTACTGCCAGCAGCCGTGTTTTATACAGCTGTTTATATGTCCTCTTCTCATCATCTTTCCTTCAGATAGGTCCAGTTTTCAAAAAAGATTTGTGTTCTGTGCTCACACAGACAGAAGTGACTGGCTTGCTCTAAGCCAAGTTAATCCTACAGCAGAGATGGAACCCTTCCCAATACCCTTTCCTTTAATGCCTAGATTCAAGTTCAAAACGTGCCTGATAAAAACAAGGGTAATTTTGGGAGGTTAATGATTGGTCAAATGCCTCCACACAAGCCAAGCACAAAAAGGAGCTCCTGCCTCCTCCTGGAGGCCTAGGAGAATTCTAACACAGGTTGCTTATAAATATTACCAGATTTTGCTCAGGGCCAACGGATCTAAGCTTTCCGGACACTCTCTTCCCAGAAAGGTGTTCCAGATTGTGCCTCACACAATCCCGCTCCACACACCCACCATCATTCACAGTTCCGTGTTCTTCCCTTACGAGAACATAGGATATAAAATTAAATACCAGCAGGAATTGTGGACTGCATTTATCCCCTACATCTTAGCAGAGATTCTGAAATCAACATTACATTGCATTGTAAAAATACTTAAAGAGTCACTATTTTAACTTGAAAAAGGAGGACACAGACATGTTCCAAATGGGTTGCTACACTTGGGACACCCCACTCCCAAAATGCTGTACTGTCAATAATTCTTCACAAGAAGAGTTTTTTAAAGGCATATGATTGTAATGCACTAAAGAATTCCTTAGTAGGCCAGGGCCTCCTGAAGTTATCTAGCCCATCTCTCAGCTCCAGGAAAGCCCTCCCTTTCAGACAACTATCCCAGTCACACAAAGCAAGCCAGATCTGTGGGATGAGGATTCAAGATAAATTAGGTCAAAGAATAAGCCTCTGGAAAAGCAAGAGTTTTCATAAAAATGGAAGCCTATGCTCAGCCTGCTCAGGCATTAGTAAATGTGGGAGAGGCTGATGGCAACTTAATGGTCTAATAAAGTGTTTACACAGGGCGAAGGATTCTTATAGACAAACATTGCCTGAGATCAGCAGACCATTTGCTGGGGTCTGGAGATCCTATTATTAGGCAGATTTCACTGTGATGGCATTAATTGTAGGAGGGAACACACCCTCACCCTCAAAGCCCTGGGACTCTTCTTCAAGGGCACCCCCACAGCAGGAGTCCAGCCTTGCTCTTCCCCCGACTAGGCTCAGCTGGGCACCCTCTTTCCCTCCCTCCATCTCTGCACTGCTCAGAGGCACTGAAAAGGGGGCTTCTGTGTTTGTCTCCCCAGTAGGCTGGGCAGGGATCTTCCCAGATACATCTGAGTCCCTGAGCTCCACACAGGGCCTACCTGGCCCAGAGGAGGGGTCCAATAATGTTCAGGTGACCAGATGAGTAAGCATACAAATGAACAAATCAATAAATAATTAAACAAGGGGATAACTGAATGAAGGAAGGGTACCTATCCCTCATTTTAATTAATTTTAACTAGTTCCTTCTACTAGTTGAAATTCCTTTAACTTTTTGAGCACCAACCTTATATCAAGTCACACAGAATTAGGAAACAGTGAATCAAATCTGCCTTATAACCTACAACTTTACAACTTCAAGCTGAACTCCTCTTCTAGGGAAGCCTGTCGTGTAGCAGACAAAAGTACTTAAAGGGGAAGTGTAACAACTGGGCTCCTTTCTTTCTATTTTTTTTTTCTTTTTTTTTTTGAGACGGAGTTTCGCTCTTGTTGCCCAGGCTGGAGCACAATGGCGCGATCTTGGCTCACTGCAACCTCCGCCCACTGGGTTCAAGCGATTCTCCTGCCTCAGCCTCCCAAGTAGCTGGGATTACAGTCATGCACCACCACGCCTGGCTCGTTTTGTATTTTTTTAGTAGAGATGGGGTTTCTCCATGTCAGTAAGGTTAGTCCCGAACTCCCAACCTCAGGTGATCTGCCTGCCTCGGCCTCCCAAAGTGCTGGGATTACAGGTGAGAGCCACCATGCCGGAACAAGGGCTCCTTTCTTTTGCATTATCATCCAGGTAAATACATCTTTTATAATTAAGTTTTGATCCATTCTGTCACTTGATCAAGCAAAAATGGCTGGGTGGGTCTCAGTGAAGCACCAACTTGGGAGGGTCTCACTGAGCTCGGGAGGGTCTCACTGACGCACTGACTGCTCAGCACACTTACCATGCTCTGGGGAAGGTGGCACTCCAGGAGGGAGCCAACACACATCCTGCTGCTGTCCTGGCGCTGTGCAACCTGGCTTTGAACGTGGAGATGCTCCCAGGGAAGAAGTGGCTGGGAGCAGTGCATTTGTTAACAAGAGATATTGATTCTTAAGGGCAACTCTAGGGAGGCCACCTGAACACAGAGTAGTTAGACACTGTGACAAACAGCAAAACTCTGAAAGAACCCTACCTACCTCAGACACAAGGAGAGGTAGGGAAACACCCAATCTTACAGCAAGCTAAAACAAGCGAGGAAATTCTGCCAAAAATTAATGTCATAATTAAAGCAATACAAATATTAGTAACCATAGCAAT
The DNA here is from genome assembly GCF_001698545.2 of Rhinopithecus bieti. NCBI lineage: Eukaryota > Metazoa > Chordata > Mammalia > Primates > Cercopithecidae > Rhinopithecus > Rhinopithecus bieti. Next base: position 5,390,331 of record NW_016808004.1, read on the forward strand.
AATAACAGTTAATATTTATTGAGAGTTGACTATGCAACAGGCTTTGTGTTAAGCACTTTACATACTAATTCATTAATCCTTACAATGACTGTCATAAGTACATACAATATTATTATCCTTATTTTACAGATAAGAAGCTGAGGTAAAAAGTGGGTAAGTCACCAGCTCAAGATCCCAAAACAAGCAAATGATGGAGCCAGGATTCAAGTAGTATGGTGCTAGAATCTGTGCTCTTAATATTTTTATTCCATGACACTGTCCAGAATCTTCTATATTCCTTGCTTATAAAAGTTAACCACTGTTTACAAAGGTCTTGTCCCTTGGGAATATATCACTTAATCTTAGAATATAGAAGTCACTGAGAAAATAGGACTCACTTCACAGAGCTGCTTTGCAGCCCACTTAGACAACTATCTCTCTAATACAACACTCCTACAAATAACTCTAGTGTTTCATTTGCATTTGGTAACCATGTTTCCTGCTAAGGAACATGGTAATCCTGCTAATCTGGGATTACATCAATAATTCCTGCTGGGATAATTGATGTATTCCAAAACCAGGTTTCCTATCTAATGGAGTGCCAAGCTTGATATTCAACTGGCCAAGTATAACAGTGACTCAATTATTAAATCAATAAGATAGGTGGTATCAATTAATAGATTATCCTGGAAATTTCTGTTACAACTTTATCCTCAAAGCTCACACTCACTCCAAAATGTAGATATCCTCATGTTGCATGATATAAAAAGGTAGATACTGCCTGGGAAAAGTCCACCAGCTTTGAGGGCTAAGAGACCTGGCTCCAGCCTCGTTTCTGCCCCTACTCACGTCACCTGCAGCAGATGATGTACTTCCTACAGACCTCCATCTCCTCAGTGCTCGACTCACACCTAACACATGCAGGGGATCCAGGTCAGTGCCCGCACACAAGGAATGCAGCTGATAGTGCTGGCTGACATTCGCCTTCCTTTTTCCTGGACTTGTGTCCATCCCCTTACTATGCCATCGCCAACACTCATCATCTTCCTCTGCCCAGGTGGAAACAACAACATCACTTTAAGGAAATAACCTATCATGATTTAAGATCATGAATTAGAACATACCTGAAGGGAAATGTGAATGGCTTGGACTTTGCCATAATATAAGCATCACTAAATGGCTAAAAATCAAATCACTTCCATCAACAAATTCCATTAGGAAGTCATCGATGAAACAAAGACTTTGCCTTTCCTGCTGTTTCACAAATTGTCTCAAATTTCCAGCATTTGGGTGTAACCATTCATTAATACTATCTACAATCTGTATTCTACCAACTGGTTGATCCATAGGCCAAATAATCCACTCCTGGAAAATAAAAATCTACATGAACACGTTAAAACCATGTTAAAAAATATACTGTCTGAGGATAAGGCAATGTTTAGAGGGAAATTTATAGTTTTTTATGTTTAATATTCAAAAAACTCAGTCAGTATAATTCCCTACACTAATGGAATGAAGAAGAAAAACTATAAAATTATTTCAGTGGATGCAGAAAAAGCACTTGATAAATTTAACAACCACTCCTGATAAAACATTCACCACACTAGGAACAGGAGGAATTTCCTCAATACAGTAAAGGATGTGTATGGAAAAACCCACAGCTAACACCATACTTACTACAGAAATATGAAATGATTTGTCACCATGATCAGAACGAAGCAAGGATGTCCACTCTCATCACTTCTACTCAACATTTTACTGGAAGTTGTAGCCAGTGAAATAAGTCAAGAAAAAAGAACATAAAGGTTAGAAAAAGGTATAAAGAGTAGAAAGAAAGAAGTAAAACTATCTTTATTTATAGGTGACATGATTATTTATGTAGGAAATCCTAAGGAATCTATAAAACAACCGCTAGGACTAACAAGGTTTAGCAAGGTTGCAAGATACAAGATGAATATACATAAACTAATTATGTTAACATATTAGCACAAATTAAAAATATCATTTATGATAGCATCAAAATACATAAAATATTTAGAAATAAATTTAACAAACTATGTATAAGACCTCTACACTAAAAACTTAAAAATATGTAAGTGAAGAGATGTGCTAAGTTCACAGATTGGAACACTCAATATTGTTAAGTCAGTTTTCCCTCAATTGAGCTATAGTATAGATTCAATGTAACCCCAATCATAATCCCAGGATTTATTTTTTTTGTAAAAATTGAAAAGCTGCTTCTAAAATTTATATGGAACTACAAAGGACCAAAAATATCCAAAGCAATATTGGAAAAGAACAAAGTTGGAGGACTTACACTACTTGACTTCAAAACTTACTTTATATAAAGCTACAAAACTTACTTTATAAAGATAGTGTGATGCTGGTATGAAGACAGACAACAAATCAAAGTACAATAGAGTCCAGAAATAGACCTACACTTAAATGGTTATGTGATTTTTCACAAAGGCAACAAAACAATCCAAAAAACTTTTCAAGAAATGATGAACTGGAATAAATGAATAGCCATATGGAAGAAAATCTACTTTGACCCCCATCTCACACCACATACAAAAATTAATTCAAGATAGATTACAGGATTAAATGCAAACGCTAATGCCATAAAGCTTTTTAGAAGGAAACAGAGTAGAATGTCTTCATAACTTGGTGGTAAGCAAAGGTTACTTAGAACATAGAAAGCAGTAACTATAACAGAAAAAAATGATCAATTAGACTTCATCAAAACTTTTGCTTATCAAAAGACACCATTAAGAAAACAAATAGGTAAGCCATAAATTGTCAGAAGGTATTGACAACACATATATCTGACAAAGGACTGATAAGCAGGTTAAAGAACTCCTATAACTCAATAATGAAATAATTTTTTTAAATCTAATAAAAAATAGGCAAAATATTTGAAAGCTGCTTCACAAAAGAAGATCTACAGATAGCCAAGAAACACATTAAAAAGTATTCAATGTTATTAGTCATCAGGGAAATGCAAAATAAAACCACAATTAGATACCACCACAGGATCTCTGCTATGAGATTCTTTTTTTTTAAGCACACCCAGAACTCTGGGTCAAAGATGCCTCACTTCCCATCTCCTATCCCTGTCCCCTCTTGTACATGTACTCATCCCCTAATACTCTGGCAAGAAAGTGGGCGTAGAGCAATTAGATAGAGCATGGTGTTGCCCAAAGTATAGGACATACCCTGCCAGATTTTAGGTGACACACACTTTTTTTATTGTGGTAGTTAGGTGTTTATTTTAATATGCACTGAAGGAAAATGGAATAAGTATTTTAAACTCATACTTAGGAGAAGGTTAAATAAAGAAATTAGTCTGTTTAAAGTAATAATAGTAATAATAATAATAATAAAGGTGGTGCATGGATAAGATGAAAATTGCAAAGGTGGGGACTGTGACCAACTCAAGTCCGGGATCACCAGCAGCACAGATCACCAGCAGTTAACCACATAATCAACAGCAAACTGTCCCATCCCAGAGCTGTGGGGAACTTTAACTTCTCTCTTCATTGAGCCCTCCACTTGACCCCCTACAGTGTCACATTCACACAAGTGACCACAGATGTCCTGAAAAAAAGATATCCTAATGAGACAATCTGGGTGGTGTAAAACCAGGACTCTGACTGCAAAGAAAAAAGGCTTATTCCATAACAGTCTCATGATTGTTCTGTGGGAAACCTGCGTCAAATTCATTTTTGCCCAATTCCATACTGCCAGACATAATTCTCCCCACCGTTTCGGCTAGCATTCTTTCCTTACCTGCCCAAGGCATGGCCGGGGATCAGTAAAATCATGGCCATAAAGAGATTCATGTTAGAGTTTGGAGAAAGATTTCCTTGTGTTACCGCCACAGAACTGGAGGTCTGGCTCACAGCAGATAGACAATAAATATATGATGAGTGAAAGCTGACTGATCTTGAAGCTGGACTTTTCAAATTCAAGTTTATAAGCCCGGGTGTGTATGATGGTGTCAGGCACAGAAAGTCATAAGATAAATGAAGCCCTGAGATTTTAGACAAAGCTTTACTTTTCCTCAGTGGTAACTCACTTAAAATAATATTTTTAGGCTGGGCACAGTGGCTCACACCTGTAATCCCAGCAATCTGGGAGGCCAAGACGGGTGGATCACCTGAGGTCGGGAGTTCAAAGCCAGCCTGGCCAACATGCCGAAACCCTGTCTCTACTAAAAATACAAAAATGCGCAGGGTGTGGTGGCACACGCCTGTAATCTCAGCTACTCGGGAGGCTGAGGCAGGAGAATCACTTGAACCTGGGAGGCAGAAGTTGCAGTGAACCGAGATCTTGCCACTGCACTCCAGCCTGGGCAACAGAGTGAGATCCCATCTCAAAAAAAAAAATTATTTTTATAAAACAGACAACCAGTATGACCTTTTGGCGTGAAGGAGCAATCTGACAATACTTATTAAAATGCAACTGCCCCAACAATTTCCAATTCTAAGACAGAAACTTGCAGAAACACTTCTACAAAGTGCAAAGAGATTATGTTCACCTAGCAAAAGACTGGAGACACCAAAAATATCCACCATTAAAAGACTGGTTAAATGGTAAATAGACACAAGGGAATATCCTACAGCCACTAAACAGAGTGAATTTGAACTCTCTGAACTCGTGCTCCAAGACATTGCTAAGCAGTGGGAAAGCAAAATGCAAAAAATAGCACATGTAGTATAGCCCCACACTTAACTTTAAAAACAAATTTTAAAGTGGCAATACTAATAGACTAACATATGCATAAATATACATATGTGTGGACAAATTCAGATGAATAGGCACCAACCCTCTGTTAACACCACTGTAAAGGGGTGAGGAAGCTCTTGCATTTTCTGAAGGCATTTATAAAATGCTGGAGTCATGGAAGCTTTGTAGTGAGAAAAAGGGTTTAAAAACAAATAGGGTGTGTTCACATGTAAAATGCACACATTTAAAACACACACACACACAGGCCGGGTGTGGTAGCTCAAGCCTGTACTTTGGGAGACTGAGGCAGGAGGGTCACCTGTGGTCAGGAGATGGAGACCAGCCTGGTCAACACCGTGAAACCCTGTCTCTACTAAAAATACAAAAATTAGCGGGGCGTGGTGGCGCATGCCTATAGTCCCTGGTACTTGGGGGGCTGAGGCAAGAAAATCACTTGAACCTGGGAGGTGGAGGTTGCAGTGAGCCAAGACAGTGCCACTGCACTCCAGCACGACAGGGTGAGACTCCACCTCAAAAAAAGAAAAAAAAAATCTCCAAGAAAGAAAACACACATATGAAAAAATGTCTCCTTCCTGGCCTTCAGATCTGCACCTCCACATCCAAGTGATAGGTTCCCTCCCTCTGCATTGTGTGGCTCTTCACAGAAAGGTGCCAGCAGCACTCTTAAAGAACACTCTTTTTGTATGCAAGGAGCCTTCTTCAGAAAGGCATGTCCCCAGTGTCCCTGCAAAAGAGAGGATAGTTTCCTAATGCTCCCTGCCAGCCAAGCTCATGGCCCTGTCACTGGTTTTTACATCCAGCATTCTCTGGCTGGCCTTTTGCAAGAAGACACTGAGAACCACATGTGCTGCCGGAAGAGTGCCCTTTCTGAACTGGAAGATGTTGTTGTGTTCTGAGCTTTCTGGTTGTGTTTTAAGGGGGCTGGGGTGAAGATCCTTTCTTGGGACTTTTGCTTTTATTTAGACACACATATACATAATTCAACCACAAGAACTACTTCTCAGGAAGAAATGCTACGAGGCCACTGTAAGATGTAACCTTATTAAGCCTAAGCAACTCAGAAACAGAGTAAGTCTACCAAATTTGAAAATGGGCAGAGAATGGAACGGAGGCACTCCACTCCAGAGCTATGTAAAAACAGTTTTGGCAAAGTTCAAATGATTGCTGGAGGCAAGAAGAGCTGACTTCTCTTCTACTTCCCTTTCATCCCCCCCTTGCCTACCCTGAAACAACATCACTCAGGGCTACAACCATCTGTAGCTGTCAGGGGAAGCCACAGTACATTCAGAAAGTCTTGGACCCACATATCCCTGAGCTCCGAACTGCACAAACAAAAGGTTAAGGGAAGGGGGATGGGGTAAAGGGAATAAAGGCTTAAAGATTAAAGTCACAGGCAGAGACAGACGGCTCAGTTTTTTAATAACTGAAAACACGAGTCGGGTCTGAATGTGTCCATTGTTTAGGAGAGAGGGCAATCTATGCAGGCAGGACTGGCTGGCGACAGGACTGCCTTCCCATCAGAAATAAGATTTACCAAAACCGGGGGCCTGGGGCAGATCTCAACCCTGAGCTCCACTTACTGATGATGATGTAGAACATAGCAGCCAGGTGAGAATCAGATTGTTGCTACCCTGGGTCATGGCAAGAAGCAGGGCTTGAAAAGAGGCCAGTCATGGAGTCAGTGGCACTGGTCTTCTCGTACAGGTGCTGGTGGAAGTGTAGATTGGTTGGTACAGCATTCTGAGAAGCAATTGGATCAGAGACGTAAAAATGCATATTTCCGGCCAGGTGTGGTGGCTGATACTTGTAATCCTAGCACTTTGGGTGGCCAAGATGGCTGGATCACTTGAGGTCAGGAGTTCAAAACCACTCTAGCCAATATGGTGAAACCCCATCTCTACTAAAAATACAAAAACATTAGCTGGGCGTGATGGCATGTGCCTGTAATCCCAGCTACTTGGGAGGCTGAGGCAGGAGAATTACTGGAACCCAGAAGGCCGAGGTTGCAGTGAGCCGAGATCGCACCACTGCACTACAGCCTGGCAGAGTCTCAAAAAAAGAAAAAAGAAAAGCGTATTTCCACCTCCAGGATTCTAGCCCCAGCAAATAATCCAACCTAGGACAGAACCTGATGCACTAAGATATTCTGTACAGCATGATTCACAATAGCAAGAAATCAGAAACAACCTAAACGTCCAATACTAGAGGAAATAGTTATTGTTTATTTATTGAAATCTGCCTTACTGCAAAAAGGATGTAAAGCGGATTACAAAAGTACACAGAATGAAGAGGAAAAATGCAAAAGAAGAAATCACAGCAATAAGAGAAAAAGAAAGTATTCATTTAAAAAACGAGGCCAGAGTTTGGCTGCAAATTCTTAACATATTGTGAGCTTCCAAACTCTCTCTAGAGGGACCACAAGACAAAGCTGCCACTGCCATCACCAATAATAATAATGGCAACCATTTGCTGAGCGCGTGCCCCACACTGTGTGAGGCTCTTTGAAGCCTTTCAGTAACCCAAGGTACTGTCATTCAGTCTCCCTTCTGCAGACAAGGAGACTGAGGCTCCAGAGGCCATCCAGTGCCAGTAAGTGACAGACACAGGTTTGGGACACATTTCTCCAAGTCAGAGCTTATATGCTTTCCACACAACCACACACTTAAATTGCGTATTCATACAATGGAACTCCTGAAGGCATGAAAAAATGATGTTTACAGAAAGTGATTAATGGCATGGGAAAAATGTTTAGGATATAATGCTAAATTTAAAAGCAGCCAAAAAAAAACTACATGAAATGTATAATTTCCATCAAGTAAACCAGATGATTATTATTTTCTTCCTTATACTGTTACTAACCAAAGTTTCCAAAATAGGTCTGTATTAGTTTTATAATCAGAAAAAAGTGACTTTGTATTTAAATATATATAAAGGGCCACTGTGTTTGTATCACAGCACACATCCCATGCTATGGGATTTATTCATTAAATAAAAATCTTACATACATAGTAGAATCAGAAAATACACATGCTGGCCGGGCGCAGTGGCTCAAGCCTGTAATCCCAGCACTTTGGGAGGCCGAGACGGGCGGATCATGAGGTCAGGAGTTCAAGACCATCCTGGCTAACACGGTGAAACCCCGTCTCTACTAAAAAATACAAAAGCTAGCCGGGCGAGGTGGCTGGCGCCTGTAGTCCCAGCTACTCGGGAGGCTGAGGCAGGAGAATGGCGTAAACCCGGGAGGCGGAGCTTGCAGTGAGCTGAGATCCGGCCACTGCACTCCAGCCCGGGTGACAGAGCGAGACTCCGTCTCAAAAAAAAAAAAAAAAAGAAAGAAAGAAAATACACATGCCAAATCTTGAGCAAAGGAAAATCTTGTGTTTCTTGTGTTTATGTCCATCATTCAATTGATCATAAACGAATAATTTCATTTGGCTCAGAATCCTGTCTTTGCACAGTTGTTTGGAGTTATATATGTCAGAAGACAATTATTATAAATTTGTTTCATTTCCTTTTTATTTTCCTCTTCACATACAGACTTTCACACAATCAAACAGCAGAGAGTCACAGACACACTGTTTCAGGCCTTCCTCCTGGCTACAGCACAGACCCACACACGTGGACAAGGGCCCTGTTTTCCAGGCCCTCGCAGAAGGGCAGTGGGGGTAATACCCACAGGGTCATGCCATTGCCCAAGTCTAGCCAGGCCATGGTTGCTCCTTGAAGAGCAGTTTTTCACCTTGGGTCCACACACTTCCTGAAACAGTTATATGTGTTCTGCTTGGGAGAAGGGCCAGAGCTCTCCCCAATTTCTCAAAGAGCTCTCTAATCACTAATCTAGACATGCCAGTCTCACTCTTGCCATGAAGTCTGGGACAAATCCCTTGTCTCTACCATCTTGACCTCAAGCCCAAGCCCCAACCTATCTTCCAAGGATATTATATACGAAGGTTTAGCCATTGAAAAATATCAGAGGGAAACACTTATTTGATAACTACACATGTGAATGGGAGACGCCTTCATCTCCATCACGGAGAGAGGAGACGAAGCTCAGCAGAGGCTCACAGAGCCTGGATTCCCCTGTGTCTGTCAGGTCCCACACACTCCACCAGATAAAATGCATCTGGTAGATGACAGTGGCTCCAAGTTTGGCTTTGGAGTGTCCTTTTATCTGCTGATCACCAAATGCTGTGCTCAGCTGCAGACACAGGCCTGGTTTTCTATTATGAGACAAAAGAATACTGATTTTCCAAGACTTATTTAATTATTTCTTTAAAACTTGCCTCCTCCATTGCCATGGTGTTAATCACCCACATTGAGAGCTAGCTTTCAGCACTGCACAGCAATGGCAAGTCAACTGTGTTTTGGTTATCTGAAAGAAGGAAAAAATATTTTAAATGCTTTAATATTTAAACAAATAGAAAGGAGGCAGATTTCTTTCATGTTTCCTCAACTCCAAAAGCCATAGAACAGCCTGGGCCCGAAATTTCAAAATGAGTTTAGACTAAAAGAAGTATCTCAAACTACCACCAGACTTTAGGCGAAGATCGTGTAAAATATTAATTGTACTGCTGCTACTGGGAACCAGCCTCAGTGCTCGGGTGGGAGAAGGGGAGGGGTGGGAGGAAAAGAAAAGCAGCACTGGCTGACCAGTTCCAACAAGGAGGAGTGAGGAGGGAGGAGGGTAACTATTAAACTAATAATGTTCATTGTAGAAACTTTAGAAAATAACATTAAGAAAGAAAAAGCCTTGGGGAAAAAAAATTCTTTATAAACGGAAATTAAAAGTCACCTAGATTCCAGCCCCTAATGTTAGCTACTGTTAACATTTAACATCTTTCTTTCTAGTCTTTTTCTTGTGCTTATGTATTTTGTATATTATTGAATTGAACTCAAAAAGAATTCCGTGCCCTGATTTTTTTCACTTTACATATATAGTATGACTTTTCACATTTTTAAATTTTCTTCATAAATATTTTAAAGAAAGGTGCACAAAGTACCTTATTTTGCTTCATTTGGGTGGCTCCCAATTTTTTGCTCTTATAAATAATGCTGTGAAGAACATTTTTGTGCATAAAGCTCTGGCTCATTTCAGATTATTCCCTGAAAGAGGAATTATGAAATCACAAAACAGAACTTATTTCAGGATCCAGATAGATTTCCCAGAATTAGTTTCCGAAAGGCAGGGCCAAGCTGAAGTTCTCTAATAACTTACTGCTAAAACAACCATCCCATTCTCACCCACCCACTGCTGCACCCTACCACCCCAAAGGAATCTAACCTGCAGATGCCTTCCAGAGGAGCCTTTCCGTCCTGTGCTGGGAAAAACAATGGCTACAGGACAGCACAGATCCTCAATACAGGTGGGAGCTCAGCACTCTCCAGCTGGGAAGGCTGTGGTGTCCAAGCTCTCCAGAAGCCCCGAGAGGCTCAGACACCTTCTAGCCTTATTGTCTCTATTAAAAACACCATGTGGGCACCCTACTTTTTTCATGAGCTGAAAGGACTTAACGTTCCAAGAAGGAAGAGAGGGGAAATTGGGATGCAAAACTTACCCCCACACCAGGAATATTGGGTAAGTGCAGCCTTTGTGGCGACTTAGCTTTATGTCATTTTTGGTTGGGTTTTTTCTTCTTCACTCAAGTTGGGAGATGGGGGGAAGGTGCTCTTCCCCCTACCCACCAAGATAAGATTTTACTTGCACAGAAAACCGCTACTCAGTCTTCATGGCTCATTCTCACTTAGATAACTGTACTGTTTCTCTTCCCTTCTGTCCTCCCATGCCAGAGGAAAAACATATCTGCTGATATTAGAGCCCCTCTTCCTCTGGAGGAAAGAAGGCAAAGAGAGGGACAGCAGAGCAACTAGGAGAAATTGTACAACTCCAAAGTTGTACAAGCTATGTCCAAATCCTGGCCTGTGGATTAGTGTGTGACCCTAGGCAAGTCACTTCTCCTTGCTGAGGCTCAGTAATAGGAACCGATGATGTGGTCCTTCCAGGGTCATGGTAAGGATCACAGAAGGTGACGTTTGTAAAACACATAGGCATGGTGGCTGGTACAGAGCAAATAAGTCAATTCATTTTAAAATAATATTTTAGAATCATTATTACCACCCAAATGACCAGGCAAATGATCATCTGAAGGGAAAAAATTATGTAACTGGATAAATGAATGAATGCAGAAAAATGGGCCCTTGCCAATAGCCAGGCTACAGGCAGAGGGCAGCCCCCGCTTGAAGTGCCAGCAGGTTAGCTCTGTCACAGCCTCAGAAGCCTGATCTGTAGAGAGCAACACCCTCTCAGATGCACCCTGCTGGAAAACAATGCTGAGCCCTCGCCTCCTCTCCCTCCCTTAGAGGCTGGTCTGGAGGACACTTTCTTTTTGGGGTATGTGGCTATACAATAGGACCTATGTCTGGGCCCAATGGTTTAGAGCATCCCAATTCCCCCAAGTCCTGAGAGGGGAACTTCAGTGATACATAAGGACAGCATAAATGAGGTCTGGGGAGACCCACTCCTTGGGAGGACACAGTCACTAACAGCAAGGGCCCTGAGTGTGGCCACCCTGCAGAGCATTCATGCAAGCCATCCCATTTAACCCTGAAGGGAAGTGATGGAATTCCCATGTTGTCATGTAAGATCATGTAGTTGGTAAGTGACAGTGCCAACATTTGAACCTAGGCTCTAAAACCCAGGCTCTTTTCTACCAGTGCTGTACAGTCCCGATTTAAAGCAAGCAGGTGCCCCCCTGCCCTGAAGCTTGGATAGTCTCCAGAAAGAAAAATATCTGTTAGGATGCTTTGCACATTATTACTACTACCCACCAATTTCAAGAATGTCTTTCTTTTCTACCCAAGTAGACTAAAAGTATTGGGGGTGGAAGGTGTCTTCTGTATCTTTTCTGTATCTCCTGCCTCAACAAATATACGCTCCACCTTCTAATATCACAGGTGTCCAACAAATATTGTGGAAAGAGTTAATCAATTAACTGAATGAAAGGGGTCAAAAGACAAGGAAATTAAACAGGAGAGGGGAAGAAAAAGACAAGCTACAGATAAAATCGGCAGAAGAGTGTAAGCACTATAAAAATAAGTTTGCGAGGTCCAGGAAGAGTCCTGATCTTCTGGGGTTCTGTTCTAGGTGTCACAGTAGCAGGCAGCCAGGGTGAGAAGAAAGAAAGTGATTAGGAAACAGTCAGCTGAAGCTCAAGAGCCCAGCTCGGAACCCCACAGGCACAGAATGAACCTGCAGGAGAAGAGTGGGTCAGGGCCGACTTCAGCCACCATGGTCTCTGAGCACACAGAGAAAAATCAGGAAAAGGGCACACCCGAGAACCAACAGGCTTCTCACACCCAACCGTGTCAGGTTCACATGGCAGCCCGGAGAGAAATGAGGCATCAGCCCTCTTTTACAGATGGATAGGCTGAGGCTCAGAGTGAAGTCACAGCCAAGGCCACACAGAATTCTGCCAGACTGGTGAGATATTGCACACTGCACCAGCCACCACTCCAGGGTCAGCTCCATCATTTCCACTCCATCACAATGCCACACACAATATTACTTAATATTTTTCTTTAAATAACTAATTTTGCCCTGCCCTGTTTTATAAAACCCACTTTTTCCCTTAAAGGAACATTGATACCACTTTATCCAGTAATTCCTCTCCCAGGTATAGGAATTCTCAAAGGACTTGAAAACAAGAATCAGATACTTGGACACCAATATTCACAGAAGCAGTATTCATAACAGGCAAAAGGTGGAAACAAGCCAAGTGCCCATTAATAGATGGAGGGAAAAACAAAATATGGTCTATCGATATGCTGGAATATTATCTAACCTTAAAAGGGAAAGAAATTCTGACCCATGATACAACATGGATGAACCTTGAGGAATTACGCTAAATGAATAAACCAGTCACCAAGCCTGTATGATTCTGCTTATATGAGGTCCCTAGAGTAGTCAAATTTATAAACAAGAAGTAGAATGGTAGATGCCAGGGGCTGGGAGTGGGGAGAATGGAGAGGTAGTGTTAAATGGGTACAGAGTTTCAGTTTGGGGTGATGGAAAGTTAGAAATAATAGTGGTGACAGTTGCACAACAATGTGAATATACTTAATGCCACTGAATTGTACATTTAAAAATGGGAATGGTAAATGTTACATATTTTTTACAATTAAAAAAATACCCCCAGGCCAGGCACAGTGAGCTGAAGTCTAAGCTACTCACGAGGCTAAGGTACTAAGGTGGGAGGATGGCTTGAGCCCATGTTGCAGTGAGCTAAATGATCATGCCACCACACTCCAGCCTGGGCAACAGAATGTGATCCATCTATAAATTAAAATAAAATAAAATAAAATAAAATAAAATAAAATAAA